>NC_083224.1:174569397-174872428 GCF_032191835.1 Heteronotia binoei
GCATACAGATTGTGTGTGCATGGTTGCTTTGAGCTGCCTTTGGTAGATTATGATTAACGAGAATATGAGTTATACAGTTTTTAAAGAAACTTGTAAATAAGCAGGCATGTAGTGTAGTGGTTAAATGTGTGGACTCTTATCTGGGAGAACCAGGTTTGATTCCCCACTCCTCCACTTGCATCTGCTGGAATGGCCTTGGGTTAGCCATAGCTCTTGCAAGAATTGTCTTTGAAAGGGCAGCTGCTGTGAGAGCTCTCAGCCCCGCCCACCACACATGGTGTCTATTGTGGGGAAGAAGATAGAGGAGCTTGTGAACCGCTCTGAGACTCTGATTCAGAGAGAAGGGCGGGGTATAAATCTGCAATCTTCTTCTTTTGTGCTTTATTTATTTACTATTTTTAAATAATAAATTTAAATTTGGGAAGGGATAACTATGAATATAATCTGTGATACTCCTTGTGTTTTAGAAGACGCTTTTAAAAGCATTCCTGGCTTCCCCCTTTACCTTCCAGTTAGCGTTAGTGAAGACTTAAGAGAACATAAGAACATAAGAGAAGCCATGTTGGATCAGGCCAACGGCCCATCAAGTCCAACACTCTGTGTCACACAGTGGCAAAAAATGTTATATACACACATACACTGTGGCTAATAGCCACTGATGGACCTGTGCTCCATACACTGTGGCTAATAGCCACTGATGGACCTGTGCTCCATATTTTTATCTAAACCCCTCTTGAAGGTGGCTATGCTTGTGGCCGCCACCACCTCCTGTGGCAGTGAATTCCACATGTTAATCACCCTTTGGGTGAAGAAGTACTTCCTTTTATCCGTCTTAACCTGTCTGCTCAGCAATTTCATCGAATGCCCACGAGTTCTTGTATTGTGAGAAAGGGAGAAAAGTACTTCTTTCTCTACTTTCTCCATTCCATGCATTATCTTGTAAACCTCTATCATGTCACCCCGCAGTCGACGTTTCTCCAAGCTAAAGAGTCCCAAGCGTTTCAACCTTTCTTCATAGGGAAAGTGCTCCAGCCCTTTAATCATTCTAGTTGCCCTTCTCTGCACCTTCTCTAAAGCTATAATATCCTTTTTGAGGTGCGGCGACCAGAACTGCACACAGTACTCCAAATGAGACCGCACCATCGATTTATACAGGGGCATTATGATACTGGCTGATTTGTTTTCAATTCCCTTCCTAATAATTCCCAGCATGGCATTGGCCTTTTTTATTGCAAACGCACACTGTCTTGACACTTTCAGTGAGTTATCTATCATGACCCCAAGATCTCTCTCTTGATCAGTCTCTGCCAGTTCACACCCCATCAACTTGTATTTGTAGCTGGGATTCTTAGCCCCAATGTGCATTACTTTGCACTTGGCCACATTGAACCGCATCTGCCACGTTGACGCCCACTCACCCAGCCTCAACAGATCCCTTTGGAGTTCCTCACAATCCTCTCTGGTTCTCACCACCCTGAACAATTTAGTGTCATCCGCAAACTTGGCCACTTCACTGCTCACTCCGAACTCTAAATCATTTATGAACAAGTTAAAAAGCATGGGACCCAGTACCGAGCCCTGCGGCACCCCACTGCTTACCGTCCTCCACTGCGAAGACTGCCCATTTATACTCACTCTCTGCTTCCTATTACTCAGCCAGTTTTTGATCCACAAGAGGACCTGTCCTTTTACTCCATGATTCTCAAGCTTTCTAAGGAGCCTTTGATGAGGAACTTTATCAAAAGCTTTCTGGAAGTCAAGGTAAACAACATCTATCGGGTCTCCTTTGTCCACATGTTTGTTCACCCCCTCAAAGAAATGCAACAGGTTAGTGAGGCAAGATCTTCCCTTGCAGAACCCATGCTGAGTCTTCCTCAATAACCCGTGTTCATCAATGTGCCTACTCATTCTGTCCTTGATAATGGTTTCTACCAACTTTCCCGGTATTGAAGTCAGACTGACTGGCCTGTAGTTTCCCGGATCTCCTCTGGAACCTTTTTTAAAGATGGGGGTGACATTTGCTACCTTCCAGTCCTCAGGAATGGAGGCAGATTTCAATGAAAGATTACAGATTTTTGTTAGAAGATCCACAAGTTCAACTTTGAGTTCCTTCAGAACTCTCGGATGTATGCCATCCGGACCCGGTGACTTATTAGTTTTTAATTTGTCTATCAGTTGTAGGACCTCCTCATTTGTCACCTCAATTCACTTAGCAGTGAAGTCAGATTGTCTTGTCACCAGCTCTTTACCCTGTTCTCTGTTTGAGCGTAATGTCGTTATTCTTGGCATGAGAAGCTGAGACCCGTTCGCCCTTGGTTTTGCTTCTTTGAGCTCCCCTCAAACATGGAATAAATGGGATCTTTTCAAGTGCCTTTTCATTGTCTGTCCTAATGTAAAAAAGCCAAGCCCTATAGCTTTTGGTTGGCCTCCAGTAGGTTTCCTGTTTGCCTTCTCTTTGATTTGCTCTCACAGCATTTAATAGAGGCAGTTAGCACAGCGAAAAAGTCCTTGTAGCCTGGGGTTGGAATGTGGCTGTCTGGCACACACTGCCCCTGTGCTGGCTGTAGGTTCTTTTAAGCATCTTGGTGAGAGATTAATTTGTACTGTTCTCCTTTTGTTTTTCTCCCCCGAGCCGCTTCTAAGGCTATTTCCCTATTTAGTCTTCAGTCACGACTGAGGTTTGGAGTGTAATGTTCAAGTATAACTGTCTCATACTAGAGGAGGGAGCAGCCCTGAGGTTAAATGGGTCTTTTACTCTAAATAATGTTTTGTAACAATTTGTATTCTTAAAAAGAAAATTAGATCTTCAAATGGACCTGGTGGTGTCTTGGACAAACTTGGATTGGCTGGCTAAAGATGGCTGTTCTGAAGGGGCAATGTCCATTCCTCAGAGGCACCAAATAGGGATTTTGTTTTCAAAATGTTAAGATTTGCTTTGATCAGATGGCATAAGGAGATGCTCTCTGTACTGTTCATGCTTCTTAGACTATGAAATTGGTTTTAACTCGTGACTAAAAGTGGAGGAGGTGGGATGGGACTATGTAGCTCCTCAGGTATATCTCTGCATCCCCCCAGAGTCTCCGCTGGTTATTGAACATCTAAGCCGATATTTAAAGAATAATTTTTTTACTGCACTTCATTGCAGGAATTGGCTGAAAAGTGCCTTCAGTTAGACACTAGGAGGCATATTTCTTATGCTTTTCAACTAGTATATCAATACTTTTCTGAGATGATTCACACTTTTCATACAAGAGAATTTCAGAATAAGGATGTGGCTACATAGGATCTGGTACAGCTCCCAATGTGAAAGCCAATGTACAGATTTACATCTAACTGGAACATACAAAGCAGGTGCATTTTTACACATGTATGCACAAACATATGATGCTTTATGCATATTTATTTGTGATGTAGACCCTCTTGGCTCAGCTGTTTGGTTTAAATGACTCAGAGCTATTTAAACCCTTGCTTTCTGTTCCTGACAAAAAGCAGCGGAGAGCAGAAAGCAGGAGTCACAAACCTGTACAAACTGGTTTGGTTTGCGAACCGACCTCCCAGTTCATATAGGTTTGTGGTTTGAAAATGTGGTTCGTGTCCATACCTATCCATCAGTACAATCAGATTCCTTAGTCTGTTCCAAAAAAACAGAAGAGCTTATATTTTTCCATCCCTATCCAGCAGTACAATCAGATTCCTTAGTCTGTTCCAAAAAACAAAAAGAGCTTATATTTTTCTGTGGAATGGGCATGTATTATTTGACATATGGAAAATGGCGGGGGAGGGGAACCATCAATTATGTGATAAAATTAAAAACTCTAGGTTGTTTGATTCTGATGCAAATGTAAGAGGACTTAAATCTTTGCCTGACTGTAGAAATCTCAGGTTTTTTGCATAAAGCCTGTTACTTTATTAAGTCTACTGGCAGAACTTGATTAAAATCTCTGAGTCTTTTATCTTTGCACATACTTCTTGACTGTAATCTAAAAATCTAGATTCTCGCTGGTTCTTCTTCCAAGTCTAATAATGAACTAATCCATTTCTTGAAGAAGGTTACCAGTGATTTGTCTTCTGTTCCTGAAATAGTGTTTAATTTCCATTAAGCAGTCTAATAATTTCTTCATTATTTTTCCTAATAATACCCTCTGTATAGATTAGCTTTCAGATGCCCTCCTGGAAAGAATAGCCTTTTATTTCTTATGGCAAGTAGACAGTGTGGATGCCCTGAAGGGATCACAGAGGGCATTTGGCCACCACCAAAAAAAAGAGTGGGTCTTCACAATAGCTCACTGGAAGTGCTTGGAAGAGCTTAAGTTTCAACTAGGAGGAAGCCCTAGGAAGATCTGAGGTGGCCAAAAAAACAACAACCCATCATAGTGGGAAAAATGGTTCTCCAAATAAACTGGCCCCAGATTGTATAGGGCTATAAATGTCAAAAACAGCATTTTAATTGGTCTATTGGAAAACAGTGTATGGAGTAATATGCTTCCATCTGTGTGCCTAACCGGTGGGAAAGTTGCCCTGTTTTGCCACAGTTGAGGCTTCAACAAAACCTTTAAGAGCTCCCAACCTCACAGGCAGATCAAACTCTGTGCAGCCTTACTGAATAAATTCTATACCCCTGATCCCCCATAATTCATCATTCCCTGTTGGTATAACCAAAGAGATAAACCATTTTCACACCATGCTTCTCAATGCCGCTCTAATTTCAAAATGCTCTAGTAATCTGAGTTGCTCCACGGGTTAAAATGGATGCATCTCCTTTAGCCAACTGTATTCAAACATTAGCCAGCAGTGTAATAAGAGTGGTCTCCATCTGAAATCCACCCTAAAGCCATATTAGAATAGGTCAAGGGCAGATGGTTCATTTTGGGGTTCTTCCTCTACCACCATCTCAGATCTGAGACTTGAAATTCTGACACAGGCCAATAAACATATATCCCCAGTTGTCTCCATAGTGACATTCTGCCTATCATTGTTACTTCCCTGACTACTGTGCCTGCTTATTAACTTTGGAGTACATATCGTAAACAGTCATGAATATGAACAATAACTAGTTATCAAAAAACCCTCAAACCAGTGACTCCCTGCCACCCTCCAAAATAACCCATACCTCATAAATGGTTTCAAAACATAAGTAATAGCTATAAAAATTAGCACACTCTGCAAATTGACAACCTAGTTAACCAAGATTGAAGCTCTATGCTATCCCTGGTCCAAAGGATGTGTATTTAGCCTCTGTCCTGGCTCCTACCTGGTGGAACATGCTCCCACCTGAGACCAGGGCCCTGAGGAGCCTGCTACAGTTTCATAGGGCCTGCAAAACAGAGCTGTTCTGCTAGGCTTTTGGTTGAGGCGGTGGACACTCAACTGTCTGGCCTCCCTGCTAAAACTGCCCATCCATGTGCCCATATGGAGTACTGATACTGTAGAAGAAGAAGAAGAATTGCAGATTTATACCCTGCCCTTCTCGCTGAATCAGAGACTCAGAGCAGTTTACAATCTCCTATATCTTCTCCCCCCACAACAGACACCCTGTGAGGTGGGTGGGGCTGAGAGGGCTCTCACAGCAGCTGCCCTTTCAAGAACAACCTCTGCCAGAGCTATGGCTAACCCAAGGCCATTCCAGCAGATGCAAGTAGAGGAGTGGGGAATCAAACCTGGTTCTCCCAGATAAGAGTCCACACACTTAACCACTACATCAAACCGTATAAATCTTACTCCACTCCACCTGTTCAGCTCATGGGTTTATATTCCAATTGTTATTATGTTTCACTATCTTTTAGTTGGTTTTAAACTGTATAACTGTTTTTAGGATTATATGTTAATTGTTTTTTAAAATGTTTCTTGATCTTGTCGTTACCCATCCTCAGCCCACTTGCTGGGGAGGGCAGGATAGAAATCTAAAAAATAAAATAAATGCCTAAAGGACTAGACCCTCTGGTTCCCGTTGAGGGTACTACTTGAGGGCACCGTCTCCATGGCAATACTGACACAATCAAAAAGGAGTCAAGCTGCTGACAGGCACTGCATTTGCCCCAATCTTTGTCTGAACAATGGCTATGTTTTCTTCCTATCAAAAGCTCTTGGCCAAATGCCAAAAACAGCCACAGTTGTGGAAGACAGATATGCCAAGGCTAGTGGTACTAGATGGCCTTAGTTTGGTGTAGTGGTTAAGTGCATGGACTCTTATCTGGGAAAACCAGGTTTGATTCTCTACTCCTCCACTTGCAGCTGCTGGAATGACCTTGGGTCAGCCATAGCTGTCATGGAAGTGTCCTTGAAAGGACAGCTTCTGGGAGAGCTCTCTCAGCCCCACCTATCTCACAAGGGTGTCTGTTGTTGGGGGGGAGGTAAAGGGGATTGTAAGCGACTGAGATTGAGAGTGAAGGGCAGGGTATAAACCCAATGTCGTCGTCGTTGGCTTTCTGCAAGTTCATTGTGGCATAAGCAGGCAGAGCTACCAGGCATCAAAATGATAACTATCTTTTTCTGGCTGTTGGTTAGAGAGTTACTTCCTCTGATAAAGCCTGTCATGACTAAAAACCTTTGATAAGACTATTCCCTGTACATTTGTGTAACTTTTTTTTTAAATCTAAAATTGGTAGCCATACTATTTTGTCATAGTAAATTCTATACCTTGTATAGATTCCAGAAGTTCATTTACTCGTCTTATTTTTCCCCCCTTTGGTCTTTCATTAACCTTCTGACAGTTGGTACCATGGGGTTTCTAGTACAGGAGGGGGGACAGGGAAGACAGATATCTTTCTCTTTACTCTGTTGTCAAATGTAGCCCATCTTTACCTTAAAATATTACACATTTTGCTGTTCTTTAGGATTTTGTTTGGCACAAGATATTCCTAGAAGGGAATGAGCAAATGCCTTGTGTTGATTCATCATGGAGATGTTTACTTTTGAGAAATTTAGTTCCCTTTTTTAAAAGGCCTTTTCTCTTTCCTATTTCAAAAGGAGCCTCCCACTGTCCTCTGTTCTTAGGGATGCTGCTCCTGCTGGTTTGCTGTCATTTTGCCAGCCTTGATATTTTTCTTTCAAGTGCTGCAGGATATGTTGGTATCTTTCTGTATTGCTTTGTTTAAGTTGGAGGCGGTGGACTTGAGAAGCTTCTATTCCCAGTGTAGGCAATCGTCCAACCTTATTGTTGATATTGTGGAGGCAACGAAGTCTCCTCTTTGTATACTCTATTGTAGACAGATCCTGTCATAACTGAAAATAGTCTCTTGATTCTATATTTATTCACAAACCTTGACATGGATCTCTGTTTTTCCTCCAGATCAGTGGCACCAGAGTTTGCATTTCTTTCAGTGGATGTTTCCTAATTGGTATTCTGTGGCATGCTGGTGTGCCTCAGGAACAGGCAGTGCACCTCTTAAGAAATCAATTAATCAAAGGCTCCTGTGAGCCCAAAGTACCTGCCCACAGTGGAGACTGTCAGCTAGGTCCCTAAAACAAGGCAAGGTCAATACAGTTGCTCCTTGGAGAGGGCAGTTCTGCTGTCTCTCTGAATTCAGATTCTCAGTGTAGAGATGCTCCAATGTGTTGCATTTCTGATGAGTCAACTGCTTGGAATACCTCCTTTAGAGGATATACAGAATGAGGACTTGTGAAGGTGGTTCATTCTTATGCTTGTCTTGTACACTTAAAACGTTCCTTCTCCAGCTTGGAGCTTCCCCAATCTGATTTTAGAAAAAAAAATAGTGTTTCTTGGCTCTTAGAAGTTAGGGACATGCTGTTCTAACCCTCATGTGACTCCGATCTTCAAATATGTTCTGCTTGGCTTTCTGATTTCTAAATAATTTAATTGCACAGGTTGTTTCCATAAAAGATTACTTCAGGAAAAACACATTTCACAGCTCACAGCTCGAAGTAATAACCTGAATAAGCTGTGCTGGAGAAAGTCATGTTAAAAGCTTACTTAAATGCAAATGATTAGGAATGTAATATTGGGTGTTTTTGTAGTCAAAATGTGTATCTGGTCCTTGAAGTCAGCTCTCTGTCCTTGAAGAAAAACTGAAATTCAATCCAAAGATGCAGTATGCCATTTAGTTGTATTAGTTACATATTTAATGACAATACCTAGTACGCTGGGTTCCCTTTTTTAGGCTGGGTCTAGAAAGGTCAGTAGAGAAAACACCCTGAACAAAAGGCCACTTGATATTTATCAGAATACAAATGAATGGAAAACATCAAGTCATTGGGCTAGATTTCAGTTATTTGAAAGGGCGTGTCTTTCCTACTGAGGAGATGTGACTGAAACACCCAGTACAAAAGCAGTTTAAAAAGCCATAATGAAATAACATTACAAGATCTGGATCCTAGGTATGCTTTTTATTGGTAGCTACAAACTCTGGCCATTGTCCTTGCTTTAATGAGCAGCTTGATTCAACAGCTAGATTTTTGTGTGTGTTATTTAATAATAATAATAATAATAATATTTTTTTATTTCTATCCCGCCCTCCCCGCCAAAGCGGGCTCAGGGCGGCTCACAACATAAAATACACATCACATCGGTTTTACATTATAAAACATGGTTAAAACAGTTATAAATTATTAAAATTAAAATTTGCGGTCAGGGCTTTTTAAAAATTGGAACACACAGGAATGCAGTTCTGGCTGGCTTGGAGTCAGGGGGTGTGGCCTGATAGGCAAATGAGTTCCTGCTGGGCTTTTTCTACAAAAATGGTGCTGTCAGAGGGTTTGCCTAATATGCAAATGAATTCCTGCTGGACTTTTTCTACAAAAAAAGCCCTGCGTGCAGTCATGTCGCCTCTGACTTACAGTGACACTACTAATCAGTGACCTCCAAAATATCCTATCAGCACCAGCCTTGTTCAGGTCTGAGGGCTGTGGCTTCCTTTATGAAGTCAATCCATCTTGTATTGTGCCTTCCTCTTTTCCTGCTCCCTTCAACTTTTCCTTGTCTTATAGAAAGGTCTTTTTGAGGAGGGATGTAAAATGGTTACTCTGGACAGGTGGGATATCTGATCAAAATTTAGTGTGTGGGAGAACAAGGCCGAGTACACAACCAGAGGTTTAAAGAGAGTCATAATTTGGGTATATCTAAATAGAATACACAAAACTGTCAAGAACTGGAGACCACCTTTCCTCATGAGCCAGGCACATAATCTCAGAGAGGCAGGGTGAAGAGATCCAGACCACAGAGCTGTTTTTTTAGGGGGGTCCATGTGTTTAGCAGGTAGGGAATCAAACCATACTTTCTGGAATAGTTAAGGAGTCTCATCACAGGAATTAGTGGGAGCTTGGAATCATTAGTCCACCTGTAATGAGTATTGCCTTGGTGGCCTGAAAATAAATGGAAGTTCCTCCGGGAAATATTAATGCTTATACAAACAGCATATTGAAGAAATTTCCAGCTAATGCCAGGTGAGTCACAAAAGGAAATTTGAACTTTCTACAACAAACATGTGATTTGAAAGAAGAAAGGTAAGGGGTTTGGGGGCCTGTAACCAAAACAAGTTCATTATTTTAGCTGAGCTTATCCTTAAAATTCAGCTGATGTAGTGAGTTCATGATAAGCATTAACTGTGCACTCCCAGCTGTAATTGTTGTAAATTACCTTATCTCATGTTTGGAACTGTCTTAAGATGATGATTATGGTTTAAAAGCTGGTATAGCATATTCACTTTGCAACTGAGCTGTGAACCAAGATGTTCCAAGTTCTCATGTCCCTTCTGTGATTGACTCAGACAGTATAGATGGCTTTAAACAAGCATATTTATTATTTCACATTTCTATCCTTCCCGAAAATGGGCTCAGGGTAGGTCACATCAGTAAAAGAATTACATTATTATAAAGCAACTAGCTAAAACAACCAGATAAACAAATTCCAGATTAACAAATTCAAAATTCTGATGATGGCCAGTTCAGAAACCTAAGCCCTGGCTTGCACAAAACAAATGGAGTAGTCAGAACAAGTCCTGCTTAACTGATATTCACAGGTGGGCCTGCATGTGGCAAGGAGGCCATGTTGATGTTTAATGATGTCTGTTGCCTCAACTAAAGGCCTGGTGGAACAGCTGTGTGTTATAGGCCCTGTGGAATTGCAGCAAGCTCCGCAGGGCCTGAATCTCCAGTGGGAGCTGGTTCCATCAGGTAAAGGTCAGGACAGAAAAGGCGCTGGTCCTAGTTGAGGCTAAGTGGACATCCTTTGGGCTAGGGACAACCAGAAGATGTTGCTGAGCAGAGCATAGAGCTCTCTGGGGGGTATATGGGGAGAGGGGAGAAGCAGTCCCTAAGATAGGCTGGTCTCTTGGCTACAACCCACCTAGAATAATAGGGGAATTAATAATATTGACCTACTGCAACACGATTGTTATATTGGCAATGCACAGCAGCCAAGAAGGTCTGAGCGCCTGCTCCGGCTGCAACGCCACTGAGGATGTTCTCCGCAGCTGAGAACAAAACGTCTGGAAGGAAAACTTTCTCCAGTAGAACACGGCACTTGATCCCGAAAGATTCTACAAACCCTAATGATTGTTATAAAGTTTGTTAATGTGTGAAAAGTAAATTGACCACATTATATTCCAATACCATGGTTAAATTATTACTGTTATTTTGTTAAACGGCACCACCACAATGGTAGTTACATGTAACTTGTTCCTTTCAAGTAGACTTAAAATGTAAGTATGTCAAAGCAATTGGTTGGAAGCTTTCAAAGGAGGGGTATGTTGAGCAGCTGAAATAATTGGACATCCCCTAGTTAAAACCTTTGGGTCACTTCATACTTTTTCCAAACTTTCATAGAACTATAGAGTTGGAGGGGACCTCCAGGAACATCTAGTCCAACCCCCTGCACAATGCAGGCAATTCACAAGTACTTCACCCCTAAACACACTCAGTGACCCCTACTCCAAGCCTAGAAGATGGCAGAAAAAACCCCCAAAACCTCTCCAGGATCCCTGGTGAAACTGGCCTGGAGAAGAATTATTGCTTGACCCTGAAGTGGTGTGTAAGAAGGGGTCATGAGAACTAAGCACTGATGCAATCCTTCCTGCCCTCCTTCTCATGATCTGCCAAAGTTCACAGGACCTGCATTGCTGTCTGATGGCCATCTAGCCTCTGTTTAAAAACCTCCAAAGGAGGAGAGCCCACCACCTCCTGAGGAAGCCTGTTCCACTGAGGAACAGCTCTGTCAGGAAGTTCTTCCTAATGTTTAGTCGAAAACTTTTCTGATTTAATTTCAACCCATTGGTTCTGGTCTGACCTTCTGGGGCCTTCATCATCCTGTATAGGACATTCCTTCAGGTACTTGAAGATGGTGATCATATCACTTCTAAGTCATCTCTTCTCCAGGCTAAACATACCCAGTTCCTTCAACCTTTCCTTCCCTTTCATGTAAGGGAAGCACATAGGGCTTTTCAGGGAAGCACCACTTATGTAAAATGGCTAAATTATGAAGGTGATTGTACATATAGCTACGGAGACTTCTATGATGTTGCTGTGGCACAGTTGCTTTATACACATCACCTTTGCAGCAGTCCTTGTTCATATAATAATCCCTTCTTATGAGACTGACCTTGCTTGTGTGAAGGTAACATTTGTATAAACTAGCACCACTGGGCAATGGTGTGTACAGAGCTTTTCATTATTTTTGTCTAAAAGCTAGTGTGCTGTATAGACTTTACTGGAATAAAAGTGAACTTGTGTGCCCCAAGGATTTAATGTGGAAACCGCTGACATTTTTGAACAGCCCCTTAGATTTTCCTTCCATGTGATACCAATATCTGTATAGAACACTTGAGATGGAAATTACTTTGGCTGATCCCAAACTGTTGATTGTTTTATCACATGCCTTTCCCTAATGTGCTGTAAAAGCCTCCTCACCATTTGGCAGGATAATGTAGAGAATAAAGATACCACAAAGTGAGGGAGCTTGTTCTAGAGTAATTTGTTCTCATTGCAGTTATTTTAAAAGGAATTGCTTTAACGCTAACATAATTTATCTGTTACAAGGTGAATTAGACAAGGAATAATTTTAACATTCAATACTGAATAACAAATTTGCTGAGGTAAAACGTCTTCCCTTATTTTTACACTTAACAATCTGTAACAGTATGAAAGCGCTGAATGATATTAGTATAATTGAACCAGAATTGAAGAAAGATTTCAGATTCATAGGTATTAAACCCCATTTTAAGGTACCATCTCTGGGGAGAAATGGGGGGAGGAATTCAAAATTGTTAGGTGCCAGCATCACATTTGCAAGTGATCAGTCATCTGTAGGATAGTATGCCTTTGTTTCTCCTGCCTTGCATTTTGTAGAATGTTTTTGGTTACATTAAAAAAACTTCAAGGATTCTTCCTCTTCTTGGAAGAAATATACCATTCACTTCTGCAAATGGATAAACTTCAGTGTAGAAAGGCTGAAATGTTTGAGCACATAACAAGCTTTTTGCACTGTTGCGCTTACCAATTCGATCATGATCTTTTAACAAGGAGCAGTCTTCTTTCACTGCCATTTGGTCACATGTTTTTCCAATATACATTGTAAATGTGTTCGTAATCACTGGTTTTAGAAGTGACATACATTGGCTTGGATCCAGTGATGCGCAAGCTGAAACGTAAATGGGCTTAACGCTAGTTCCATGACTGCGGTCTTTGTTTTGAATTTTTGCTTGGGCAAGAGCTCCAGCTTATGGGGAAATTTTGCTGTGGATCCAACCTATTACGCATTCTTTATAATTAACTCATAGTTTTCATTGTCTATTGTACTTTATTATTCTTGCTGTTTACTTAATTCTTTATTTTGTTATGCCACATTTCTGATGGCTTGTGTGGAAAGTGGGATTGCCCAGTGTTTGCTTGCTGGTGGATCCCCCAGATCGATGGGGCTGGGGTTTGGATGTTGTATTGCATAGCGGCTGGCCTATTTTTGGGCAAGGGCAATGAATATTTGATTGGTTTTGCTCCTGTGCACTTTTTTGTTTGTGTGGTCTTGTTTTGATTGCTTTTCTGGACAGTACTTTTTACTTGGTTTCACCTGTTTTGGATCCTATCTGTGTTTTTGTTTCATTCTTTTATGCCATTAAAGGTTTTGAATCTGAAATAAGCTACCACCACTGTGAAAGATTTGTCTCTGGATGCCACCGACCTTGTCACTGAATGTGGAGGGCACAGAGAGCAGGACTTGTGAGGAAGATCTCAGCTGATGGGCTGGACAATGTGGGAGGAGGCGTTCTTTCCATCTTTTTCCTTCTCTTTTGATCTTTAAAGCAAACCAACCCCAGTTGCCTCCCATTACCATCACTTAACATAATTATTGGAAGATGAGTAATGAGTACTTTTTGGTTAACAGATGCCCATTCTTTACTATGGAGCATAAAATATTGTAAGCAGTTGTCTGCTTGGTAGCAGTCTCAAGGCTTTTATGCTTCCCTCTCTGAATAGAAGAAGAAATTTCCAGTCCAGACTATACCATCCTATTGATCAGAAAGACACATATTCACGAGGCACATGTAAGTGTGGATGTGGTCCACCTCCCAGTTCGATCCAAAGCCTTATAAATAAGGCAGTGTGCATGGAAGAAAACCTTCGTTCAACCACCTCCAAGCTGAGAGCTGCTATCTTAAGCTCTACACACAGTTTAAAGGCTAGGCAGTGACTCATGGTTCTAGTTTGTGTATGATTTAATGAAATTACTGTCTTGGAGGGGGGGCTGTGGCTTGTACTTTGCAGGCTGAAGGTTGCAAGTTTAACCCCCAGCAGCTCCAGTTAAGAAGGGACAAGGCAAGTGATGTGAGAGATATCTGCTTGAGACCTGGAAAGAACCCCCACCAGTCTAACAATACTGACCTAGTCAGATGTTATGTTGGGAACCAGGTTGGAAGCTGCATTTTACCTCCAGTTGCCTGTCTTCATTGTTCTATGCTTGTCTGAATGGAACCAACCTCCAAAGAATGAATGAACCCAACCTCCAAAGAGTGAAGGGTTGCAGTAGATAGTAGTAGGGTGATGCATAACATGGCATACCTTAGATGAGGCATTACCCTCTCTCTGCTGTTAGATGAAAGGCAAGTACTGATTATGTATCATATTGAAGTATTTCCTTCCTTATACCCTAACTAATGTAATTGTTGGCTTTCCTCACTGTGCTATCTCCACATTAGTTTTTTTCATCAGAAATACCAGTAGCAGGGGGAGATAAGACATCTTTTTATTGTGTTGGTGAGTCAGAGTTAGTTTTGTATTTGTTCTTACTGAGTTTCTGATTCAGCATAGTCTATGTGTGGGCAGCGTCCAGTCCCTTCCTCCTTGTCCTGTCATCATCCCCTCAGCCGTGAAGTAATCTCCAGGGTCCCATTGGGTTGTCTCATGTGCACCCTTGTTCTCATCTTGTTGACCTTCTTTCTGCACAGCCAAAGTAAATGACCAAGAGCATATTTCTCAGCTCTCCCTACTCTTTGAATTCAATTAATCAATTTATTTCTTACGGTGTACAACCAGCACAGATCATTATATGCACCACTCAGAGTTTTAAAAGTTGGCCATCAGTTAAATGGGATATAAAAACAAATTAAAATAAGGAACTAAAATATTACATAAAATATCCTTAAGAACTTTACAGGCAGCAGCAAAAAACCTTGCACAAGAAGCTGTAGTTTCCACCTTAATGCCCATGAGAATACTCTTTGAATTAAAGTAGTGGAACCTTAAAGGCCCCCTAAAGTGACCTCTCCTTCCCACCTAGCCAGGGTAGCTGCCAGCCATGGTGGAGAAGCTCCTGTCCCTGGGCACTGGGGTGGGCAACATGAAGGGAGGGCACTGTGATTTTTCTTTTATAGGGAATAATGAGGCTGAGAGATTGTGACTTGGCAAAAAAAAAAAAAAATCCATGTCTGAACTAGAAATCGAATCCTTTTTTCTTAGCTCCAGGTCCAACATTTCTTCTAGCCCAGTTAAAAAAAATTGCCTACCCCTGCCCCAACAATCCTGTGCTGAATTTCCTGCAGTCCAAACCCATTCGTGTCAGTGGACTTGGACTGGAGTAACTCAGCAAAGAATTGCACTGTTGGGCTAGTTTCAGAGGACAGCGTTGTTGGTTTTCAGTAGAACAGCAAGATTCGAGTCCCATCCAATGATTGGAGCATTTACTCTCGAAAGCTTACACCCTGAAATATTTGTTGGTCTCTAATGAGACACTGGACTCAAATCTAGTTCTACCTTGGTCTAGGCTCTGGAACAATCCCAAATACTAACGCTGGCTAGTAACTTCTTTCAGCTGTTTTTCATTGCTTCTTTATCGGTTATTATATGTATATAATATTGTATTTTTACAAGATTAGGCATTCAGCCCTAACTGGCTTTTGGCTTTTTTTAGTAATGCATATAACGTAAATTTAAAAAACCCTTTTCCAAGGGTAATTTTGTTCCTCTTTTTTTAATACAAGGCTATTACTAACTGAAGATTAGGTTTTTAAAATCGGCTTTCAAACAGTAATACACTGGGAGGGAAAATCTTGTTAAACTCTTAAGATTATTTGTTAAGGATTACTCTGAGGATTGGATTTTTTTTAATTGACAAAAATTCTGTGACTGACTTTTGTGCCAGTTGGAGGCTTAAAGTTTTAAGAAGATAAACCTAAGTTGTCTTCCCCCTCCCCACCCATTTAGCAGCTAATTCCAGAACAATACCCAATTGTAGTTTGATATATTGTCGAAGGCATAAACTTTATGGTCAAGGCTTTCAGAGTTTGACACATGGATGGTTTTATATACTTGACAACAAAATAACAGACTTATTCCTGATGTCTGTGAAAGGGGTTTCAGGGTGGCAGGTGGCAGAATTTTCCAGTAAAACTCTTGTTGTACATTTACACACGGCCATGTATTCTGTTCCTGAAGTCTCTAGATAGAAAATCATGTATTAATTCTGAGCTGTTTGTTATTGTGGCATTCTCAGACTGCAGAGGATTTTAAAATCATCAATCCTCAAGGATCCAGCAAATGGGTTTAAAATTTTGGTTTTGGTCCCACGTCTTGCCTTCAGCTTTTCACAAGAAAGGGGAGCTGGTATGTCTTTTTCATGCTGTACTGTGTGACGTTTGGGGCCCCCTGCCTTATGTTTTCTGCATCCCGTCATTATGATTCACTGGATTAAAAATAGTATCCTCATTCAGAAAAGTCCAAAGTACTTGTCGGCCTGTAATCACACATTCCTTTGTGCTTTTTCAGTCTCTCAAATACTTCACCTTTATCTCTTGAGTGCTCCCCATTAACCGTGCATGAAGAAAAAAAGCATCATCAATCAGAGTGGGAAGATAGGGAACAGGCAACGCTGGGTTGTCGCTTGAGATAGCTTGAGCTGTCTAATTAAATGTGTGAACTACTCGGCTTTTTAAAGGTACTGACGCAAATGTGGTATGTGTGGGGTTTCAGTATTCTGATGGGCCACGTTTCCCCACATGATCCCTTACGCCAACTGGGGTCATCGAGTGCCTCATTTTGAGCTGCCCCCTTTGCTGATTTTATATCCCACCTTCTCATTGGGGATCCAAAACATCTTACACAGTTCTCTCCTCTGTATTATCCTAACAACAACCCTGTGAGTTAGGTTAAGTTGAGAGTGTATGCCTGGCTCAAGGTCACCCAGCAAGCTTCCATGTAGAAGGCAGCTTCATGTGTTCATGGGGGAGTGGGGTTTCAAACCTGGGTTTCCCAGATCCTAGTCCAGGAATGGCCAAACTGCAGCTTGGGAGCCACATGTGGCTCTTTCACACATAATGTGTGGCTCTTGAAGCCCCCGCCACCCCAACGGTCAGATTGGAGAAGGCATTTCTCTCTTTAAATCACTTTTACAAGCCAAGCCAGCCAGCAGCTTGGAGAATGCATTTAAAGTTAAAAGTTGTTTTCTTTCCACCTCTTCCTCCCTCTCTATCTATTTTCTTTCCTCCCTCCCTCCCTCAAACGTCTGACATTCATGCCTTGCAGCTCTCAAAACATCTGACGTTTATTCTGTGTGGCTGTTTCATTAAGCAAGTTTGGTCACCCCTGTCCTAGTCTGTCACTTTTACCACTACACCAGTAGGCTCTTGTTCTGGGCATGCTATTTTTTAAAAAAGGAGTGCCAGGAAGAAGGGGAAGAGCAGTCTTGGCAAGTGGCTACTCCCTCAGTGGTGTACAAGGCAGTAAACTTTGTGGTAACCAGACTATGGACAGTGGGTAACATAGAGGTGAGGCCTCAGAACAGGGAGAGGAAGCTAGGAGCCCTGGTCCTCTAATTGGGTAATTCCTTCAGAGGCCAAGTGGTGGCAGTGGTTGAACTGAGAGTGGGAGAGAAAAGTCCCTTCAGGTGCTGTGAAAGCCAAATGGATGGCACATGCCAGGTGGTCAGCTACTGGTGCCCAGATGCCATGGCAGAGCTGGACACGCAGGTCAGAGCAGGGCCACACTTGATATTTGTTCTATGTGACTCTTACGTTAAGCAAGTTTGGCCACCCCTGTGATAGGCCATCTCAAAATATGGGCTCAGCAACCAAAAATGAACTCTCACAGTTTCTCTGCAGACTCGTTTATGGTTGCTGAGCCCATACTCTGAGGCAGCCTATTGCATAACATAAGTCTATTGCTTAACATAAGAGCCACGTAGAATAAACATCAAATGTTTGAGAGCAGGAAGGAAGGCAAATAGATGGGAGAGGTGGAAAGAAAACAACTTTAACTTTAAATGCATTCTATTTTTTTTTTTATTTTTATTTTTAGTACATTTCTATTCCGCCCATTCCTCGGAGGGCTCAGGGCGGAGCACAACATAGAATAAAACAATAAAATACAATAAAAAAACATTTTATGAACAGACAACTCAACACAATACGGCAACTGGCCACCGGCTGGTTTGGCTTGGATAAGTGATTTAAAGAGACAAATGCCTTCTCCAAGCCAGCCAATTGGGCAAGGGCGCTTTGAGAGCCACATAATATGTGTGAAAGAGCCACATGTGATCCCAGAGCCAATGTATGTGTATGTGTTCCAGAGAGAACAGTGGACTTCAGAACTCTTGATGCATCTTCTTGAATCGTAACATGTGCTAGAGCTGCCTCCTTCAGATACATGAAGTGTTTACAGCAGGAGGATAGGAACAGGAGGTGTGGTGGGGAAGTCCAGCCTTCCTGGATAGGTATGCTACTTTACATTGTAGATAAAAGCGAGCTCCGGTCAAAAGAGTAAATTAGAGCGGGTGTGACTCCTCTCAGCTATTGATGAATGGAAAAATAGGATGAGTGCTATGCATAAAGTTTGCAAAGGGACAAGTCATATGTATTTCCCATATACAAAGTGCAAAAGCAGCAATGTGGTATATATAATGAAAGATGAATGTAATAAACTGTAAGATCATTAAATGCAAGAATGCTAAAACATGAGAATAAAATCTTAACAGAGTTGAGGAGGTACCAGGAATTGTCACTTTGCAGATATAGATACTTTAATCTGTCTATTTGGGTTGCTGTAGTCTATTTTTTTCTTTTTAAATTAATGAACCTTTCATTTGTTTGATTGCTTTCAACAAAGCAAATGGAACTGTGTATGATTTCTCAAGATGACTTAGAACAGGTGTGGGTTTTTTTTTACATTTTTGTTTCTTCTGGGCAGCGTGCTAGGGAGCTGGACTAGGGTGGCCAGGCCAAGCCTGGTTATAGGCAGGAGGGCTGAGGGCAGGGACACAGCAGGTGAGTTCAGTATCGCAAAGGTAGCTCTAGGAATTGCCAGAAATGTGGTGGCTTTACCATAGAGTTTCTGGCAATCCCTACATCTACCGTTTGTCATTTCTGGGTTGTACCTGGAAATGGCATCAGTAATGTTACTTTTTTCTCTCACACACTGTGGAGATGGGCATCAGAGTATGTCAGGGAGCCCTAGCGAGCTTAGGCTGAGCTCTCTCAGAGATGCCCTAGACATGGAGATGGCCTGCATGGAGTCTGGCTGTTTTCCATATTACTACACATTCTTCCTTTTGGTACATGTTCACTGCGGTCCCTCAGAAGTTTTGAGTGACTCATTTGACTGCCTGCTTCCACTCCGTTGTGCATTGGGCTTGTGCTGTAGTAATTGCAGCAGAGGTAATTACTAGATGACTGGTTAGCACCTTCCTGAAGGTTGAGCACTTCAAACAAATTTGTGCTGGATCAGAACAAATTTGTCCACCGAATCCGTCTTCATTACTCATGATAAGCAGTATGTTCAGCACATTGCTCAAATGTGCAACTCTTAGAAAAACTTAACATCTGTCCTTCACAGATCTTTTGCTAACCCTCTAGGGGGAAAATACTCTTGGCCCTCAATGAGGATCCCTGTTCAGATGACCAGTGAGTAGACTTCCCATTTGCCTGGCTGTGGCAGGTAAACCCTTGCCCTCAAGAAACTGAGGAACAATATAAACAGTGGCTGGAAATGACCTCCACAGTGAAACTCTGGGAATTTCCATGTTTCTGTGGTATTTATCATATATTGGGATGGTATGAAGTCCACTGTCCTCAGGCACCACTCTCAAAATCTTCATGTGTTTGCCAAGAACTCTACCCATGAAAAGCCTATATCCTGACTGACAAAGGAGGTCTCTCATACTAAAGTGTCTCGTAGGCCAGAAAGACTTATACTTCAGTTTCCAATTTGATATGGAAAGCCTTTTCTTCTCTCTCTGGGCTTGGGAGACCAGGAGGTTTTGTCATGTCATGCTGTGGTTACTGACAGGCAGAGTTTGGCATGAAATAACTTCAGTCTGCTTTAAAGCTTGTTGTGATACAGATCTCCATCCCACCTCTACACTTACTGGGATATGCAAATGACTTGAGGGAGTAATGTGGAATCAGTTACAACCGCTGGTTATATCTGGTTCGTAACTCCGAGGACCCCTGCCTGATAATGAAATTGGCACTGTACGCATATTGGTGGGGGGTTGACATGTAGCAGTATCAAAATTCTCCTTTCTTGCTCTTTGCTTTTGACTGTTTCACTCAGAAAACTTACCAGTCGCGGGGTGGATGGCATTTCTCTAAGTAATAGAGGGAAAGGAGATCTTTAGCCCTTTGGTTTGTATGCTTGCTCTCATGGATTGTGTTATGATGCGCTTCTTGGAAAGCAAGTTGCTCACTTTCCAGACATTTAAAGAGAATTTGAATAAAATGAAGTGAAATGCTGAAGAACCTGTCTGAAATGATCGGATCACCTTGGCAGTATGTATAAATTATGTTTGTGCATGTCTGAGTTCAGCGTTGCCTAAGTTTTAAGAGTATGTGCCATCTGTGTTTACAAAACCTGAGAATCACCTTTATGTCTTTTTTGACACCTGCAGTTTGAAATATGTTAAAATTGGCATTTTGATATGCTTATAAAACATCACCAAGAAAGAAAAGTTTTGTGGTCACTAGAATAAATCTTACAATTTTCAAAGATCTAAATTTAAAGAAAAGAGCTTGATTCTAACCTTCCTCCTTATGTCAGTTCCCTGAGAGAAATCACACTATCATGGGGTAGGGCTGGAGACAGCTAATTTATCTTGGCAGAAATAGCATGTAGGGGGAAGTTGATGCCCTTTCCCAGTATGATAGCCCTGATCCAAATCCTTTTCTCCCCCAACCCTGTACCTGCTGTTGAAGAAAACGGAAGACCGCTGGAGATCCTGTCATGAATCCCTAACATTTCATCTTTATTGTGCTCTGAGTAGCTACTCCAGATTACACTGGTAGAAAATATAAAACATAAATTCTCAATAAAATATCCATAAGGTTATAAGCTATGTTAATTCAAGCAGTTTTTACATGCTGTGACTGGATACTGTCTTGCTTTTAGTGAGATTCCACCCATCAGAATCCTGGTTTGAAAAACAAAGTGCTCTTTATTTCCTCTCTCCCCTCCCCAAACTTCCTGTTGTGACACCAGAAATCTTGTACAACGGATGGTTTTTTAAAAATTGTGGGACACTTTTCCTAGGCCTTTCTCTCTTCCAGAAGTTGAGTCAGGGTTTCTCTGGTGCTTTTTTGCCTTCATTCAGCCCTTTGGCCTGTCTGTGGGAATTATCAATGCATGCATACTCAAGCAGTGATGCACAGTTTGAAACTCTCCCAAATTAACTGGCAGCTTCCAGTTCCAAGACCTCATGCTGTGCTTTTGGGCCAGCTAGGATTCTTCTGGCCTGTGTCACTCAGGCAGGAGTGTGAAAGATGCCACGGCAGCCTCCAAAGGAGACATTGCATGCTAATTGGAGTGAATAATATGAGTTTATCAAGTTTAGCGCTTGATAAAAAGATTATTATTTTTTATTTTTGGACATGGCAGCAAGATTTTTTCATGTTGCTGAGACGAGGTCATCTGCTTATGCTTCTCTGTGTTTTTAACTGACTTTTTATTTCAAAAAATGAAAATGTTAAGAAAATCCTCAGCTTGCAGCTACTAAAATATTTGCAAACCTTATGCTTGTTATAGTTGGACTATAACTGAGGAAAATATATAAATCAGTGCTAGAATGTTGGCTTTTTCCATTTGAGTAATTCAGATTTATTTACTACATTAATATTGCTCAATAAGACAGAAAAATAACAAATAGTACCATAAATTTTGTTCCATCTAATAAATAAAATTCATTTTCTGTGAAAAAGGATTTTCCATCAACCTACCTTCTCAGAATCTGAATATGTTAGCTGAGACTGTTGTGCTGTTTTCCATATTGTGTCACCTTGATGTTATTCTAGAGGTTTCCCAAAGATAAGTGATACCCATTTGTGCTAGAATTAAATTTAGTGCCAATCTGATACCATTCACTTTTATGCCAAACATCTGTCTCACAACTCTTGCATTCAACAGGGATCCATTGTTATTGGATTTTAAGAATAAGCTCAACATGTAGTTGAGTTGGCTTATTATTAGGCTAAACGTTTGATGAGCACTTGACAGGAAGAAGTATTTAATCCTTTTCCAGAAGTGCTAATATTTTCTTTAAAATAATAACTCCTTGATTAAAGCAAAATGTATAGTACTGTACAAAATCAAGCATTCAAGTTTCGCTTCCTCCCTCTTCTGCAGTGTTTGATGTGAAAGCCTTGTTTTTGTCTTTCTTGATATTCATTTATCAATTATTGTTGTTTTAGAATATAATATGTTTTATTTAGTGACAAGTGAGGTGCTATGAAAGAAGATTAGAAATTTTGGTATAGCTGTTGATTTTTATTACAGATATATACCCAAGTCAAATAATTTGCAGCTGTTTCCTCTTATGAGCTTCTTTTGTCAGTTTAATTATTTGCAAGTTCGTATAAAAACTGTTCAGATCTGTGGAAATCCTAATATCTGATAGAGAAATTTTTCATGATAGTCTACAGATGTTTTATTAAACAGATGTTGTTCTAAACATACATCCATTGCTGTTAATTTGTGCTTCTCATTCATATTGACCTTAAGCATATACTTTGCTCTTTTAAAATAGACAGGGAAAGTCAGTAACAGAAACAATAATTCATGTATGACAACATTTTGTGTGATTAAATTAAGCAGGGCCTATATATTGTAGCTTCTTTAACTCAACGTATTTTTTTTTAAAACAGAGAACAGAATAAGCATAAAGGGTTGAATCCTGGTATCTTTGAGGACAAGGACTGGGGATCTTTTCTGTATTCCTGCCCTCCCAGCCATCCCTTCCATCCCTGAGAAAGTTGTTTTCCAAGGTCATGCCCTACCCCCATGAACTTAGTAGCCCATTGGACTGGAGGACTGTATTGGGAGGGATGAAGGGTGCAATATTGCTGTCTCCTTCAGATGCAAGAAGCATTAGTGTGAATTCATGTGGATCTCACGGCTCCAGAAATCTGTTTTCCTGGAAGAGACTTCTGAGGGAAAGTGAGAAGGACTCTGTGACATCGTGTTTTAGATTTTTGTTAGAATGCAGATCACCTTTTTGTCTTTAGTAAAGCTAAGATTCAGGCAGATCCATCTTTGATGACATTGAACTGACTTAAGTTTAAAGTTATGCATGTTGTCTATTTCTCTACCGTATCGATTCAGCTAAGAATATGCCACAGTTGTTCATGAAATATTTAGTATCTTCAGTAATCCACAAATTTGGCGGTGAAATTAAATGTGATTGTATAATCTAATTTATGGTCACAGGTTTTATAGTCCCTTGGTGCAGAGAAATCAAAGACAAGATGAAAATGTTCCACCAGAATAGCTGTTGTTTAGTTTGCTCATATAGGTATGCTAATATACTTTTAACCTCGCTTTTATTTAAAGAATAGGAAAGGCTTATATCACACTTCCATAGCGTGGCACTGAGACTCTAAGAATAGATTTGTTCAACTTTGTATAAAGAGTATAATCAATTCAGGAGAATAATGAAACATTAATTCTTTGAGATTTCTTTGTTACGAAAGTTAACTGTTGGGTATACCTCCACACTTTCAGGAATAACAGATATTGAATGGTAAATATTCTAGCTCTGTTCTTTCAGAGGAGGACTTATGGAATGGTGATTGCTTCAATAAGAGACAGTCTCAGTGGAATATGTTTTTTGTGTGTGTTTTACTTGCCAGTCCAGTCCTCCAACAAACAGCCCATTGTGAACTAGCCAAAACAAAACACTATTGCCATCTGATAGATTAGGGGTGGCCAAACGGTGGCTTAGGAGCCACATGTGGCTCTTTCACACATATTGTGTAGCTCTTGAAGCCCCCACTGCCCTGTCAGCTAGCTTAGAGAATGCATTTAAAGTTAAAGTTGATTTTTTTCCATGTCTCCCTCCCTCCCCCACCTTCCTTCCTTCCTGTCTTGTGGCTCTCAAACATCTGACGTTCATATCTTGAGGCTCTCGGACATCTGACGTTCATATCTTGGGGCTCTCAGACGTTCATATTTTGAGACTCTCAGACATCTGACGTTCATATCTTGAGGCTCTCAGATGTTCATACCTTGAGGCTCTCAGACATCTGACGTTCATATCGGAGTCTCTCAGACATCTGACGTTCATATCGGAGGCTCGCAGACATCTGACGTTCATATCTTGAGGCTCTCAGACATCTGATATTTATTCTATGTGGTTCTTACATTACGCAAGTTTGGCCATCCCTGTGATAGATCTCGTGTGTTACTGCTCAAATCTTTATTTTGGGGACTGGAATACTGAAGACTGATTGGATTGAAGTGGATGCCATATGCATGATGCGACTGAATTTTTTGCTTATGATTTTTGATTTTAGAAAGCCTTGTATGTGTGTGTGTGTTTCAGTACCCCAGTAGCATCTAAACCTGGAGCTAATGTGATCGAATAATACTGAATGGCAAACAGAAACTGCGTTCTAGTTCAGCAGAGTGTACTACAAAGTGCCCAGGAAAAATGTGAATAACTTCACAGTTGGATTCTAGACTGATGGGTATGACCAACAGTGAAAATATCAAGTTACATGAAAGAATGAGTGGCACCCCTGAGCGGCACCACTGTTGAGTTTAAGTAAAGGGCAAATAAAATATGAAGAGAGCTAGGAAGCAGTCCACATTCTCTAGAACAACCAAGGGTTAGACATCAGGAATGAAAGATAAAGAATTGCTTTATTGTTCATGGAAGAGGAAGAGAACAGCTTCTTCTTGGAAGTTGGAGGGAAAGCAGAGTCAGAGGTATGACAAACTGCCTGATGATTTCTGGAAAAAAGCTAACAGTGAATTAGAGGAATATTTGTAACGGAAAAGGAGGATGTAGTTTGTATCTTTAGAGTTGCAGTGATGATCAATTCCCTGTGTATCTGTAAAAATTGGACTAATGTAGTAAGCTGAATAATTCAGTATTTTGCTAGTAATGCCCATTAGTCATGTCTAATGAAAATAAATCACATAGAAAACTATTGGAGTGAGTGACTTGAATAGTTGCTTGTTGAGGTAAGGGAGTCCACAGAGAAGCGTTTTGACTGAAAAGTGCATAGTCAGAATTATGGGAACAACTTGACTCCTACTATTTAGTCATAGAGCAAGGTGGGTTTTATGATAACGCATTGTGAACTTTTCTGATGTAAGTTTTATGGGTGGCTGTGGATTGTGCCTCATGACTTCATTTTCCGTTAACACAACTCTTTAGAGTGCCTAATAAAAAATCTGGGATGGCAATGGCTGATGTCACAGGCATACAAACTATTGTTCCATAGATACTTCAGAACCATGGTGTGTGTGCTCAGTGTGGTGAGTGACTGATCACTTTGCCAGGAATGCAGTGATGTCCTGTGGGGAACCTTAAACAATGTTGTGCCTCCACCCCATTGAGTTGCCATGTGAGATCACCAGTGTTCTTTCTATCCAAAAACGAAGCACTTCAATCTTTCTGACTAGTGAGGGTTTGTGGGGGGGGGGGGTTGTTGTTGTTAAATGGTCCCTCTGCAATGTGTGCTAAAATTAAATTTTTTGGGAAGAGGACTTTTTTTCATTGTTCATTCTGATGGTTGGAATTCTCTCATTAGGGGGCTTTTACACTGTTAAGAGCAGCTTCCTTTTTTGTTTTTTTCTCCCTTTTCTGTTACATCTGACTGAGTGTAGTTTCTTGAACGGCATTTTGTCTTCTGTTATAGGTACCCACATACAAAATTTGCTGAACTGCACCAGCTATAAAGAGTGCATTGACATTCCAGTTTACTCCTTAAAATATATGAAAGAGCAGCTATTGGAAAAGGCTGGATTTGAGAGAGAGAGAGAGAGAGAGAGAGAGATCTGTATTTGTGAATCTGTATTTTCCAAAGACTATGTCCAGTTTTAATTGGATTTTCCCTTTTTCAGGGAATATCTCTTGAACTTTGCCTGTCTGAATCTGATCCTAGGCTAATGGTATAGATGTGTTATTATAAGTTTTTGTCGGGGGGGAGGGGGGATTTAAAGGGTTAAAATTTTGTGAATATTTGACTGCTCTTGTTGTATACTGTTTTAAAAAGCTTAATGAAAAAAAGAAAATGAAAAAATTGCCAATTAATAGATACTGAAGTTATCATGACAAAGTAGTTAAAATGTCATACAAGCATCTGGGAGACCCAGGTTTGAATCCCCAGTCTGCTATTGATGCTTGCTGGGTGACTGTGTGTTAGTCACGCTCTCTCAGCCTGATCTACCTTTCAGAGTTTTAAAAACTTTTGTATATTGTGTATGTGTGTCTGCACCTGGAAGTGATGTTGCCCTCTGGTGACTGACCCCTACTGGGGTCTGGGGGATATTCAGAGAGGTGGCTGAATAGAGCCTGCCTTTGTCTTCCGGATGATATTTCAAGGAAGTTTCCCATCCAAGTACTAACAACAATTGACCCTGCTTGGCTTCCAAGATCTGATGAGATCGAACATGCCTGGGCTATCCAGGTCAGGTCTACATAAGAACATAAGAGTAGCCATGTTGGATCAGGCCAATGGCCCATCCAGTCCAACACTCTGTGTCACACAGTGACCAAAAAACACCAAACCCAAGTGCCATCAAGAGGTCCATCAGTGGGGCCAGGACACTAGAATCCCTCCCACTGCCCCCCCCCCCCAAGTACCAAGAATACAGAGCATCACTGCCCCAGACAGAGAGTTCCAACGATAAGCTCTGGCTAATAGCCACTGATGGACCTTTGCTCCAGATGCTTATCCAATCCCCTCTTGAAGCTGGCTATGCTTGTAGCCGCCACCACCTCCTGTGGCAGTGAATTCCACGTGTTCATCACCCTTTGGGTGAAGGACTTCCTTTTATCCGTTCTAACCCGACTGCTCAGCCATTTCATGGAATGTCCACGAGTTCTGGTATTGTGAGAAAGGGAGAGGACTTCTTTCTCTGCCTTCTCTATCCCAGGCATAACCTTGTCAACCTCTCTCGTGTCACCCCTCAGTCGACGTTTCTCCAAGCTTTCTACCTTTCAGCATTGATGAAGATAAAGTGAGGGAGAGGGGAATGATGTTTAGGCCCTTTGGATCTCCATTGTGGAGAAGGGTGGCATGTAAAAAAAGTAAAGAAATAAAATATTAAAAGTGATGGGTCTATATTTTCAGCCACCTTCCCACTAGTATGTAAATATACAGCGTCCTTTTATACATACATTTATGCATTTGTATGATTAGCTTAAGAAAAATCATAAATGCCATCGCTTGTTTAGAGAGTTTACAATAATTAGCACAGGTTAGTTAAAGTTTAGAAGTGCCCCGTGGCACAGAGTGATAAAGCTGCAGTACTGCAGTCCAAGCTCTTCTCACGACCTGAGTTCAATCCTGGCGGAAGCTGGGTTCAGCTAGCCAGCTTGAGGTTGACTCAGCCTTCCATCTTTCTGAGGTCAGTAAAATGAGTACCCAGCTTGCTGGGGGGAAAGTGTAGATGACTGGGGAAGGCAATGGCAAACCACCCCATAAAAAGTCTGTCGTGAAAACGTAAAAGTAACATCACCCCAGAGTCAGAAGCGACTGGTGCTTGCACAGGGGACTACCTTTTTAGTTAAAGTTTATATTCCCATCCTGCTTACTTTTCCAGGGCATGTTTACATGTAGTCATTCTCATGTTCCCTCCCTGTGGTCCAAAAAGCTGTCTTAAAGGAGCCCTTAACATACCCCACCATACTGAGTTTGCACCTGCACCACTAACCTTGCCATCCTTTCCCCCAGCTCCTCTCCTCTCCTTCCCTCTTTTGTCTCTTGCTATTTGCTGCTGCTTCAGGCTCTTGGCTTAGGATCAAACTAGACGGGATGTTGTCCATGGGACTGACCTCTGGGCGTTGCTGCCTTTTTAAAGCAATTAAAAAATGCTGTGAAGCACGTGAGCGGAATGCTCTCCAACCTCCACATCTTTTAAAGTATTGAAGCAACCCCTCATGACTGTTTTTGGCACTTGAAAAGGTGCAGGCGGGGATGGGGAGGTACATGAATGCTTCAGCCCACTGTGCACTTTTTAATTGCCGCTAAGCCCATGGAGACTGTTTGGCCACAGTGGTGGGAGAAAAAGGACATCCTTAGAAGAAAGTAACAGCTGGGGCATCCTGGCTTAAGAGTGTATGTTTTGCTGGCTTCTTAAGTTTATATTATGAGATGTCCTGTTTCTCCTGTCACATCTGTCTGGATGTTATTTTACATCTTCTGCTGATTGGAGGGCTTCTTGTTTTTTTTTAAATCTGTCACCCGATTTAGGTGAGTGCTCAGGCAGCAATCTAGTGAGTTTATAGTCCCTTATTTCGAATACTGTAAAGGCCCATCACAATTTTTAATGAGCAAGTTTATTTGCCACAGCTATTGTCTTGCCTCAAGGCATCTGCTAAGTTTGATGCTGTTAATAAGGTCACCCGGTACCCCTGAGTTTGAGTTTGGAGACCTGCTAACATTGAGCAAAATAACAAAATGCAAAAGCCTGTGGCCTGGAAGGAGGAGAAATAGTCATTGTTAAACATCTGTGGGGGCAAAAGTCAAAGTGACTTGCCTGGAGTGCCATATGCTTTGGGCCACTGTGCAGAAGTGGTGGAATGCAAAGTATCAAATCCAGAGACAATACTACTGAATAATGGAATGGTATTCAATTTGTAACCCATGGCTCAGATATGAAAAACGACAGATGTGAAGACCTATGCTGTGAATAAGTTATGTAGAGTGGCATAATTTGGAAGTTGCATCCTTTGAGTCAGCCAACAATTTGAGGCATTTTGTTGTTGTTGAGGTTGTAGTATCTTTGTTGCACAGCTGAGGTGGAGGATTAGGATTTACAGAATCCTAGTAGCCGAAACCGAGAAACCAGGAAGCCCTCCAATCAGCTTTGGAATGCAAAAAATCTTAATCCTCTGGCTACTCAAGTTTATTTCCAGAACTGCATCTAGTTCAGATTCTCAAGCAAATTAGCCCTGCCCCTTCACTTCCCATCCCACCCGGTACCCCCCCTCCCCAACCCTCCAGAGCCCGCATGAGCTGCTGCACCTCTCCCAACTGTCAGAGGTGTGGGCTTGCTGGGTCTTCCTGCTTCTGCAGCCAAAGTCAGCTGCAGCAGCAGGAAGTGTACCCAATGAGCCCTCACCTCTCCAACAGTCAAAGAAGTACAGGGAGAATCAGGAAGAAAACCCAGTGAGCCCACACCTCTCCGACAGTTGGAGAGGCACAGAGGGACGTCTTTTCCCTGCTTCTGCAGCTGACTTCAGCTGCAGATGGGATCTCTCTTTCTCCCCCCCCAACCCTCCTCTCCTCCGGATTTCTCATCACCCCATCATCCAAAATTCTCCAGCTATGGCCCTGTTTGGAAGTAGCCAAGAATGCTTGAACACATGAAGCTGCCTCATACTGAGACAGACCCTTGGTCTACCAAAGTCAGTATTGTCTCCTCAGACTGGTAGCAGCTCTCCAGGATCTCAGGTAGAGGTATTTCACATCACCTGCTACTTGATCCTTTCATTGGAGATGCCAGGGATTGAACCTGGGATATCCTGTATGCCAAGCAGATGCTGTACACTATGCTGCAGTCCCTATTCTGTGTAGGCTTCTAAACCAACAATTGCCGTGTAAATAAATAGTAGATGGATGGAATCTTTTTTGTTCTTTTTTTCTTGGCCTGTTTAGATGTAGAAGCTGGGCATGATGTCAGAAAGCAGATTTCTTTTGTGTGTGAAAGATTCTTGATGATTATATACCATAATGATAAGTGTAACTGAAATATTTCCATCTTTTAGATCCCAATAAGAGTAATTCCTCAGTAACATGAACCATATTGCTAGGGTTTGGGATCATGTTGCCCATAGCCCATGATTTAAAATGTATGTGGGATAAAATTTATTTTCCAAGATGACAGTTTATTTCAGAATGTCTTGTGGAGCATTGTGGGTGTTCTGTTCACCAATTTGCACTAGAAAACATTACACAAAAGATCGGGGGACTTTCTTTGACTAGCTATTAGATATGTACAGGACATACAACAGTACCTGGAGCTATATCAGGCCTCTTTAACATGGTGCCTGCAAACTTCTTCCCTGGAAGCACTAGTCATGTCTAGTGCTTTTAAAAAGTAGGTGGGGCTAGGCACATCTTTTCCCCTGCAGGTCTTCTGATTGGCTGTGCAGATTAAAAGGCATCCTGTTAAACAAATTGCCTAATTGAAATATCAAAGAGTTGCTATTAAACTTGTTTATAATCTTGATGACTGACATTATGTGGTTGGTTCCACCTGCTGTTGCAGCCATTTTTGTGACTGTGCCCGAGACACTTCGTCAGAATTCCAGAGGTGCCTCAGGTTCAAAAACACTGAGAACTCCTGAGTTAGACTGTTTAGGGGGGGCGGGAATCTTACTGCACCTAGCAACTAAATATCATTCGGAGACAATGCTATAACTTCCTGGCTTTCTGTGTATAGTTGGAGATCACTCTACAGATGTTACTTATAGACAGGAAGTTCAGCTTTTCTTTTCCTGCTTGCCGCTTGCCGTGTGTTTGATGTCAGCTGTGCGATGTCCTGTTAGCCTGCTGCGTTTTGTCTTTTAATAGCACGTGCTTGAAACCGAGACAGCTTGCACTGGCAAGCCCTCTTAAGCTTGGTAGACTGTGTGGAGGATGTGGTTGGCTGTACGGAGGCAGAGGCATGGAGGATCTGTTTGCAACTATTGTTTGAGCAAAGCAAAACCTTTCTTCTTTTTGGTTAACATCTTGCATAACTGGATGTATACAAATGTAAAGGCGGAAGTATATGTCCTTATACAGTCACATGCGAAGACCATATGATTGTGTTGTACCACATGAATCTATTTCTGTATGGGCCAAAGGAAAAAACGGATACATCCGAATTCTTTAAGCATATGATATATACACATCTTTCTTACAGCCTTGTGGTGAAACTGTTCAGTGATAAGTGGATATGACACTGCTATTGATTAGGTCCAATTAGCTTTCTCAAATTGAGAGGAGTTATGAACTGCTGGGAAAAATGGTTTAGTCTTTTTTACTGCAGTGCTCCTAATGTTGTGTATAGAATTGAAGAGGGGGAAAACCCCAGTCTTTTTGGTTTGGGTTTTAATTTTGTTTTGTTTTGCTTTGGCGTAAGGAGACACAGACAACCAGCTAACTTGTTTGAACAAAGTGCAGACATTTAATGAGTCTTTCTTAAAATGCTGTTAGTCTCTTCTTTGTTTTTACATGCAGCATTGCTCTTAGACCACCGTACTGTAAAAAAGGGAAAGAAAAGCTAAGAGCACATTCTGGCAGAAATACCTCCTGAATAAATCACATAAAATGAGTTAGTTGCTCAAGCATCTTCTAATGTAGATTATTCAGATAAACACGGCTTTACTAGAGTTGACCCCAATGATTGTGCTTGGAGAAAGAATTCATTAGAGTACTTCTCCCATCCAGGGACAAAATGCATGGGTATCACATAGCAGCAACAAAAGAAAAAATTACGTATTTTTGTTAATTCTAATATGATTAACTTCTTTCCACAAAAAGAGATAAAATAGGCTAATGCATTATGTTATCTTGCATCCTGTAGGCCAGAGGTTCCCAAACTTATTTGGCCTAACGCCCCCTTTTCAGAAAAAAATTACTCAGAGGCTTCCTGGAAAGCTACCTTCAAGAAGTAGACTAAAAGATGCAATGACATATTTGCCTCCGACAAGCTCAGGCAACATTTGCCATGCGAAGAAAAGCAGCGTGCCCAGGGCTCTCAGCTTGCCTGCTGGCTGGCGCAATCATGCCACATGAGAAGAGGGAGTAAGGGGGCACCCAGAAGCGCACTCTGGCAGGGTGGCACCCTAGGCGGTTGCCTACCCTGTTTTTACTCCCATTCACTGGCCCTGCAGAAGACACTCTGTGTCAGGGGCATTGCAGTTGGCTGAAATCAACAGAAGCAACTAACTGGTAACCAGAGAACTGTAAGAAGAAGAAGAATTGCAGATTTATACCCTGCCCTTCTCCCTGAATCAGAGACTCAGAGCGGCTTACAATCGCCTATGTCTTCTCCCCCCACAACAGACATCCTATGAGGTGGTTGGGGCTGAGAGGGCTCTCACAGCAGCTGCCCTTTCAAGGACAGCTCCTGCGATAGCTATGGCTAACCCAAGACCATTCCAGCAGGTGCAAGTGGAGGAGAGGGGAATCAAACCCGGTTCTCCCAGATAAGAGCCCACACACTTAACCACTACACCAAACTGGCATGAAGCTTGACACTCTGCAGAAAACCTTGTGAGGAGAAAGCTACAGGTTGGAACTCTTCAGAGAACTTTGTACAATTGCCTCAGTGCTTCCACTGTCCTGACTTGAACTGTATTGCTGAGAGAGAAACTGCAAGCAACCTTGAGAAGCTGCTAGCTGTAGCAAGTATTGGCTAGGATAGACTAGTAAGGTTTTTTGTTTCTGTGTTTCTTGTTTGTCTATACCCCTCTATTTTTTTATTCTGTCTTGTAAATAAACTGCATCCTTATATTTTAATTAGAAGGAGTTCTGGTCCTCATTACTAGTCTAATTAAGTGAATACGCACTAAGTAGTAGACAAAAAGGAACCCTCTATTTTTGTTAATTGGAATTTTTCTTTAAATCAGAAATTCTGGACCCCTCCCAGAAACGTGATGTTTTGACACCTCCAACCCTCTTCTCTTCTCCCTTTATGCTTCCATTGCCTTCTTATTTTTATTCACTGCCCCCCCAATTGCACCCAAGGCTACTACTGCCCCCTTGGATCGTTCCAGTGCCCCCCAGGGGGCAATATCGCTCACTTTGGGAAACACTGCTGTAGGCTCTTAAGATCAAACATAGTTTGGCTCTTGTATCACCTACTGAGGCTTGTCAGTCATTCCACACTAGTGCTTTAATTGGCAGAGGATATTGAAGACATCACTGCTATTGTATCACAGTCCTCTAAAACCAGCAATCCTTTTTTATGTTTCCTGAGAGTATTTGTGGGTCATTTAGGTTATCTCTTCTCTCTGGTTTGTGATGGGTCATGTGTGTGAATATGCAAATTGTAGCCTCCTGTCGTTAGAGAAATTTCTGTCCAACTTCTAAGTCCACTGATACCTAAGCCTTGGTCATAATGCTTACCTGTCTAAAAGCTGTGTGGAGTTCAGTTATTATAGGTCTATTCTGTATGACAGAGAACCTTTGAAAAATCTAGGGACAGGCAAGTGCATTGTGGTGTTAATACAGGAAGCAGTGTTCTAAGAGGTTCAGTCTAGTGAACTATAAGCAGAAGATGCTACTGGATGTGGATTCTTTGCCACATTCTCCTCCCCCTAGCATCTCCTTCCACCACTGGGAAAGTCAGTGATCCTGGAGTTACTCCAAAATGGAGGGGGAAAGGTTGTGCATGCAAGCTTAGCTATTTTGCTCTCACTCATAACTGACTTTTCCCCTTGGTGATATTAGCCATGTTGAACAATGATGTTCTCACATTCATTGCATGTTCAGGGAAGCAACATTAACAGGGTATAATGACAGAGTCTGCCCTGCAAAGCAGCCATTTTCTCCAGGTGAGCTGATCTCTGCCATCTGGAGAGCAGTTGCAATTCTGAGCAATCTCCAGCCCTGACCTAGAGACTGGCAAAAATGGTTCCCCAGGAGGAATGGCTGGTTTTGGAGGGTGGAGTCTATGGCATTGTACCTCTCTGAGGTCCCACCCCTACTCAACTTGCACCCTCTCCATGCTCCACCCCTCAAATCTCCAGGAATTTCCCAACCTGGAGTTGGTAGCCCTGTCTCCTTCCCAGTAGCCGTAGCAAGCAGCCAGGTGTAGGGTAGCCAACCTGCAGATGGAGCATGAAGAGCTCCTGATATCACAACTGAACTCTGCTTTGGAGGGTGGCATAATATTCAGCTGAGGCCATTCCCCTCTCCAAACTCAGCCTTCCTAAGACTCCACCACAAAATCTTCAGGAATTTCCCACCAACATGGAACTGGCAGCCCTAGTCAGGACTGGGCCCAATGAGTTCTTCCTCAAAGGCCAAGAAGCCTGAAAAGCGCCTGCTCCCCCTGCCTGTTACTGACAGGACCATCTTGGTTGCCTAGCAACAGCCACTGCCTAGCAGCTTCCCCAGTGACCCAATTGTTGTTTGTCCTGGGTCTGGCAGTGGGCAGGAGAGGGGACTGTAGGCAGTGAATAGCATGGGAGAGCAATGGAGTGGCATTAAACAGAGATTCTTCCTGAAAATGTTGAAGACCTACTACTGGAATTATGCATGGCCTCACTTTCTGACACGTTTGTGGTTGGCTCCACCTCCTTTAGGAGCCATTTTGTGGCTGTGCTCCAGCCTTGTGTCAGAATTGTACCAGTGCCCACAAACTGAAAAATAGGTTGGGGCCCCTGGATTAAATATTCTTGTTCATTTAAAAATCTTGTCACTGCCCCTTGTTATGTAACCATTCTGTTCTATGCTTCCATGTTCCTCCTGTGAAAAATAAATTCATGATCTTTTGCTTGGATGAGAAGAAGGAAAGAAAGCAGCCTCGCTGCGCACAAAGGGAGAAAGATATAATACCAATGTTCATGGCAATGCTTAAGTCAGAATGGATGATACTGGGTGTTCCAGCATTAGCTAAGCTTTAATTGGGGTGTGACTTGTTTCTGCAGGAAAGTGTGAGAAGTTTGAGCACTGTAGTTCGAGAGCTAATGACACCCCTGAAAAGTTGATACAGTAATAATGGAGAAGCACCCTAATCCCCAAGAGTGTGCAAAAGCATTTGTTTACTGCTTTGACATACAGCTTTCAGATTTCAGATCAAGCATATGCTAGTGCTTTGTTAAATATTTCTCTCTTTCACTACTCAGGCTGAAAGGAATGCTTTTGTGGGGTATGCGTTAAGTGGTTCGTGTGGGGGGAAGCTAAATTATCCTAATGTTCCATTATTTTAATTCCTCTTTGCTACTATATTTCTCTCTCTTTACTGTAACTTGAGTATCCTTAGTGCCATCCCCCCCCCCCCCCCCCCTGGTTGCTGACTTCTTGGGAATCCCAGCCAGTTGATCAAGCAGTTAATGTGAGGACATTCAACATAGCTAATATCACCGGGGGGGGGGGGGGGGGGGGAGTCAGGTAAGAGTAAGGGCAAAATAGCTCAGCTTGAATGGGCTGTTTTTGTTCCCTTTCAGAGTAACTCCAGAAAACCAGCAGATAGTAGAGGATATGCTTTGCTGTAGCAAAATGTTTTTTTAAAGACAAGTGCCCCTTATTACCTCAGCCTTACTAAAGATTTGTGTAACATTAATTCTGAAGTGTCTTTATTAAATTATGTATACCCTGCCTTTCTCTTCAAGGGAAATCCAGTGTGGCTTATGACACTCTCATCTCTTCTGCTTTATCCTCACAACAAACCTGTGAGGTAGGTTAGGTTGAGAATAAGTGACTAGCCTAAAATCACCCAGCAACTCCCATGGTATGATGAGGATCTGAACCTGGGTCTCCCAGATCCTAGTCAACACTTTAACCATGTCACCAGCATGCATTGAAAGTGGTATGGTTTACTAACAAAAATAAAAAAGTAAAGGTGACGGTATTCCCCTGTGCAAGCAACAAGTCCTTACCGACCCATGGGGTGATGTCACATAATAACGTTTTCTTGGTAGACTTTTTACGGGGTGCTTTGGCATAACCTTCCCTAGCCATCTACATTTTAACCCCAGCAAGCTGGGTACTCATTTTACCAACCTTGGAAAGATGGAAGTCTGAGTCAACCTTGAGCTGGCTTCTGTCGGGATCGAATTCAGGTCATGAAGCTTGGACTGCAATACCGCAGCTTACCGCTATGTGCCATGGGGCTCCTAAATAACAAAAATACAATATCCCAAAGAGTGAATCAGAATGCAAAATAAAAGTGTGGTAACACTGAATGCTGCAACTAGCCATTACATTGTTCAAGTAACTTAAGGCAAAGGAAGTGGAGCACTGAGGGTCTTTTTTTATTAGGTATCAGGGAACAAAATAATTAGAAGATGATGACTGAACTAGACTCATCCCACCATCTGTCTCATTAAAGTACACTACTGTTCTGTCGTGTTTGCCTTCCTGGAAACAGCTTAGCTTCCTGATTTATTCAGAAATGCCGAGTTACATCTGTGACTGCTTATAAATTGATTATGTCTGTGAATGTAGCTTCTTAGCTACAAATGTCAAAAGCACTCTTAGAAACTTTTATCTTGAGACATATTTATCCAGGATTTCTTTGCTTTATATTCAAGCTCTTAACCTTGCTGGAATGACCTTTGAATGTCATTTCTGATGGGAGGTATGGCTTGAAAGGAGACACTCCCCCCCCCTCTTGTGTACACTTCTTGTATAACTTCAATCTTTGTTGTTGTTGTTGTTAAATGGCAAGTAGATCATGTCAGGTGTTCCGTACACTTTTCTAGACACTAGTCCAAGAAGCAGCCGTCTTACCTCCAGGAAAAAAACTACAGCAGGAAGCAGATGGATCTCCAGATAGGAGATAGGAAGGGGAAGTTAGGTCATAAATTACTGAACACATAAACAAAATTCAAATTCTGAAATCAGGGTTGTGGCAAGCTTTTGGGCGTTTTAAGTGTCTCTCCTTGGGAGCAGGAACAATTGCATGGATTGGGAGTGCTGATCTACCCCAGATTTATCATTCCTGTTATCAGGCTGAGGCAATATATAGTATCAACTACATGCTCAGTTTTCCAGGTAACATGGCTTCTACAGAAAATGCAGGATGTGTGGTCTGAAGCCATACAGATTAGATGCCAAGGCAGTGCTAACCTCAAAAGGCTCGCTCTTTTACAAAAAAAATTAATAATAGCACAAGATCAGACAGAGAAAGGATCACAGCATGCTAGATAGTGCTGATAGGCTGTGCTTGAATTAGTTTATTAGGTTTTAAATGCCAGATTTGATCATAATGGTGCCCACTGTTCCCTCCAAGCTGAGTTAGTGTGAGCTAGCTCACAGATTTTTAGCTTCCAGCTTACACATTTTTGTCTTAGCTCAGGATGGATGACCCTAGAGCACAATAATTTATGCAGTAGCTCACAACTTTAATGCCAGTAGAGAGCCAGTTTGGTGTAGTGGTTAAGTGTGCGGACTCTTATCTGGGAGAACCGGGTTTGATTCCCCACTCCTCCACTTGCACCTGCTAGCATGGCCTTGGGTCAGCCATAGCTCTGGCAGAGGTTGTCCTTGAAAGGGCAGCTGCTGTGAGAGCCCTCTCCAGCCCCACCCACCTCTCAGGGTGTCTGTTGTGGGGGAGGAAGGTAAAGGAGATTGTGAGCCGCTCTGAGACTCTTCGGAGTGGAGGGCGGGATATAAATCCAATATCTTCTTCTTCTTCTTCAGTAGCTCACAACGTTAATATCAGTAGCTCACAAAGTAGAATTTTTGCTCACAAGACTCTGCAGCTTAGAGGGAACATTGATGGTGCCCCCTTTACATGTAAATATTAAATGACTGTGTATGACTTTTGTGCGTAAGCCTGGTATGAGTTCCCATTTCCTTCTGAGAACTCTTGCAGTGTGATTGACAGACATTATGCATTTTCAACAGTGTATTAAACTTAATGGCTTGGATCCTGTGATACGCAAGTGGAAACCTAAACCGAGTGCAGTTTCGTTTGTGAAAGATCTTGTGGAACACCTAGTCCTTTCCTCTTTATATATCTACTGTGCTCAGGAATTGGTTGCAAATGATCTTGCTCAAGCAAAAATACAAGTGGGGAGAAGGGTAAATTTGACTTAGTGCAAATGGCTACCATAGTCTTTTTCTTGTGCTAGATCTCTTGCATAAGTGAAAATGCAAGCTGAAATTTTGCACTGGATCCAAACCAATGAATCTGTGTGAGGATCCAGAGTATGCCTAGAAAATATGTGCATGTAAGAGACTATAGCTTCCCATCTTTTTCTGCGGTACTACTTTACTTTCGGCAAACCTAGTTGAATAAGTATATGTGTTTTGCTTTGTTTGCATTAGTAAATTTTTGACTGAAATGAGAGAACGACTGTTGTATTGGAGGACTCCTCTGCACAGGATGCCTGAGCTGGGTAACCTATATTCTCAGCTATGGTACCAATGCTCTGGAATTCTCCTCAGGGAGATTTGTCTATCCCCTTCTTCCACCAGCAGGTGAAGGTTTCTTGTTTTGCTTGCCATTTCTTAGCAAATCTTCCAATCATAGAATCATAGAGTTGAAAGGGACCCCAGGGTCATCTAGTCCAACACTCTGCACAATGATTTCATGGTTGTTTTTATACCTTTGTATGTATTTCACTCTGTTTTTAATTGTTTTAATCATTTGTGTTTTGTGTGTGTGTATGTGTGTGTAGATTGGTTTTAAAATGTGATTTTATTGCATACCTCCTGGCATACTCCCCCACGAGCATTGTGTTCAGCAGATAAGAACGTACTGGTGGACCCCAGCCTGAGAGACATCTGGCTGTCCTCAACCAGAGCCAGGGCAATTTCTATCCTGGCCCCAACCTGGTTGAAGTGAAACTTTCTGCTAGAGAACATCTATGCCCTGCAGGATTTAATGCTATTCCAACAGGGCCTGTAAGGCAGAGATATTCCACCAGGATTTTGGTTGAGGACAGTGACAGTTTCCATCTGTCTGGCACTCCTGTTCCTTCCCACCCCCGAAGCAGCAGCACAATTGGAAGCCTTTAGTGATATCTACTTAGAACAAATACTGTACTTTCATCATTTTAAACTGTGAATTTAATATATGAATGTCTTTTATAGTTGTGCACTACCCTGAGCCCTGTTCCACAGGGGAGAGTGGTTAAAAACTCTAATTTATTAAATAAATGAATGTTTTAAATTGTTAGCAACCTTGGGGCAGAAAAGGAGATATTACTTTTGTAAATAAAGAAAGAATGTTGAAATAGACTATAGCCTATTTTCTACTACACAGTCATGGGGCAAAAAAGAGGTTTATTTTGATGGACAGAAGTTCCTGCCCTCTTTTCTGCCTGTTCAGTGAAGACCAGTTGGATTTGAAAGTCTGAATGGAATGTTGATGGGAGTGGTGAGGGGGGATTGGACCTGAGTAGGGTTGCCAAGTCCAATTCAAGAAATATCTGGGGACTTTGGGGGTGGAGCCAGGAGACATTAGGGTGGAGCCAAGATCATGGCTGTGACGAGCATAATTGAACTCCAAAGGGAGTTCTGGCCATCAGTACAGTTTAAAGGACGGCACACCTTTTCAATGCCTTCCTTCCATAGGAAATAATGAAGGATAGGGGCACCTTCTTTTGGGGCTCATAGAATTGGACCCCCTGGTCCAATCTTTTTGAAACTTGGGGGGTATTTTGGGGACAGGCACTAGATGCTATACTGAAAATTTGGTGCCTCTACCCCAAATAACAGCCCCCCCAGAGCCCCAGATACCCGTGGATCAATTCTCCATGATTTTCTATGGGAATAAATCTCCAGAGGGAAAAACAGAGTTCCCAGCAGACATTTCCCTCCCCTCCCCCCGCTTTCTGACGACCCTGAAGCGGGGGGAGGGCCTCCAAACCGGGGGATCCCCTGCCCCCACCTGGGGATTGGCAACCCTAGACCTGAGGCAGTTTAACTGATCTAACTGCCGAAAACCAATGGACAAATTGGGTAATCGGATTTCAGAGGGAGTAGGAATGGGAGGTATTGTGGACCAGGCAGGGAGTCCTTTAGGAACTGTAATGATTGATTTTGACAGGAAGGGCTTGAGTGCTCTTCCCAGATAAAAACAGTGAACTTGTTGAAGCTATCTAGTTACTGTTATTTAAGGCAGAACTGCTGAAAGTAACCTTTAAGTATAAGGTATTTCCCTGCTCTGGTAACTGCATCTGCTAGCAGACTGGAATGGGAATGAATTACAACACACACTTACCAACTAAACAAACTTATTTATTTGTTTTGTTATATGTGATTCCTGTGTTATCCTCAACCCAGATATCCCACTATACATTCTGTAGAATCTTAAGACAAAGGGGTCTGGGTTTGAAACTGATGGCTTTCTGGCACAGGATTAAGAAATCCTGTGTGTGTGTGATGTAGACATGCTAAAAAATAGCACTCCACTTCACCTCACATACCTAACGTCGACAGTGGATCTTGTATAGAAAATCAAGCGACAGGGTATGGGTGCTGAAGAAGTGTTCGGCTCTCAGTCTGAGGGACTTGTTATTAGTATAATGGTATGAATACAGTAAGAAAAGAAAGACCTGGATCAGGGGTCATGACATTTATGATACTAGATGTCACATATCTCTGGTCTTCGGCTTCTTACAGCTTCAGAGAAGCATTAATAAATGGCCATTGTTTTCATTTATTTTGAGTCTGTTTCCAGCTGCTCTGATGGCATCTCAGTCACTTCAAAGCAAAACGGGGGCATGTCATGTGCTTCTGTATCTTTTGGCTTCCTTGATGGCAGTTACCACATTTTGATATCTGCACCAAAATCTGATGCTGAAACAGGAGGCTTGTCTCAAACTTTCACTGGAGTAGGAGGAAAGGTTGGTTACCACTCTGTTCTTGGCTCCAAGTTAATTCCAGTGAATGACAGATCTTGATTAATCAGTGTTTCCCCCTCCTTTAGTTACACCTAGAGTAGCAAGCACACATAACTTGGCAAAAGCCACATATGCACATTGATTTGTGTTCTTCTATGAAAAGAATGACTTCATTTTTCTAACTAGAAACTGGCAGGAGGTGTTTCTTTCCATCGTAATAAAATGCTTGGAAAGCAGTAATGACAGCAAGCCATGCACTAGACTTGCGACTCTCTTGAGAACTGAAGATACAGGAAGCTGATTTCATCCAAAATGATAGATAAATGTGTTGGCTAGCACTTTTGAAATGCTCCTTAACCATGCTGAGCCTGAAAACTGAAGATGAAGCAAAAGTCAGTCACTATAAAAGAAAGCCAAAATCTATATCCATCTCTTCTTTGTTTTCTGAGGTGGTTGAAAGTGATTAAAGCTACAATCTGAGACTTACTTATTTGGAGGAAAACACTGAAATCATTGAGACCTAGCACCACCGTAATTCTCCAACAGTGTTTTGGAATAGAGTTGCTATTTCTCTCAAGAAATATTTAAATAATAAAACATTCATTCAGATCACAATTAGTTAGGCACAGGCAAGATTTACTACATTGGGTTTGTACCCATCCATAACTGGATTCAGTAACTATGCTACATCTCTACAGTAGGTTTGATTTGGAACATCTAGTGTTGCTTGCTGCCCCATACATACTCCAAAACCAGAGTGTACAACTCTTCAACAATTGCATGGGTCAAAATAAGCCTTATTTGCAATTTAAGGAGGATCTCTTGGGAAAACAGAACATGTTGCCCTACCCAGTATCAATCTCCACCCCCGGGTCTCTGGTTTAAGATGCTGGAGAATCAGCCTTTATTTGGCATACCCTAAACTTCAGCTAAATAAAGAAAGCTGGACAGTGTTTTCCCTTGTCTTAAAAATTAGGTTTGTATGGGAAAAGTAGTGAAGTATGATGCTTTCCTCTGTAGTCCTTCTTAGGGGACTCTGTTAGTTTTGAATTAGCCCCAGCCTCATCCGTATGGGATTGCATCATGAAGGAACAGGGCTTTTACTAGGTTACTAACACACATGGGAAGGGTAGACATGGTTCATTGTAGATTCTGTCCTTGTGCAGACCATAGACAGGACCTTATTGAAACCTTTGATTTTGAGCACTGGTCTCTGTTACCCTATATGAGATGGAACTAACCTGTTAATTCACTTGGCTATCTGAATATGGTAACCAGGTGCACACATTTCACTTTGTAAAACTTAAGAGCCAGGGAAACTTTCTAGGAGAAACCAGCTTCCTGATCTCTGACCAATTTCCTGCAGTTGCCGAGTTCCCAGTACAAGAAGGGCTACAAGATGCCTCGATTTTTACTCCCTTGGCTGTAATATGATTCATTATAGAGATGCTGATCAGAGCTCATCTTGCCTACTTTTAGCTAGTGGGGTTTCAGGGTGCCACAACTAGAATTAACTCTTTTGATTACTTTTCAACTAGTATGATTTGACTAACATCCTATATGAATTGTTCACTCGGTTGTCTGGTAGCCTTCAATGTGATATTAGTACACAGTAAAACATGAGACCCATGATACTGTGATCTTGATGTTGGCAATCAGGAATCACAATACAGTGAGAAGGAACTGATTAATAAAAAACAATGTGCTAAGAAAAAGAAATAAGAGTCCGTGGTGCAGAGTGGTAAAGCTGCAGTACTGCAGTCCTAAGCTCTGCTCACAAACTGAGTTTGATTCCAGTGGAAGCTGGGTTCAGGTAGCCAGCTTGAGGTTGACTCAGCCTTCCATCTTTCCAAGGTCGGTAAAATGAGTACCCAGCTTGCTGGGGGGCGGGGAATGTAGATGACTGGGGAAGGCAATGGCAAACCACCCCGTAAAAAGTCTGCCGTGAACATGTTGTGAAAGCAACATTGTCACGCCAGAGTCAGAAATGACTGGTGCTTGCACAGGGGATTACTTTTTTTTTTTTTTTTTAACAAAAAAGCCTTATATAGAATGTCTAAATCTAAAAGCTTGGTATTCTAACTAATCTGGTGATGGCTAAAGGTTTATTGACAAAAAAGTCGTTCAACAGCCACTATGTGTGTGGAGGTGGGGGTGTCATAATGCTTGAGACAACTCTGGGTGACTTCCACTGCTGTCACTCCTGTGCCCTTTCTGGGTGTCTTGAGATTTTCATTGAGTTGGCAGTTGGCTTGTTAAACAAAGTAAATCTACTTTTTACCATAATGTGTCTTGATAGTGGCAGTTGCTGTTTGTATCCATCCTGAGAATTGGATGTGACTGAGTAAATAGCAGTCCTGAAAACTAGACTAGACTCAGCTTCTAAAGCAGTGGATCCTACCATTTTTTCTACTGGTTCAAGAGAAGGGCAATCTTTCTCAATTCCCTTCCTCACTATAGCCCGTCCCATATGGCTTTTTGTTTACATGATGGGACCCATGATCCTTTTGGGGAGGGTTTTTTTTCCTTTTTCTGCTAGCAAAAATTCTGGAAGGTCCAGTACAATTACCAAGTGTATATGGGAGCATAGCACTTCAATGTAAGTATGTATTGGCTAAGTGACTGGTTTAATAAGCTGCTCCAAGAGAGAATTTATCAATATTAAAGGAAATACAACAAATGTCTAAAGACCTTCTGCCAAGTTTGCATTACAAAGTTGTACTAACCAGTTTCCATGCATCATTGTTTACTGGGTAATTACTACTGAGGGATTCCTATGAGAAGTATGAATCACTTTGAGTACTTGGAGGCAAAATTTCCCAGTAGCTCAAATTATAGTTTTGCATCTTTTTCTTCCTTATTTGATAGCTGTTCCGCAGGCGCTGGGGAAGAAGAAAACTTCCTTAACCAGCTTCTGTATCTTCTGACTTTTTAAACATACCATCAATTTTGTCAGCCAGAAAAAAAATGTTGAAAAATACTAGTCAGAAAGTCTTTATCATTTGATGAACTTGAGCATTTCTGTCTTTTCCTGTTTTTCTTTTGGTCAGGATAGTGAAAATGTGTGTTGTGAAAGTGGAGGAAAAATATTAAATATTCTGTGGTACATGTTTGTATCCGTATGAGGTTGTTGTACACTCTGCCAAACCCTCCAATAAACTGAATTGGTAGTTAATTGGTAGAATTTGAGATGAGTGTCTTTTCTGTAAATATGGCTGTTTCATAAGAACATAAGAGAAGTCATGTTGGATCAGGCCAATGGCCCATCCAGTCCAACACTCTGTCACACAATGGCCAAAAAAAACAGGTGCCATCAGGAAGTACACTATTGGGGGAGTTCACTAGAAGCCCTCCTACTGTTACTCCCCAAAGCATCAAGAATACAGAGCATCGCTGCCCCAGACAGAGAGTTCCATCTATACTCTGTGGCTAATAGCCACTGATGGACCTCTACTCCATATGTTTATCCAATCTCCTCTTGAAGCCATCTATGCATGTAGCTGCCATCATCTCCTGTGGCAGTGAATTCCATGTGTTAATTACCCTTTGAGTGAAGAAGTTCTTCCTTTTATCCATTCTAACCCGACTGCTCAGCAATTTCATTGAGTACCCATGAGTTCTTGTATTGTAAGAAAGGGAGAAAAGTATGTACTTCTTTCTCTACCTTCTCTGTCCCATACATGACCTTGTAAACCTCTATCATGTCACCCCTCATGTCTCATATGTCTTTTCCACTAAGATACTTTGTTGTTTACCTTACAGTGTTCGAAAGAATCTGTACTTCAGTTTATCCTGTCAAGTTATTGAAGGAAGAATAAGAACTAAGTCCCTGGATTTATTTTCCTACTGTATACAATTATTCTAGGTTTTCTTTCTTTTCTGACTCAGAATGTGGTTTGGTGGATTGAAAATTGGAATGGGATTTTAGAATCTTAGCTGACTAGGCAAGTTAGACTCTTGAACTGAGAAATCTGTATTTTTCTGAAAGGTCTATATCATTCTTTTAAAAAAAAAACGATGTAGGGGTTTCTTCTCATTTTTTTTAATTATTAATTTCAGTGGAAGCTATTGTTTAAAGTCAGTGACTCTGAAGAACCATTTCCAGGTAACCAAGCATAGATTTTTAAAAAATATTAATTTAAAACATTAATTCTTTTGGGACACAGATGTGCAAAATACCATCTCTGTATATGTATGTGCAGACATTTTTGGTGGGATCATTTGTAAGAATGTTTATGCTGCTAATGTTACTCTTTGAGAATTTTGAAGCAGTTTTTAGAGTGAGGTGTACAATGGTCCAGGACCTACCCTTAAAGCTAGGAACTGCATAATCTCTAATCCCTATAATACTCTTTATTAAACTTAACCAAAATGACATAAAAGAGTGTGCAAGGTTTTTGAGGTCACTAAAAATTTTAATGAGGCCAGATTTTTATTTAAAGTGTAGTGAGTGAGTTATTGCCGGGCATGGACTTGGGTCCAGTAGTGCACAGGTAGAAGCATAAATGAATTTAGCAGACTTCACTTGTGCAAGATTTTGTGTGACACTACGTGTTTTCCTCCTTATATATTCTAGTGCCCCAGACTGGCTTCACAAGACCTTGTGTGAGTGAAAATACAAGTGGGGATGCAAAAAGTTGATTTAGCACAAGATGCTACTGAGGGTTTTTAAAAGTTATTTCCGCTTGTGCAAGAGCTGTAGCTCAAGCAGAAATTTTACAGTGCATCCAACCCATAATCTTCAGGTCTGTTCTAATTGGTGCATCACACAGAGTTAGGAAGCTCTAGGATGCAGAGCTGAGGTGGCATGAAGCATCTTTGGCCTTGTGTTAAGAAGACTGTGAGCACAGTGATAACTGCATTTTGAATATAGATAAACAGTGGTTAAGTCCCATGTTCAAGTCATTAGTGTTTCATAGGGGTTGAAAAGAACTGACAGACCTGCTAAAAGAAGATGTAGGCAATATTGGATTAGACCATGGTCTGCTCTGGTTTAGTATAAGGCCACAAGCCACTGGGTGAGTTGGGTGTCATCAGCATGCTGATGATACTTTGCACTGGATGTAATGGTGATGGGAGATACAGCTGCTCTAGAGGAGATGGGTTTGCCTGGGATAGATGGAGTCTTTTTTAAGTTGCCTGATAAAAGCCTGGATATGGGCCTGCTTCTTGAGCAGGGACCAGAAGTGCCTTTATAAAATTTGCATTTGTTTATAGGCTTATCTTTTTTCTAGACAGATCTGATCTTGCTTCTCTATTCCATTACTTTTCGGCCTTGACTATGTGGGGCTGCCTTTGAAAGCTGTTGGAAACTTCAACTTGTCCTGCCTTTTTCCTTGGCTGTGTTGATGTTAACACACTCATGAATGTATTATAATGGTATTATTGGACATGTGTGAGCTCTGTAAGGAGATATCACTTGAGACGGCAAGATACAAATGTTCTAAAATAAATGTTCAACCAGATCTGAGTTGTCAGCTGTGATCGTTGTTGGTTTACTTCTTGGTTCAATTCAAATTGCTAGTATTAATCTTTAAAACCATCTGTGGCCCAGGATCTGTGGCTGGGTAGTCTCACCCCATATGAACTCATCCATAGCATCTGAGATCCAGCCAAGAATGGCTTTTGGCAGTTCTGTCTTTCTGCTTGGTTAGATCAAGAGTAGTGACTTTTCCTTCTGGAGTTCTCTTGTAGAGGAATTTAGAAAAGATAGTTATCTTATAAATATATATGGAAGATGGAAAAGTTTTCTTTTTGTAATAGTTTTAAAGTTAATTGGGTTTTTCCATCATGCTAGGAAGCTTTCTTTGTTCTGAAATAGTTGTAATTTTATTTTTATTTCTAAGAAGGACGTTAGTAGGATTTTACAGTTTTATTTGGTTTTAATATTCGTGAACTCACCTGGGAGGGTAAAGTACACATGCTTAAATACATTTTAAAAATTATGCGTTTATAAATACATAAATATATTTGTCCTGCTGGCTCCCTGTAGATTGCTGAGACTTTACAGAGAAAGAATCAAAATAGTTCTGTAAGAATTAAAATATACTAAAAGCCCAACAGTTAAAAATCAACATCCTAAGAATTCATCAAACATTAAAAACTTAAAAATGCACTTTAAAATGGCAGGAATTAAAATGACAATCAATTTTGTAAATTTATATGCCTCTTCTCTAGAGAATTGCTGAAGGCAGCTTGCAGCTAAGACTACGAAACAAAACCAGTAAAACACAACCATCAAAAATAAAGCCCATCTAGAAATCACTAAAAACAAGCCATTGAATCAAGCAGTTCAAGAAAACAAGCTGATGCCATTAAAATAAGCCAAAGTACAGCAGCATAAAATACACACTGAGCAACCTAAACTTCCTCGGGACAGAAGCAGACAATAAAAAGTTTGAGATAAAACCCCCATAGTTAAATGCTTGGGTAAAAATGACTGTTTTAGCTGCTGCTTAAAAGAAAGCAGAAGTAGATGTGAGGCATGGGGAGAGAACATTCCAATGGCTAACATTGAAAAAGCCCTGTCTCTGTTTGCCATCTGTGACCATATGGTATCATATGAGGGTGAAACTAGCTTATATTGTATTAACTTTAAATCAGTGCAGTTTGTGGTATGGCATAGAATGTGGAATGATATTGTTGTTGTTACTACTACTACTATTATTATTATTATTAAAAAGGTAAAGGTAGTCCCTTGTGCAAGAACCAGTCGTTTTCAATTCTGGGTGACGTCACATCACGGTGTTTTCACGGCAGATTTTTTACGGGGTGGTTTGCCATTGCCTTTTCCATTCATCTTACTGACCTCGGAAGGATGGAGGGCTGAGTCAACCTTGAGCTGGCTACCTGAACCCATCTTCCACCGGGATCAAACTCAGGTCATGAGCAGAGCTGGGACTGCAGTACTGCAGCTTACCACTCTGTGCCACAGAGCTCCTAGTATTATTATTATTACTATTATTAAAATTTGATATCTGCCCTACCCCATAGTTGGGGTTCAGGGTGGCTTACAACATTCAAAAGTGCAGTTTTAAAAAGTTAAAAACAATGAAACTAATATAAATTGATAAATATTGGGTTGGTGGGAAATGTAACAATGACTGAATAAAAAGGAATAAGAACATAAAAAGGGCTTTGCTGAATTATACCATTAGTCCAGCATCCTGGTTCACGTAGTGGTCAACCACTTCCTCTAGAGGGCCAGCAATGGCATAGCAGCCAAGGCCTTCCTCAGATGTTGCCTCCTGGCATTGGTATTAATAGATTTTCTGCCTCTGAATGTAGAGGTCCCTTTTAATCACCATACATAGTAGCCACTGATAGAATCTGTCTAATCAATCTGTCTAAATATCCTTTTAAAGCTTATAAATGTCTGTAGCTATAATTGCATCCTCTGGCAGCGAATTCCACATTTTGATCACTGGTTAAGTAAAAAAAAAATCTTTTTGTCCATCTTGTATCTTCTGTCCATCAACTTAATTGGATGTCCTAGAGTTCTAGTATTTCGGAGGGGTGGAGGGAGAGAGAAAAGTTCTCTCTGTACCACATGCATAATTTTCGTCATCTGTTTCTTTATCTGAAAAGTCCCAGACTGTTCCTCATAGGAAAGGTGGTCCAACTCCTTAATCATTTTGGATGCTCTTTTTTGTACTTTCCTCCAGCTCTGCATCTGCAGTGTCCTTTTAGAGATACAGAAACTAGAACTGCACACAGAATTCCAAATAAGAGAACACAGTAGGTCTATACAGGGGCATTATAATATTTGCTGTTTTATTTGCAGTCTCTTCCTTAATAATCCCCCAGCATAGAGTTTGCAGTTTTCACTGCTGCAACACACTAGATTAACACTTGCATTGAGCTATCTGTGACAACCCCAAGGTCTCTTTCCCTCTCAGTCTCAGTGAGAATATCCTCTTGGAGGGTTTTCTAGATAGAGGCTAGGTGCCCAACAGAAAAAGTTGGTGGAGGGAATACTGCATAACGCAGCTTGATCAAATTTTGCAGTTGAATCAGGATTTTCCCCTTTCCTTTACTCAGATTGCTTATTTGATCAGATGCCATTCCATGGGACTTCCAATGAGCAGTCTGAATCATGCTTATTTTTATCCACCCCAACCCCCGAAGTATCTGTAGATAAACTTTTTTCCTAAGTGCTATGGATGCACACCTTGGCAAATTTCATATTTATTTATTTGCACCATTTAAAGGCCAGCTTTCTCACAGATACTCAAGACAGATTACACAGAATAAGTCAGTGCAATCAACAGGATGGGACATCCAATAAACAATGCAGACACCTGAAACCAAGCAGAAATCAGAAGTGGAGCTGAAATGAAGCATAAGCATTAACATGGTGTGTTAAATGATGCAGAAATTGCATGGTAGGATTGAACTTTTGATGAATCTTAGGAGAGCCAGATGAGTACATTTACTCTTATAGTTTAGAAACCTTGGTCACTTGCAAACATGTGTGTACTCTTATAGTTTAGAAACTCTGGTAATTTACACCCACTTGACCATTGAAGAGCCTTGGGGTAGCTATGGAAGAAGTACATTTGCCAAGGTGTCTAAATTGCACGATTTCACAAGTGTGTTTCCATGGCAAGATTATTTCAGTTGATAGGCAAGATGTAAACACTTTGCTCAAGGAGAGGACTTCATTAATTACTGATTTGATTCAAGGCCAGATTCAACGTGCTGGTTCTTGTTTTGGAAAGCCTGAGATGACATGGCTTCAGGGTTAGTTTAGCCCCCAAACCAGGAGTGAATCTGGATTCAAAAAGTCTAGATCCATTTCATTCAAGGAAATTTGATCAACCATCTTACTCACACATGAGTCTAATACTAGACAGCAAGCTTTGAGTCCAGTAGCAACCAAAAGACCAGCAATATTTCCAGTTCTGACAAAAGGAGCTTTGACTCTTGAAAGCTTATATCCTGGAAATCTTTTTGGTCTTCTGGGCTTGAAACTTGCTTTTCTATTGCAGACCAGCACAACTACCCACCTGAAACTTAAAACTGGACAGTAGTTATTAAGATCAGATAACTCAAATGCTATTTTATAGCCAGTTCCTTCAAGGTGGTAAGCATTACCCTCTCCTTCACTGTGGTGTTTATTGTTCCCTGAATGCAGTCTGGCACTTGAGATGTTCTATACAATGCTGGGCAAGGATCAAACAAGGAAATAGTAGGCCAAACCTCTCTCAGTAGCTCGTCTGTCTCCTTGGACAGCAGTAACACATGGCCCCTATTAAATAAAAACACATTCGCTCTCATTTTTGCAGAAGAGCTGCAAGTAGCTCTGCCCAGTTTTACTGTAAAGAAGTGGAGGGTGTTAAGTTGTGCTCAGACATAATGTGAGGTCTTGCTTGAAGGTAACATCTTGATTCCAATTCAGCATCATTGTTTCCCAGATGATAAAAAGGCGCAGTAGTCTCAAGAATCTACGGTGAAGTGGACTGTTTCAGTTTCTCTGCCAGACTAGATAATCATTTCAAATAACCAAAAGTCATTTTGATTGTCATTGCAGCAACATTTGCCAAAGGTCTGTTAGTGTTTCCATTTTAAACCCCATATTTTCTCGGGTTTTGAGAGCACATTGTTTCAATCTGGTTTGAAACTTGGCTCGCTTCTATTAGCAGATATGTTTTCTTTAGCAAATTTAATATAGTCAGCTGTTCCTTAACTTGTCGAGGTGGCCATTTCTCTTCTTAGCTTAGATAGGAATATTATTTTCCAGTCTACTGACTCCAATTAGATTTATGAAAACAAAAACCTCTGCTCACTAAGAAAATATGCACATTTCCATGTTTCATTTGCCACAAGATCTGGCCTCAAAATGGTCTGCTTCTTTGCTTTGGTCAGTGATTAACTAAACACCACCTACCTCCCCTCTACTTTGCTCCTCCTGTGTGCATATTTTTCCTTCAGTGTATTTGCAATATTATTCCTTTTTAGCTGCTGCAGTCTATCCATATGCATCTCTGGAAGAATTGCTCCATGGAGTTTCCATGAATTTGGTTTTGCTTCTGAGTTTGGACTTGAGAATAGATAGGGCAAATATACAACATATTGGCTTGCTCAGGGGCTGAAACATATCCAGGCTGCATTGCTGTGAAGTCTCCTCCTTGATGCATCCTGTCTCTGAAGTCAAGACTCCTGTGGTCATCACCTTAGTTCTACATGATGTTGTTCTGTGAATGCTAAGGGTTCTTTCACATTCTATTTTTAATTCACTGTTACAGCGTGAGAAACTGGAGTACAATTGGCCTAGCACTTACTTTGTGAGGTTTTAGAAGTGGTTTTTTGAGGGGGGGTTACTTCCTGAAAGTCTGCTTCAGAGATGTGACACTTCAGGAAGTGAAAATCAACGTTGAAAGCTCTCTCTATCTCAAGATGGATGAGTCTTGTGTAGATTCTCATTGTGCTTCAGTATTGATACATCGCTGATGGAAGATTGGAAGGAAATCCAGAGGCCAGCTAACACCTGTCCTGTAAAGAACCTTGAGGAAGGACAGAAGAATGTGGCTTAGATTGCTATCTTGAGAAATAGGAATGTGTGCAAGGAGGTAAGGGTAAGTTAGTTCTTGATGAATGTGAGAGGCAGAAAAATGAATGTGTTTAAGAAGCGTTCTAGTCCTTCTGTTGCACGCTTTCAGAGATCTTTGTCAGAGCAGGATGGTGACTCTACAAGAGTGAGAGCCAGCTTGAAGGACTACCATTGGAGCCATCAAACAAAAAGTAAGAAGATATATGAAAAAGCAGATTCAGATTTAGGGAAGCTGCTTGGAACTTACAGATGGCAAACTCATCCTAGATTTCATTGGAAGATGAGCAAGAGAGCAGATGTACTGAAGACAGCTGAACGGCCTTTGAGGGTACACAATTTAATTGCTGATGGTTCCCAGGAAGATCCAGAAGAGAAGACTGTCATGCCGGCAACCAGGCCATTTCGGGTTCCCTTCTGCAGGTCTCTATCTGAACCCACACCACACTGGAGAGACAGAATCACCAAGCCATTCTCACAGCCAGAGGGTAATCAGGAGAACTATTTCATCCGTGGCTTCTTCTCTACATTGTCTGGCAGCTTTAATAAGGTGCTGAGTCGAAAAGGAGAGCAGTGTGTGTCAGTGACAAATGAAGAGACGGAGAATGAGCAGATGGATTTGACTGAAGGTATTGTTTAATTCTGCTAAAACATTTTGAGGGTGAGCTGTACCTCAGTATCTTTGTGGGGATTGTTGTGGCATTACGAAGCATTTTTTTTCTTGAAGCTTTTTTTGGTGTGTGCACTTGCTGTTTGAACCATTACGCAGTTGGAGTACCTAAGAATAGTTTGGAGATGCTGACCTTGCATTCCATGATGCATAATAATAGTTTGCATCCCTGTTTGACTCATCAGTGTTACCTATATTGAATATGTAAAATGTATTTCTTTAATAAGTCAATTAGTTGTATAAAACATGATGTGTTTTTGAATTGTAAGTTCTTAATTGGCGCTGAGGGAAAACGTTGCACAGGCTTCTGGTTGTCTAGGCCAAAATTGCTGTCACAACAAAGGTGTAGTTAACTCAGATGTTTTAGAAAATAGTTGTTAAACTTTTTGGCATTGAAGAGCAAGTTGCGGCTCTGTAGACCAACACGCATTCTGCGATGGCTACTGCAGGGGATGATGCCTCTACTGCAACTGAGTGGAGCTAGATGCTTGTCTGAGGAAGAACGTGGCAGGTACTTAGAGCCCTTTAAGCCTGCCAGTGCAACTCTTTGCATTATTGAAATGAGTTTAAGGTGTTAAACTGAAAAAGGCAGCTGCCTTCTCAACGTTTTCCTCCATGATTTTCATTTTGGTCTCTGAGCATCTGAAATCCACAACTAGTAGTGGCCAACTGCTAGCAACCTCTGGTTTAGTCCAGTAAACGTTCTATTCTTCTTTGTTCATAAGACACAATAGCCATTTATCTAGCAAGGACCTTGGGGTTGTGTGTGTAAAGTGCTGTTAGATTGCAGTCAAGTGCTGTGTTTTTTGCTGTGATGATTATGAATGATCAGGAAATGGTGGGTTAGAGTTTGCAGCATTTTTTTCCAACTGGTTATTATATCCTTCAGTTATTGTCGTCTTATCTATTTTTGTTTTCATGTATTCCTTCCATATACCCTTCTCAGCACTGTTGTATTGTTTTTTACAATGTAAATACAAGATAGTGTTTAGGGATCCACATGTGTTTTATTTTAGACACTTAGAGCTTTAAAGCTGATGCTGTAGCTGAGGAAAAGGTGGTTCTTTGCACAACAAATAAAGTTCTGAGAATGCCTTAAAGAAGAACCAGTGCCAAATATTTCTAATGATGTAAGGTTTAAAACTGGCTACTGGGAAACCAGTAAGCAGAGAGGAAAATAAAGCTGTCTTTAAACAGCACCCCGGGCAGTTAAACAGATCCATTCCAGCCTTTGAGATTATGGCTGTGTAATCAATCAGCCAAACTGATATGTGCTGAGTTGCCAAGAAGAGTAAACTAACTTGTGAAGGGTTAGCCAGTTGGGATTAAGGTCAACAAATGCCCTAGCATCAGACGGTGGGATTTCAGCTAAATCTTCTGCATTGGTGATCATGCTTTTAAAAGGAGAAAATAAGAGCGAGAAAGACACCTTTGGATTTTGTTCCTGCTTAGACTAGACAATCTGTTCTGTGTTATTGATTCAACAATGAAAACAAAAAAGGCTGTAAACTCTTGCTTTAAAAAACTTCTCTGAATCCTGATGATTATCACACTAAACCTCTGGAAACATCTGGAAGCCATTGAGCCATTGCTGGACTGGGCTCTGGGCAATCCAAAACCTCTGATTATTACAAACAAGCTATGCTGACGTGGGCACTTAAAACCTCTTAATCACAGTCTAGTGTGCTTTTGTATCTGGTTAATGCAACATTTACTAAAGCATTTACTCCATATGAATTTTTCATGCAAAAACTATGCTACTTTCATTATTAGTGAGAAACAAAGGTTCCCTAAAAGGCATTGTAAATATTTCCTTTCCCCTTGAAAGATGAGTATAGGGTTGAAATAAAAACTGTTGCATTTTTTAAAAAAAACCAAGTTTAAACTTGGTTCTTTTAGCATGAGATTATGATCTGGATGTCTAAAATATTGGCTCTTATTAGTTACTCCCTTTCAGTGGACTTGGGCCGGTGTTTGGTTTGGTTTCTTGCATCTCCATTACTTTTGTCTCCAGGTACTGCCGTAGTGACCTCCCAGACTTTGCTTGTAAGTGTTCAGGCTGTTCACCACTGAAAACTAGATGTTGGAGTAGATAGATAGATGTTGGAGTAGATAGATCAAGTATGATCCAGCAGGCTGTTATGTTTCATGTGGAAAATGTGTTAATAATAGATGGATGTCTAGTGGCAGAGAAGCTATATCCTGGAATAATAATAACTATGTGCCATCAAATCACAACAGACTTATGATGACACCAGGACCTTGGGGTTTTCAAGGCAAGAGATGAGCAGAGGTGGTTTTTCATGGCCTTCCTTTGCACAGCAACCCATGTCTTCTCCAGTGGACTCCCATTCAAGCACTAACTGGGGCTAACCTTACTTAGCTTCCAAGCACTGACAAGACTGGACTATTCAGTCAGCCACTAGAATCATACTGTGACATATCATGCAGCTTTGCCTTTGCCTGGCAGGACAGAGCTATGTAGGTTAGTGTCTTGTTCATGAGGAGAAAATGTGTGCAGGAATGACTAATACAGTGGCAGAGCTACCAAAACCAGGGTTTTCCTGCTTTTGAGAATTATAGTTTTCGGGTTAAAATTTGGAATCAAAGCCATGTCAAAGTGATGTATGGATAGAGCCAAAATCTTTGGGCAGTAATAATGGTCAGCTTGTCAAATTAGGTCCCTGCTGCCTTGGGTTTTTCTTTTACCTCTAAAACAGGAGCAGATTTAGTGTATAAATCTGATGTTTTCGCAAGTAAAGTGAACCTAAGAGAGCTTGCTTGATATTTCCATAAATTAACTTCTACTGTAGTAGAGTCCACTAGTGCTGGCTGATTTCTACATCAGAACTGTGACTGGCTCAAGATCATCCAGCGGACTTCATGTGGAGAAGTGTGGAATCAAACCTGGTTCTCCAGTTTGAATCTGCTGCTCTTAACCATTATGATTGCTGGCTCTCATACTGAGGCAAAGATGAGATGATAGAGTAGGACCTGTTTGGTTTTTTCAAAAAAATATATTTAAGATTCTCCACCTTGACATTCAGTTTACTCAGCCCCAGCATATAGAAATTATCTTTTCTGCCTCCAGGTTGAAATCCAGATTTGCCTTTGATGTGTGGTTCTCACAGGACTTAGAGACCAAACCTGTTTTCATGAAAACCTAGAATTTTGAGCCAGTGCTGCCTTTTTAGCATTCGGTAGCTTCAGTTCTTTCATTGTGTTTTTATGGGATGATTCATAGGGTACATGTTTATCATTTGATGACTGTAGCATCAAGCAGTGATTTAGGTGCATGGATGAGCCACCAGAGATAGCCTTAAAGTACTTTTGGGCTGCATGAGGTGATGGTTCAGCTGCCAGTCTTCATCTGCTGGATTAGTCAAGTGGCATTCATACATGCTCATGTAAGCGGGGCTTCAGGGAGCTTTCTTTCTAGCATTGGTCATAGAAGTCTGTAATTGGCTCAGCCAAACAACAAGTGCACTCCTAGATCCAGGTGGGCAGCCATGTTGGTCTGAAGCAGTAGAATAAATTTTTGAGTCCATTGGTACCTTTTAGACTAACAAAAATCTATTCACAGTATGAGCTTTTGTGTGCAGGCACATTGCCTCAGATATATTGCCTAGGTTATTCCTTGAGAGCCAAAGTAACTATTTCTTTTTCTGCCCACAGAGCCTGGTGTGAGCTAGAATTTTATTCTTTTAAAGCTTTGACTTGATACCCTGGTGTGCTTACTGAATACAAACTGCAATGAGCACTAGCTGCAGATAGGACCTACCTGAAACTGTCACATGCATGCTCTTTTGAAGTAACTGGTCTTTTGTGCAGGTTTATAAATGCTGCAAGTTAAATAGAGGGAGCGTGAGCAAGTAGGTCATTTTAAATCTCCACCAGCATACATTCAAATGGAATTCTAGCATACTTGATTTTAAGTTGCCTTCTGGAAGCTTGCATTTTGTCCTTTCCAGGAAAACAAAATCACGGCAAGGAAAAACTGGCCTGGCTGTCTCATCGGCCAGTAAAGAAGCAGGTGCATGGCATTTACTTCTTAATTCCATGCCAGAAAGAACTCTGGTCCAGTAGTTGTTTGCCTTGAGAAAGGAAGCAGTACTCTGGCTTCTGCATCTGCTCTAAGGAATAAGGACAGTTCCACCACTTTCATCAAAGGCAGTGTAGCAGAAAAATAACGAGGTCTGCACACAATCTCTGGTTTGAAGCGAAGTATTTTACTATTGGTACCAAAAGTAGAACCCAGTCGGGCTTGGCTGACCCAAAGACTGAGTTGAAATCATTCTGCATACAGTTTTCTTAACAGGCACACAGGCTTATCTGATTTCAAGATCCCTCCTTCACAGAGTCCTCCCTGGTAAAATTCCATGACACCATCCCTTCACTTATCTATTGCAGCAAGTAACCTCTAAGAGGCCTCTTCTCTTCCCTTAGCTAGCCAGCTTGGGCATACACCCACTATTTTTTAATTTTTATTTATTTATTTAGAATTTATATCCCGCCCTTCCCACACGTGGCTCAGGGCGGCTGTGGCTTAACGGAAAGTTTCATCAGACATTTTAATCTTGGAAGCAAAGCATGCTCTTGTTCAATGTTATAATTATTATTATAGGGATTTTAATTAATTATTCAGGGGCTTTCCTTCAGCAGGTTGGCCTGGAAAGATCAACCTGGTCCAGCTCTGACTTTCAAACTGGTCTCCCTTTATTTTCCTTCTCTGCTGCTCTTTCCTTGCATGTTTTTTTCTTTTTAGTGCTTTCACTACAGCATTCTGATCCAGCTACCAGGTTTGGTTCATAACTGCAGAGGAATGCTCTAATCATACTCTTGGATACAGCTTTTCTCTGCTGTCATCTTCACTTCCCTTAGACTGGGGAAGTCCCTCCAGTCATGGAACTTCCACCAAAAAGTCTGCTGCTTGTCTAAAGGCCTGTGCAAAGCAGGACTCTTTACACTGAACAGTTATTGTCAAGGTGTCTGATTTTCCATGAGTCGTACTTCTCTCCTGCTATACCTGTCACAGCAAGGTTTGCACACAACACATTCCTTGGGAGCTGTTTTCTATGTGACTAAAGTCTGCAAGCACAAGGCAGATGGCAACCCATAGACCGGCTCAGTGGTGGCACCTTGTCTGTGAAATGCCTTTCCTCTTGAGCTTCACTTCAAGAGCCTGTTTTGGGTGCCAGGCCAAAGTATTTCTTTTAAAAGTATTTCTTTTAAGTAAGAAGTTTGATCTTCCAGAAATATTTTTACACTCCGCTTATAGGATTATTTTACAAGAATTTTCTTGGTCTGCTGGAAGTGTGACACTATTTTTATGCTGTGACTGCGTTTTAAATTTTTTTTAAAAAAATGGTTAATTTAACATTTTTATGCCATTTTATGGAGGTTTTGTCAGCTCCGCCATTTTATGGAGGTTTTTACCTTGCGAAAGGTATCAAGCAATTCGTCTGGAGAAGCAGTGTATATATTTTCCAACATATATAAATAGTTCTTACTGAGATAATATGCTGAGAGAAAAGGTTTCTAGCCTTGCCTTCTCTAGGATGTGTGACATCGAGTCCCTGTCTGTGGTCTAAAGCACAGGCCAGGCAAAAATTGACCAGTGCTGTAGGGTCTGGCCAAAGTAGTGATTATGCAAAGCTTAATAAGAATTAGGAGATACTGATTAGTATCCATTTTCAAGTTGATTCTTAGCTCCTAAAAAAGAGGAGAAAACAATTGGAAGTCTTTGTGTGCCCATCAGATCAAGAAGGAGCTTATTTCAGTAAACAGACCCTGAAAGTAGGAGTTGCCGTATGAGGCTAAAGTCATCAGGTCAATAGAAACAGGATGGGGAAAGAGACACACAGGGATAACGTTTTGGTCTGTCTGCCTTTTTGGAATGTTCCACTCTGTAGTCCTTGGCCGTTTTACAAAGGTCACTGGGAGCAGGAAGAAGGGATTTTTTAATTTTTATTTTACCCTTAACTTGGAATAGAGCAATGTTTTAAACCCACCCTTCAATAGAATTATTTTTTAAAATCCTACTAGGAATATGAAATTGGAGGGGACAGAATGAGGTTATGTCATCTACTGATTCCTCTTGGCTGCAGTTAGGCATTTTGTCTCTAATGCGGTGGTGGTATTTCCTGGGAAATGTTTTCTTCCTCCTGCTTCCTCGGAACAAAAGAAAATCAAAATCCTGCACATTCAGGCAGTATTACCCGGCCTAGCTGCCTTTAAACATGGCCTATTGTTTGTTTTGACCTTAGGAGGACTGAAGGCTGCTGTAGCAATCTTGCTTTCTTGAAGTTCTGTTTACAGATTTATTTTATTTATTTTTTAAATAAAGCTAGTGTACTATATTTGTAGCAGTTTGGCAACTGCGTTCTCAGTTTGTCACTGCCGGTATATATTTCCAGTGTGGCAATTCCTGACATCCCTGTATATTTACATTGTTCTAGATTTTGTGCATTTATAGACAACCAGGATTGGCATCAGCATTGTTGCTAATTTGTTTCTTTCTATCACTGCATAAAAGGTTATGTGTTGGACTAAAGCCTCGTTAAGTACTCTGCATTTGAAACTCTGTGTTATAATCCAGAAAGCTGCCAGATGTTTCTGAGCATAAATTGATATTTGGCTGGAACTAGAACTCTTTACTCAGTTTTCACAAAAACAAAATCCATGTGATACCTTTTATTTTGGACCCGCCAAATTGACAAAAAGCTTTAAGCTCACAAAAATTCTTGATCAGGCTAGATGCATCACTCCAGTCTTGTTCCATCTACCCTGGGCTTCCAAGTTGCTTCCAGGCTCAATTTAAGGTGCTGGTGTTGACATTTAACATTCTGTACAGCCTGAGACTAACATACTTCAGGTACCGCCTTGTCCCTTATGAACCTACCTGTTCGCTCCAATCGTCTTTGGAAGCCCTTCTTTGGTTGCCCCCACTATCTGAAGGGAGACAAATGGCAACACAGGAAAGCTTTCTCAGTCATGGCGACAAAACTTTGTGATAGTAAAACAATTTTTTATTAGTAACATATGGTAATGAATTTATAGCTTACATCTTAAAAAATTTCTTTTATCTACCCCATATATTACTTTCCACCCACCCCTCCCCTCGTTACTTGACCCCCGCCAGTGTTATTTACTTTAAAAAAATATTAAAAGTACCCTTAACTATTAAAACAAGAATTTATATTCTTCTTTTTAAAACTTAATTATTATCAAAAATTGTCCAATGTCCTTTTATTTTCCACTCTTTTTTTATATATCTTCTAAACTTTTTCCTCTCCATCTTAAAAACTTCTAAATCATAGTCTCTTAATATTCTTGTTAATTTGTCCATTTCACTCCATGTCATAACTTTTATAATCCAATCCCATGGCGGCAAAACTTTGTAACCCACTCTCCAGTGAGATCCATCTATTTCCCTCTATTGGTGTCCTCAGCCAGCAGGTGAAGACGTTTTTGTTTTGTTTGGCCTACTCACAGTAGCCATTATTGGTCCTTTTGCTTGGTACTGGTATTGTTTGTGTTTTTTACTGAATTATTTTATAGTTTCAGATGATGTTTTTTAGATATTTAAAAGTTTTAATGCATGTTGCCTTGGGAACCCTGGTCAGGTGGAATGGTGGCATTAAAATGTTTTAAATAATAATAATAAAAACACAGCAGTGGCTATGTCATAATGTTCATCCGGGGGCCATAGAAATGAATTTATATATCATTTGATAAGAATCAAATGGCTCAGCTTTGCTATGAGACTAATTACTTCTGATGGTTCAGCTAGAGCAGGGCTAAAGATTATAAAAACTGTAGTCATACTAGGCAAACCAGACTGAAAATATGGGGTCATCGTCTCCTGGAGAATAGAGTGAACCAACAAGCCGTCATTGTAACTCTAATTACATTATGCTTCAGATCACCACGGTGCTCTCAGTGTTCTCAAACACATTTTCAGAGGATTAATTTTAAATAATCTGTATGATGAAACCTAATCGTTGTAGATTTATTTATTTATTTATTTATTTATTTATTTATTTATTTATTTATTTATTTATTTATCTGGGATTATGGGATTTGTTATTTTCCAAGAAGTAAATGTAGAAATAATCTGTTTGAAATAGTCTTTAAAACTAATTTTTGACACTTCAGTATAGTTTGTAGATGAAATATAGTTGTATATGGTACTATACAGGGTATTCTAAAGGATGAAACATTTTTTACAATTGCTTTTATTTAAGCTGTTTTAGGCTTTTTTCACTGGTTTAGGGATGTTTTGCCAAGGACGACTCCCACTACTTCCCCAAACCCATTTTAACAATAATGACTGGCTGATTGTAAGGCAGGCAGTGCAGTCGTGGGTTGTTCGTATTAATAATGGGCGAAAGCACTTAATGCTTTTATTGGGAAAAATGGCAGCAAAGTAACTGACAATTACTGATGCTTAAAATACTTGGAGATATATTGAGCAATCACCCAATCAGCCCACACAGCCTACCTCTTTGCTAGAATTACATTTGAATTTTTTTTGCATCTGGGGAAAAAGTAAATCCTGCCATCTCATGTATATCAAGACTGTTCTTGGGTTTTATCAGACTCCAATGCACAATCTGATACTACACAAATAGGGCTGATATTACAGTTTAAGGGGTTTATATCTCTGGGGGTCAATATATCTGTGTGAATGCCATGTGTAGGATGGCTATAAAAGTGGGAAGCAGGTGGGATGGAGTTCAATTTCATGTGTTTCAAAATCAGTGCAAGGTAATCATATTTTGAACCACATTAACTTCTGAGCAGTGTTGGTCTTTGACCTTTTTGTACCTGAAAACAAATATCAAATGATTTGTGATACTTTTGCTAATTTCTAATACTGTCCAGAGATGGAGTTTGCCCCATCTGGAATCTGCTGTCCCAAACAACTACAGAGTAAAGGCAGTCCTTTAAGGATGGATTAATTGTATTTTTATTTAGCATTTCAGCAAGAACAAAAAATCCTCCCCAGATACTTTGCAGCAACTGATGAAAATACCAATTAAGCTATAATTGTTGTGCCATCTTGGACATGATGGAAAGATGCCTGGCTGTTGCCTCTTTTTTCTGTGGTGATTCAGAGTTCATAATTGTGAGAAAAGGAGATCATAGCTGGAGCTGGATCTAGCCATAATGGAGAGCTGTCTGCTTCCTTTTTTTCCTCTGAATGTGGAATAGAATTTCAGGTTAGTTGTCAGTTGAGTTGAGGAAATCTCCTACCTCTGAGTATTATCAGATTCTTTGAAGAGTCAAAACATGTATGGACTCAGTCTAGAAGTGTCTGCCATCAAATGGGAGAAACACGCATGCTGCTTTTGCGGTAGACAAAGTGTTCAGCAGACAGCTTTGAATTTGGTCCTTTCTTTGGCAAACCTTGCACCATTTTGACTTAGTTAAGATTGCCTGGGGGAACCTCAAGAAACATATATTGTTCCTTAGATCTGCAGAAGCTCTGTGAGTGTGTTGATTGCTGATTTCACGCATGTTGGACAAATTCACTTTTCTTCCACTTTAGCAATCATTTGTAACTGTTTGCAAACAATTGCTAAAGTGTGAAAGTGTGTTATCCAATGTGTGTGAAAGCACCTGGCATAATAAGGGGAGAGGTTCTATGCACTAAATGTATATCATCTCATCTCCTAATTTTCTAATCTGAGTGAATTGGCTTGTTTGAAGGTTGAGAGCTGCAATAACTCTCACTTTCAACAACGACGTGCAAAAGCTTTCCACTGCTGTGGTACAGTTTCTGGGGGCTTTATCCACTCCATTTGTTGAAATGAAGCTCTTTTTTGCTTGCTACAAGTCATGCCTACATCAGACACCCTCTGCTAAATCTTCATAGTTGTGTGCCATAGCTGTCAAGGTGCAACCTAAAGAGGTGTTTCATCCTGCTGTGTTCAGCCGGTGGGAATCACCTCTTGTTCTTTGAAGGATGATATTTATGGAAAGTAATACGTGTGACTGCAGAAGACCATATCTGAAAAGATGTTTACAGTGTGATTCTGGGTCCTCTGCCACCCCAAAGGTGTGGCAAGTGCAAGAAATAGAGCATCTGTTGAATCAATTCACATTTTTTTTTTTTTTGCATATGTAACAGCTTTGAATTGAGTAAAACCTCTTAGAGGTGATGTTACCTTCTTGGGAATCCTATGAGTGATGGATTTAGGGAAATTGGCCTTTCCTATATCCTTCCAACAGAAAGTGTGGAAATTGGGCAAATGGCATTCCTACAGCTGAGAAGATTTTGTTTGAGAGCACAAGAGCAGGAATTGGCTGCCGTAGGAAGAGTACCCCACTGTGTTTTTGCATGAGTTGTTCTGCCTATACCTTCACACTGGACGGAGGTAATCTCAGACTCATACGCAGGCATAACGATTCTTTGAGAACTGGTACTTCTGGTGGTGGAAAGTGCCATCCTGTGAGGTGTTCAAAGCAAAAGATATTCAGAGGTGGATTGCCACTGCCTGCCTCTGCATAGCAACCCTGGACTTCTGCATAGCTTCCGAGATCTGACAAAATCAGGCTAGCCTGGGTCATCCAGTTCAGATCGGTAGTTCTGCCCCACCTGTAGTAGTGTCCAGTACAGAAATATGGTGGAACTGCCCACCCCCAGTGGAGGCTGATGAAAAGTGACAAGACTGGAGCAGTGAATCTTGCAGAGATGCGATGACTTGCCTCTTCTGTAAGCGAACACTTTAGACTCAGAGGAGACTTTAATGTAGTTTCCATGCTAGTGGGAGTTGCTGCTTTAGAAGGAAAAAGCATTAAACTGTAGTGTTAACTCCACCTCGCTGTGGAACTTCATTGTGGAGTTTCCTTCATCACTTCCTGTTTACCATAGTGCATAACAGCCTCATTGCTTTCACCAGCTCTTATTACTTGCAGGAATGATTGGACTGAACTCTGTGTATTCTGAAAGTGAATTATAGCAGTTAGATTCGAGTCCAGTAGCACCTTACAGACCAACAAGATTTTCAGTATTAGCTTTCAAGAGTAAACGCTCCCCTTGAGGTTTGACTCTCAACAGCTTATACTTTGAACATCTTTTTTGTCTCTGAGGTGCTACTGGACTTCAATCTAATTGTTCTACTGCCAAACAACATGGCTATCCTCTGAAACGGAATTATATGAAGACTGAAGAATATTTTAAATTCATTTGTACAACCCAAGAAAGCTTTCAGAGCCACAATAAAGGGGGGGGGGGGGGTTGTACCTGCATTCAGTAAATGCCATATTAATCTTAATGCATTGTCAAGTGTGAATTTGCATAATTGCTAAATTAAGGTTGCTGTGGCAACTAAATTTGGTTTCAAATGTTCCTGTGATTTCTTTGTTACCTGCGTGTTTCCGTTTGCTTTCATTGGGACAAAGCAGGCCATGTGTGCATGCATGCACTCACACAGACCGATTTCCCACTAGGCTGTTTCCAGGTGGAGAGCCCTTTTGGTCCCGGTGCTTCTCTTGGTTTTCGCACAAGCTGCCCCAGAGCTGCAAGTTGGTGTTCCGCTTTTCCACAGCAAGCAAGATCCTCCTACAAGCAGTTTCTGCTTGCCGGGGAATAGTGGCACGCCAACTTGCAGCTCTGGGGCAGCTTGTGTGAAAACCGAGAGACGCGCCAGAGGCAAAAGGGCTCTCCACTCGGAACAAGCCCTAGTGCAAAATCGGTCACAGTGAAGCTGCCTGACACTGAATCATACCATTGGTGCGTCAAGAGTTGCAGAGAAAGGATCTTTCACATCCCCTCTTCCCTAGTCCTTTTAACTGGAGATACCAGGGACCTTCTTTATGTAAAGCTGAGACTCTTCCACTGAGCCACAGTCCCTCCCCACAATCAATTACAAAAAGACTGGTGGTTGTGCACATTCACTTCAGGCAGAAACAATGCTCAAGAGAAGGGAATTTCACTTGTCGCCCACTTAAGAGGAATAATGTTTATATGATATGGAAGCGTTCGAACAAGTTTCCTTAATTCAAAACTTGCTAACAAACATTAATATCCATGATCATACCACTGGCAAAGCCAATCAACTGATCAATCAAATATGTAGTCCAGTTATCTTTCTATAATGGAATAGTTCATGATGAAGCCAAGAATGTCCTGTGTAACTGTCGACATACTCCCCCTCCCCAGTTATAGCATCATTGGGTAGCCTAACTGATTTTACTTTTTTTTAATGCCATTGATACATTCACTTGGCATTTTTAAGTGGAGGCTGACCTAATAAGAACTGGTTGAATCATTCACATTTACAGAAAACTTACCTAACATTGTTAAGATTCATATCATTGTGTCACATACCTAATTTTTATAATAATCAGCGGAAGCATTGAACCTGTTGTCCATTGAAGTATTTTTCTTCTAATAAAGTTAATACTTTTTAACTTTTTAAAAACATGGGCTTTAATTTAAGTTTTTTGACCAATAGCTGACTGGTCAAATGACCAAAACTTTGCAGAGCATGGGGGAAACTAGTTACTGTAGATCTGAAATTAATGCTTTCCCAGTTGAATGTTTTTCTTGTAAGAATTCAGTTGTAGCCAAACATGCCTTTAACTGTTTGCTAGAGAAGAAGGGTCTCTCTCTCTCAGTGTAATAGACATCAGGACTCCTTATTCAGAGTGTCCTTAGGTGCCCAGTTCCAAAATTGGAGTGAGGTGCTTTTGCAAGTTTTAGACATGAACTTGGATATTTAAACATGACCTGAAATCAAAGTTAGTTGTGTAGTTTCACTGGCAGAAAGGCTATTTTTATGGTGCTTAAAATGTAGTTCACGCCTCCTGCTATCATTAAATAGCTGGAGTAGATACATTCCTTTTGTCTCCTGATTGTGCTGATGTGTGGAATGTGATGTGAAAGAAAAATATGCCTCATTACCTACTGACATGCTGAAGTTCTAAGCAAGCTTATTGGGGGGGGGGGGGGGCGGGGTGTCCTGAAAGATGTTCTCATAGGTTAGGTTTCAGACAATAGATTATTTTCTTTTTAAGAACATTATCAGATTAGTTAGATGTGACCAAAAGCTGTCCAAAAGTTTATTTTGAGGGTGTGTTTTTTTAATGTTTGTGCAATCAGCTATAGGTTGGATGGGCATGCTGGCTCATTTCCTGTTGAAGTTTTATTAATAATGATTTCCTCTTTGCATTGCTGTTGTTCTTATTTACAATGTGGAATATTTATAGTAATTTAGTGGTATTTGTTATGGCCAGTGGTCAATGGAAAATAAACTATTTTTATTTGCTTCTTTAGAAAATATACTGTCATTCTAAATGTTCAGGGCAGGATATAAACGGACAGTTGTGGTCAAATAGTATATGCATTGACAGTGTATTCTCTGATGACAATGTGTATTGCCCAGGCACTGCAGAAAGTAGACCTGAATGCAAAATATATTATTCTGGGAACACACAAAAGATCTGTGATCAGTTCACATTCTCTGATGTGCATCGGTGATTGCTTGGTGGATTTGAATGATGTGCAAAACATCCTGTGGATGTTCTCAATTTATGCACATTCTTCACATCTTCTTGTAAATCTACACAATCTGTGGTTATGCACATTCCTCGTGGTTAAGAGACTGACTGTGCCATCCAAAGCACAGTTTCACTTTTCTAAATCCATGGAAATCGGAGGGCTTAGTGCAGCTATGTTTAGGATTATACTGTGACAGTAGGCTGTACAGTTGCTTCTCCTCCATTCTCCTTCTCAGACCAGTTGAAGTACCCATGCCCACATCACATGAAACCATAGCTAAAGTGTGGAAAGCAAAGGAGGTGGGACATTATTCAGGGGCTTTGTTTAGCTGGCTTCCTTGGTAAAATCAGGAGCATTCAATCTGCATGGATCACATTCATAACTGGAGAATCATTGCAATTTTCATGTTCTGTGTTTTTTTTAAGATGTCAGACCCAGAATGAGAAGTTGGGGTGGGGGGACTTTGGGATAGGGGGAGTTGGTTGTTGTGTCTTAAAAATGAAAACTTATCCCGTATCTGTTGGTCTGGAAAATACCCTACAAATCTGGATCAGCTAGAACCTAACAATTGGGAGATAGGTCCCATATTTCTGTGCTGCTGCTCCCAGACATGGGTAATTACAGCAAAATAAATTCTTGATTTTCACATATATGGCATTCTGTACTTCCCTCCTCTCACGTATAGTGAGAAGGATGTCTTTCACCCCTGTTAGGCCGTGAAGCTATCCCATAGAATTTAAACAATTACATGCATTAAAAAATTTTTTATTATATTTTAAATATTTATATTCTACCTTTCCCCAATGCCTAAGGTGACTTACAAAGTATAAACAGATATAAAAGTGCAAACTGTTTCAGTAAATGTGTGACAAAATGATTAAAAATACTGATGATAACTTTAAAACTTTACTATATACTAGTTGTTTGGGGGAACAAAAAAGTAAGACAGTGTGAATTCTTAGAGGGAGAATTACATAGGAAGGGTTAGGTTCCCACTATCAGTTTCATTCCCCCTACCTGGCCCTTGCTGCCCAAAGAAGGATAATGCTTTCCCCCATCTTTTTAGTAGCTAAGATTGACAGATTGAGGTGATGAATCTCTCTGCTGATAGATATATTCAGATGGGTAGCTGTGTTTGTCTGAAGAATATCTGAAGAAGTGTGTGTGCACACAAAGCTTATACCCAGAATAAAACTTTATTGGTTTTAAAGGTGTCACTGTACTCAAAATTTGTTCTGCTAGGAGATATGTTTGTTTTCTTCCTTATTTGAGTGACTTGAGGTGGGTCTTCAGAGGGGACATTGCTAATTTGCAGTGCACAAGAGTAAGTTTAACGTTAACTGCTGTTACAAAAGCCTTGAGCATCTAGATAAGAGAAACTGGAATAGGAGAGGAGAGAGGATGTACAATTGAATGGGAAGGGGTGCGAGAGAATACAGAAATTCTGAACATTTTCTCCCTATAGGGAGATGTATTACACCAATCCTTTAAGCCCCGGAAGAAAGCTTCTTGCTGTGGTTTGCCCCAGCCATGCTTAGTGAGCTCCTTTTGAGCTTGGCTTCTGAGGAATTGGCCCACATAATCTTTTAAGCCTTTCGTGAGTTTCATAATCGCTCCCGCTTTGAGAATGAGTTCTGTAATACGTATTTCGTGTGTTGACAGTGGAGGGCATTTGAGTGGTGAGAGGAGAGAGGGATCTTTGCAGACCAAGGTGAATAATGGCTGAAGGCCAGTTCATGTTGTCATTTATTTTTAAGCTGGGTTTGTTCTCCCTGAAGCAACAGATGTCCACCTGTGACATGCGGATTTCTCCTACTGCAGCCCAGAATACTTCTCCTAGGGCACAGGGCATCCCACGAGAACAGGCTTTTGGGGGGTGGCATTTTGGGCTGCAGTGGGGATGAGGTGTGTGTAAAAAAGTCATGCTCCATGGGTGGAAATTCTGCTGTCCACATAAATCCTTCTGTGGGCTCAAACATTCTTGAAAAATGTCCAAACTAGGTAGAAATTAGAATCCATGGTCACCTTTAAGACCAACGGAGTTTTGAAAGCTCATTCTTCATTCCCCAAACTGGAATGAAATTTACCAGTCCACGTATATAAGACAGACGTTGAACAGCAAATTAGTATACATACAATTTAATGAAATGTTTTAACAGATGCAAACAGGAATAACAAGCTAAGTTTATAAGATCACAATTGTTTAAATTTAATTTCAGAAGAACACAGTGAGACAAATAAAGATGTCAGAATTGGTGATAGAAGTGTAAATGTATCCATCTTAATCATGGAGTGTTAAGAGCAATCATCTGACCCTGCTATCATGCTGTAATCTGTTAGGGTTCAGTTGTTGGGGGGGGGGGGCAACCTCACAAGGACATAAATATGTTAGAACTGGAGATTGATGGGTCCTTGATTGTGAGAGTCTGTCATTAGGTTTCTTAAGCTAGATAAGATTGCCAGTTAGGTACCATATCTTGACATGGGGATGGAAATAGCATGTGATCTTACTGGACAGGGTGTTTCCTCAAGGTGAGCTCGTTCTGTTCTAGATGTTAAGGAGACTGTGCCAAAATGCCTTCTGATGCTACCACCTCCATTAACTGTGCCAGTTTGGTGTAGTGGTTAAGTGTGCGGACTCTTATCTGGGAGAACCAGGTTTAATTCCCCACTCCTCCTCTTGTACCTGCTAGCATGGCCTTGGGTCAGCCATAGCTCTGGCAGAGGTTGTCCTTGAAAGAGCAGCTTCTGTGAGAGCCCTCTCCAGCCCCACCCATCTCACAGGGTGTCTGTTGTGGGGGAGGAAGGTAAAGGAGATTGTGAGCCACTCTGAGACTCTTCTTCTTCTTCTTCTCTCCACCCTCCTCTATCTCACCAAAGCAAGCAGTAGTCATGTCAGTAGACCAACTGCCTGTTTGCTTTCTGAGTCCAGTGAACTACAATTGCAGCCAGCTGCTGCCACCCAGGAAAGGGTCACAGGATCACAGCTGCCACTGCTGATCATCACACCTGCTGGTACCTGTCCAGAATTAGCAAGCAGCTAGTGAAGGTGGGGAGCAGATGCTCAAGCCAGCACCAGACAGGAAGGAGGAGCCTCTGCTTGGAGGGATGGGAGTGGTGGTTGGTGGATGTGCTGGTTGTGCTACCAGTTTCTTTGGGGAGGAGAAGGTGTCATTCCAGGGAGGGACGGCTGCACAGACTGATTTATTTACAGCATTTATATCCTAACTTTTTGCCCGGTCAGGGCTACCCAAAACAACTTGCAATTAAAGCAAACATTATAAAAAATGCATCATGAAACCAGTTAAAATTAGAACCTAGAATACATATATAAAGACCTGAACAGCAAATGAAAATATAAAACATGAAGGAGGGATCATTGAGGGAACTCCAGGCACTACAAAAGAAGGCTTCACCCACTGGTTAAAGATAGTGAAAGAAGGGGACAGATGAATGACCCTGAGGAGAGAGTTCCATGGCACTTCTTGGTGCTTTAACCAAGAAGTTCTTCTCTTGGGTTGCCACGAAAAGTGCCAGTGTCTTTCCCTTATGGGATAGTGAATCAGCAGCTCAGGAAGGTGAGGAAGCACCCACCTCTTTCCCTGGGTGGTGGATGGGGAGGAATAGGAGTTCTCATTGTCATAATGGCAAGGGAAGGGCCAGGGCATGAAAGGGTTCCGATCACCCAATGCAACTCCATTATTACCACTGCCCGAGAGAGAGAGAGCAGTCAGTGACAACCTCCCTCAAGGCCAAGCAGCAGTACAGGTGATATGATCATGGTCTGTCCCTTCCTGCCATCACTAGTGCCCCAGCAGCTGCCTCTGAATATGGCAACTCTCCTTAGCTATTGTAGTTCATTGCTGTTGACAGAACTACCTTCCATTGATTTGTTTACTCTTGTTAGGTCATTTAGACTTGTTGGTACCACATTCTGCTAGGCTAGAAACGCATAGATGACCATTACTTCTACTGAATTCTGTGCCACCATTCTACCCAAAAGTACCAAGACAACTTCCCCACAAAATGTAAATGTTTAAGAACAAGCACAAAATTCACATACAATAAAAGCAAAATTAAAACAATCCTAGAATGCAATATCTAATGTTATCTCACCAGTTGGTCAGTTATTACAGTCTTCTGGGTTATTTTTCTTATAAGTTTTCATAGTCGTCAGGGAGGCCTTAGAGATGCCAAAAAAGGTTCTATTTTTTTTTTAAAGGAAATTATTTTCACCACACAAAAGAATTTGGAAGTTATCTTTATTTTGTTTTGAAGTTATCTTCTTTTGATTTTTCAGCCCAGTATTTTTGCTTTGCATGTGAGATCCATGGGTCTCAGATGCATACACCAAGGTGTGTGCACCAAGATAACATTGGGGTCTATGCAGACATTAGAGGAGAGGGAGAGATGACAACACCCCAAAGTGCTAGCCCCTCTGCTGACTGCTGCTTGGAAGTCCCACAGATTAGGCTTTTAGCTGAAAAAGCAGTCCTATTGCAAAGGACAAAAGATTCAGTTGCAAATACTGTTCTGATAGGATTTTGCAATCAACCCTGCAATCAACAACCCTCTAAGGTAAATTAGTGTTGATCTTTCCGCTTTGGGCTCTATAGGTGTGTCTATAAGAATGGAAAGTTGTGACTGAAGTATGATTTGAATGGAGACTCAGAATCTTAACCATTGCACCATAAGACTCTAATCAATTTTAAAGTTCCTGAGTTCTGCTTGTTGGGCTGTGAGTTGGACTTTTGATTATATCATCAGTCTAAAGTACTTCTTTTCCTCTAAATTTGGTTTCCACCTCTGCCAGTGTATGCAGATCTTTACAGGAACTGAAACTCTGAGGGAGTCTGATGAGAAATGGAGATCAATTGCTCTTTTGAGTTTAACTGGCAGCTGTGTGGTATTGTAAGTAGCTTACAGGGCTCAGCAGTATTCTAACTAATTGCTCTGATTTAGGCTGCTATTAAGAGCTTCCTCACCTTCTACTGAAGAGAGCTCAATACTGAATTTGGTTTTTTTAAAATAAAATCTGTTGAAATTGCACTGTCACGCTGGTTGAGGTTTTTATACCCTTTTAAGAATCTAGACTTTTAGAACTAGTATGAAATGAGTTTGTTGGTGTTGGCAGACTAACATCTACAGATCCAGCTTTCTGAGTTGATTTTCCAAGACATTCTTTAAAAAGGCTCTCTCTGTAATGCTGCTTCTTATTCAGGGGGTTTAGGAGCTTGACATGGTACTTACAGAATTCTAAGAAACTGACATTTTTTATTTGCCTGAACAAGTGACCAACCTTCGTGACTTGTGTGTGAAAATGTGATCTCTATACAATGCTTAGAAAATAGGTGTCTGATGGTTTTCCTTTAGTTTTTTTTTTAAACAGAGTGAAAAGTACCAAAAGTAGCTGTGCAGCCAAAAAGAATAAAAACAACAGCTGTGTACTTGACACTAAAAGTTGAGGAATATGTAAGGAAATACTGCTATTAAAAAGAGTTGTGATTGAGTCAGGTGTGCAAGAGGCACCCTCCTCCTTTTCCAATTTTAACTTTACTTTGGCATCTACAGTTGACCTGTCCTATACATGTTGTTTGCATCCCTTTTTGGTTCTGTTTTTCTTGCTCTCCTCTCTTCTCACCTCTTCTTTTTTACTAGACAGCAGTGAAACTAGAGATTTGTTGTTTCATAAGCTTCTAGAGGCATTTTTGAATCAAAGCAGGAAGACATTTTTATTAGTGGTTGGGTTTCTGAGTTGAGCTCTGCTGAATGCCAGGGTAGGTTTCATTTCCTTCAAACTGAAGCCCCCCCGCCAAAAAAAAGTGGCACGTTTGCACTGAGAATGAAAGTACTCAAGTACAGATCTGTATGTGTCATCCAGGAATATCTCATTAGTATGCTACACATATTTGATTGAATGCAGAATTCACTTTTGCCATGCTTACAATTTCAGGAATTGGCAGCTCTTAAATTGTGCTGGGTAGGAGATGGAGATTATTACCTGTTTTCATGATGGCTTTAATTTACAGATACAGTAGCATGCACATAAACAATTCCACATTGCATGCAAAACCATATATGCGCAATAGTGAAAATTATTCACAAGCTCACCATTTTCTACATGTTCACTGCTTTTGAGGCTCAATACACAATTTAAGCATTCACTCAGCCTCTCATAACTAGAATATGTATTCTGCAAGACTCTGAGCATGCACAGTGTGCTACCTTTTAAACATTCTGCAGCTACACATTGATTGTTTACATCTGGTTGTTCAGACGTATGAAACTGTGGGGTATATCCAACTCATTGGGGCAGGAGTCAAGAGGGATTTGATTCCTGCAGTCCATTTTTTTTCTGAATGCAGCAATTTAATACTACAGTCTCTTAATATGAAATGGTACAGGTTCATTCATAGGATGGGGTACTAGACACCATAGTTCCCTCTAAGCTGAGTTAGCGTGAGCTGGCTCACAGATTTTTAGCCTCCAGCTCACAGATTTTTGTCTTAGCTCAGGAAGGATGACCCCAGAACACATTAATTTATGCAGTAGCTCACAACTTTAATGACAGTAGCTGACAAAGTAGAACTTTTGCTCTGCAGCTTAGAGGGAACATTGCTAGACACTATGCCTCCTCTTCGTGATTGTCCCAGTTTCCCTTTCTTGGACTTTGTTTAGAGGCACCCCAGAGTGTTTACCTATACTGAGAGAGTCATAAATCCACCATGGGTCTATATGTGTTTACATGCATATAGCATGTTCATATGCTGTTAAATCATGTTCCTCTTCTTCATGCTACCACCACAAGTTATAAAATCCAGCCTCCCATTTTATCAGTGACTTGGAGAACACTACTAAAGGCTGCCTCTGAGCAAGTTCAAAGGGCAGAGTTTCTCAATTACTCCAGCCCTTCCCCTGTGCATTTGTGTTTAGCGCGAGTGAATAGCTAAGAATCATGCAGGGAGGAGTTTGAAATGCAGTCTCTCTCTTAAACAGGAAATCTGCAATATCAGCATCACAACAAGTTACAGTAATAATGCACTATTGATAAAGTGGAGGACAGTTCTAGCAGTCAGTTCGTTGTGCTTTGCTATGAGCTCTCTGATACCCAGGTGGTATGACTCTGCATACTTCTTGTCACTGAAACTGCCAGTTTGTAATGACTAACACTATTTGGGGCTGTAGCAACAGGATAATTGATTAAGAGTTTTGCGGCATCTGCTTTTTTCCCTTTGCAGACATTAATTTCCAGTTGACAACAAATGGGGTAGTTCTGCCTTCCACCTGCCTTTTCTTGGCACCACTTTTCCTCATGTGTGCTTCATTCTAGTACCTTTCTTAATCAATACGTCATTGTTGCTATCAAAGGCTGCATCAGTGCAACTGAACTTTGCACCTGCATGAACAGCTGAAAATGCATACATCAGCTAAGTTCCCTAAAGTTGCTACTCCTTACTGTTTACTAAGTGCATATATGATCTGCTGCCCATCGATTGGTTGTAATGTAATGTAATGTAAAATTTTATTTATATCCCGCCCTCCCCCGCCGAAGCAGGCTCAGGGCGGCTAACAGCATTTCAAGTAAACAATACAATAATAAAAACATTAAATTCACATTAAAATTCACATTAAAACCAGTCAATAGTCAATAATTAATTAAAACATTCCTAAATTAACACTGGCGGTAAACGTTATTAATCTGGCGGTAAACATTAATTCAGTTATTGGTGAACGCCTGTTTGAAGAGGGCGGTCTTGCAGGCCCTGCGGAACTGGTCTAAGTTCCGCAGGGCCCGCACCTCCTCTGGGAGTTGGTTCCAGAGTTGTGGGGCCGCAACGGAAAAGGCCCGAGTGCGGGTGCTTTGAAGTTTAACTTCTTTTGGCCCAGGGATATTCAGTCTGCTTTTCCCCACTGACCTCAGTGCTCTCTGGGGCTCATATGGGGAGAGACGGTCCCTCAGGTAGGTCGGTCCTTGGCCATATAGGGCTTTAAAGGTTATGACCAGCACTTTGTACTGGATCCGGTATACGATTGGCAGCCAGTGCAGTCCGCGCAGCCCCGGCCGTATATGTTCCCATCTTGGGAGACCAAGTAACAGCCTGGCCGCCGCGTTCTGCACTAGCTGCAGCTCCCGGGTCCGGTACAGAGGCAGCCCCATGTAGAGAGCGTTACAGTAGTCCAATCTTGAGGTGACCGTCGCATGGATCACCATTGCTAGGTCCCGACGCTCTAGGAAAGGGGCCAGCTGCCTCACCCGCCTCAGGTGGAAGAATGCTGATTTGGCAGTGGCTGTTATCTGGGCCTCCATTGATAATGAAGGCTCTAGTAAGACGCCCAGGCTCTTCACCCGCTGCGCCGTCTTCAGCGGCGCCTCGTCAAAGGCCGGGAGAGATATTTCCTTCCCCAGAGTGCCACGACCCACATGGAGAACCTCTGTCTTCGCTGGATTTAACTTCAGCCCACTCAGTCTAAGCCATGTTGCAACTGCCTGCAAAGCCCGGTCCAGGTTCCCCATGGTGGAGGCGGGCCGGCCGTCCATTAGTAGATAGAGCTGGGTGTCATCTGCATATTGATGGCAACCCAGCCCAAATCTCCGGGCAATCTGGGCAAGGGGGCGCATATAGATGTTGAATAACATCGGGGAGAGAACTGCTCCCTGGGGCACCCCACAGTCTAGTGTGCGCCTCTGGGATCGCTCACCCCCAATCGCCACCCTCTGCCCCCGACCCATGAGGAAGGAGGAGAGCCATTGTAAGGCCAGCCCCTCAACCCCTATGTCGGCGAGGCGGTGGATCAGCAACCGATGGTCAACTGTATCAAATGCAGCCGACAGATCTAATAACATCAGTATTGCTGCACCGCCTCGATCCAGTTGCCGCTGGAGGTCATCCACCAAGGCGACCAGGACCGTCTCCGTCCCGTGGCCCGGCCGGAAGCCAGACTGGCACGGGTCTAAGACAGAAGACAATGGTTGTCTCATTGCCAAGAGAGTTGAAGTTCTGGTAATCCATGTCTTGAATTCGGTTCTTAATTCCCTTTTTGCTAGTAGGATAGGTACAGGTAAAAACTAGTGCTACTGTCTACTTGTCTTCGAGCTGTATATGCTATCAAAAGCCTTTGCATTATGTTCGCGAAAATTTTCAGTGCCCCATTCTTCTTTGAAGTTGTCTTTGTTTTAATTGCATTTAATGAATGAAAGGTTAAGACTTTGTTCTTTTACTTTCTGTCATGAAAATGTGTTTTTATTGTTGTTTTGATGCAAGCAAAGGCCCTCTTTCGACAAAGTTCTCTCATGGTTCTTGCCCTAAGATGACTGCATTAGAGTTAGAATTGAATAGAGGCTGCCACTAAGTCTTCACTGTTCTGTGAAAGAGTTGGAGGCTTGTCAGAAAAAAAGATGTAATGTCTGCAAAATTGCTAGAAATTCTGCATCACCCTTTGCATCATAGGTCTTCCTTCCAGTGGTTGAGTCATTGTGCATGAGATCATCAGAATCTGCTCCAGACAATGATCTAGTGTCACAGCTATTTAAGTCCTTTTATTGTATGCTGGGGCCCATTTGCTCGATGTGCCAGTTTGTTTTGGTGATGTCAGTGATTCTTCCTTGCCCTCTCCTTTTATTATTATTTTTTTTTTTGCCAACAGCAGCATTCAACTGTTCTTGGCTGTGATCAGGGTCTACTTGATTAAATTTACACTGAGACCTCTTGACAACAGAGTCAACCTTCCTGAACTTCTCTTTAATTTGATCTGATGGTTTGTACATTTCACTCTGGTATACAGTTCCCAAGGGGGCATAGGTAATATGATTGTACCTCACAGGGAAAGGCAACATGGATTTAGATGTAAGTTCCAGATGTCATCCCTTGGTGTTTGTAAGATCACTACCATTTTCCTATATGGCCAACAAAACAGGAAGTTTGGATTCTTCTTCCTTTGGTATGAAGAAAGCTACTGCAATGCTTCCCTCCTTGGGTCACTTACTATGTGAGCTTGTACTGGTCAGGTTGATACCAGGCCTCATTTTGAGCAGGATCTCACAAGGAGTGGAGCTTTGGGACCTCTAAATTTTATTGTGCTCTTTCTTTTTAACCCCCCCCCCCCAATACTTGTTTCTAGGTTCCATTGTTCAACCCCCCTGTGAGAATTTTGCTTAACTCTTAAGGTTTTCTTTCAGTTTATTACAGAGAAATATGTAAAGACTGAACTCTAAGATTTAACAAACTTCCTAATATTTTCCCCCCACAAAAAATGGGAAAAGAACCAAAACATACAAAGCAGAGAGATGGAAATCTTCCTCATGCCACTGTGGCCACATAGGAGAAAATATGATAGGAGTAAGGTTTTATTATGACCATTATAAGTCAAGAAGCATTTTAAGGTAGATGCTGAGCTGATATAATTTTGTACACCTTCCGGTGATGTCAGCCATGTGTGGCATATGAAAATGAGTTGCGCTAATGAGCTCCAGCACCTCTTTTTCTACAAAATGACCCCTGGTTGATACATCCATCCATTGCAAGCTGCTTATGTTTTGAAATAAACTAAACTGAATGTATAACCTTTTTTGAGAGTTCAGTCTTTAAAAGGACCAGCTTGCAGTTGAGATAGTAGGTCAAATTGTGCCATGTGAGCCAGGACTGACCCTTTTGGGGTGTGTACAACCTAACATAACAAAAATCAGACAAGTGCCAAACACCTTGGTTATAGCAGCAAGATTTTTAATTTGTGCAATAGAGGAAGCAAACTAAATTTCTTGAAATAGAGAACTTGCTTTGTAAAGCTAACGACCTGTAAGTTAATGTAGGACCAAGATGGTTTCCCACAAAGTTCTTTCTTGAGCAAATGCAAAACTGGAAAAAGTCCCAAGGGAATGAAAATGTAAGACAAGAAGTCTTGACATGAACATGATGTATATTTCTTTTGTCCTTGGGACATTATTGTTGTTGGCCTAAGCTAGTTATACCTTTGTTAAGAATAGAATAGAAATGCTGCAATTGAAAATAAGTTATTTATGAGGTACTCTCTGCTTCTTTATGTCATTCATTTCTGTACATTTTGGTGAAGATGTATACATTTAAAGCCATTTAAAAAAATTATTGCCAGCTTTTAGTCAAAATACCTCCAGAAGCTTCTTTAGCTAATGTAATGTCTTGTTTTTTGGCCATTCCAAGTGTCCAACCACTGTGTGGTCACATGCTGGAGAATGTCTTGATATGAAAGTGAGGGGGATGTGTTTGAGGACTATACAGTCTTTCCTCTGGGAAACAACCCCCATAATGACCCTTTCCTTCCTCCAGTTGCATTACAGTTATAGTCTTCAACACATGGTTGCCGCCATTTCAAAGGTCCCCTACGCCTCCTTAGTCACCAGCTAAGCTTCTCACAAAACCTTAATGAAAATATCATTTTGTTAGTGATTGTGGAACTGAATACAACAGTTCATAACAGTGGCATTCAATAATTATGAACAGTGCTTTTTTTATAGAAAAAGCCCAGCAGGAGCTCATTTGCATATTAGGCCACACACCCCTGGCCTGGGAGTATGTGGCTGCCGCATGGTGGGTCGAGCCAGCTAGAGCCCTGGCCAGCCTAGGCATAGCTCTGCTGACGTGGGCTCCAGCAGAAAAAAAAAACCCCTGATTATGAAGCATGCTAAATGGAAACAGTGCACATGGTGAGTTTCCATGATTATCAGATCAGTTATATAATTCCATTATTTTTAGGTGTTTAAAAAAATGAATTGTTGTTGAAAACACACTGGGAGCTATAGGGGAAGAGAAGGGAATGAGAAGAATGAAGAAACAATACAAGCGTGAGGCAACAAAACCCACCCACCAAAAAGAAAAGGAACTTCATGGCAGGGTAATTGCACAGAGAAGGTGACATGAAACTTTACTGCCATATTATTCCAATGTTCTAATGTTGCTGTATGTAAAACGATATTGCATCGTAACATAATCAACATTACGCTTTTAAAAAATTAGCGTATCATTCAGGGGACAACCTGGGGGTGGGAGGCAGGGTGAACACACACTTGACAACATGAAAGGGTAGCAGGAAACAAAATTCAAAATCAAGAATTCCTCACTGGAAAACTGTGATTTCAGATCTTAAGGATGGGAAATCACAGAAAACATGGGCACTAAATTCGGAACTACTCCTGGGGAAGCAAAAAGTTGTGTGGAAAGTTTTACAAACTTCTATTACTGAAGAGCGCCTATGCTGGCTGAAAAGGGAGTTGGGTCTTATATTTACTCACCTAGTCATCTGCACTCTGTTTCTGTATACACTCCTACCATTTAGGCATCTTACTGGTATAAAACACTTCTAGTTCCTTTATCTTCCTTCACTGAATCCCGTCAGTGGAATTTTTCTTTTGGTTTTGGGGATTCTTAGATGTGACATTGGAACAATCAATATATAGTTTCAGCTATAAATGTTTTACTGTTGGAATGAAATTTTGATGAGTTATGACACTAGACAATATTGGCTGTAAATTCCTGTCCTCCTTACATTGTAAAATGGAGAGTTCAAATTGTTTGTAAGTGCTGCCAACTTAAATTTTACTTTATAGCACAGTTAGCCTCAAAACAGTTGTTTCTTGGTTTCCAGCTGGTTGAAGATGTCAGGCAGGCAAATCTATTTTCCCCCTTAGTGTTCCCTTTGCTGTCTGTTATCGTTGAGTATGGGAGAAATAGAGAGGAGGAATGAAGGAAGTTTAGTTTGTGTGTGTGTGATGACTGTTTGATAATGGTGATAGGAGTAAGACAGAGATTTTATCTTGCACATTCTGTTACTTGCACAAGCACAGCAAAGTTTCATTTAAACATTTTCTAAATCTAAGGTATTTTCATATGAGTAAAATTATTTGTTTTTCTTGATCTGAGTTAGGCCTGCATTCGGTATACTTGTCTACTATGTAATATTGTAGCAAATAAGCTATCCTTGTAAGGATCAGGGCTTTTTTTGAGCAGGAACACACAGGAATGCAGTTCCAGCTGGCTTTGTATCAGGGGGTGTGGCCTAATATGCAAAAGAGTTCCTGCTGGACTTTTTCCATCAAAAAAGCCCTGGTAAGGGTGATCAAGTTTGGGAAGTCATGAGGAAGGCTGAGAGTAGGAATATAAAATACACCCGTGCTACTTTATTCTTTCCAGTGGCAGTATTTAAATACTGAATATATTAATTAGTATGGCTTAATGTACTGACTAGATAAATGCATGGGCAATAGATCTTTCAATAGTCTTGACAGGTTATATCAAAGGTGGAAGTTCAAAAACCTGGGTTTCACCTAGGAACAGCCCATTGGAAACCAAGCAAGCAAGGCCGGCTGTATGGCACCCCCTCTCATCCTTTTTTTGGACTTTGACAGTAAGAGAACTTTCAAGGCTCCAGGTTTCCTGGAACAGGATAATGAAATGCTCACACAAGAAAGGTTCAACTCCTGGGACTTGTATTTGAGCCCCCAACCCTGCAGCATTCCAGGATACCAGTTTAATAATTTTTTCTTGTCATTGCTGAGGGATCTCTACAACAATGTTAGAACCTATCATGACACAGCCATTCTTCTTCTGAATTATCTCAAGTTCTTGAGGGGCTGGAGTCCCTCATTGACACCCCTCAGTTTCCATAAATTGTGATTGCTCCGTTATCTGAAGCAGGGTGAGAAAAACTTCAGCAGGAGTATTTAAGTTGTCGCTGCTAGGGTTTTGTCTTGATTTCACCAAACTTCGCTGCAGAGAGCAAAACCCACAGTCTTCTGTAGCTAAGACACATGTACAAGCAACATGAGGTCATTTGATTGTTTTGCAGTTATATAGCTAGGGTTGATTAGTGTATTTTTTTCACAACACGCCCCCCCTCACCATTTGTAGAGCAAGCCATTTGTTGGAAATTTATGTTGCTACTAAATACATATCTCTAGTTCCTTTAAATATACTTAAGGAATACTAATTCATTATATTTCCACTGCGGAACTATTTATCTTCGTAAATATGCCGTAGTCTTGTCACAATAATGTAAATGCACTTTCATTTCTCTTTCATTGGCTTATTATAACAATAATTAATACATCATAGTTAATTTTGGGAGGGGAAAGTACATCCTTGCCTGCCTGCCTGCCATTCATCATAAAAAGACTTGCTAATTTTGATGTAATGGCATATTTTATTTTTACATTCAGCTGTGGCAGGAGTAGATAATACTCTTCAATATTTTGCATGTGTTAGTCTTGCTATTATAATCAGGTGGTCATTTCACACCCGGTAATAACATGATCTAACAATTGTGTAACAAAATATTAATGGATATACTGGTAGTTTTATCTCCATAATCCTCTTAAAACACTTTGTGGACTTCATTACAAAAATTTCTCTGCTGGGGGATGGACTTCCTATTAGATACTTCCATTACAGATAATTTTATCTACATACAATCTTTGATATTTGGGGGTATGATACCCTCATCAGGTATACTAACGTGAGTACAATGTCGTTCAGAGGTGTCAAACATGCAGCCCTAGGGCCAAATCAGGCCCCACAGGGCTCCTATCAGGCCCCCGAGCAACTGGCTCGTCTGCTTCCTTCTCCCTCTCTCTTGCTTCCTTCTGCATCTCAGCTTGCTTTGCAAGGCTTGCTTAATTGCACAGGAGCTACAGAGCAAAACCTTTGGTTGAGGCTCCTTCGTCTCCTGGTCCCCTGCGGAGGGAGGGAAAGAGCCGGAGCTTCTTTTGCCCAATTCCCTGGATCCCATGGGAGAAATACAAAGAAAGCATCTTTAAGACCAACAAGTGCTAATGTTTTAAATATTTAATGGTTTTTTAAAAACCCTTTAATCGTGTTTGTGTGTCCTTTAAAATTTTACATCTTCGCTACCTAATCTTAAGTAAGTATACACACAGCTCTGCCCAACAGGGTTTCATTTATGTCAGAGCTGGCCCTCATAACAAATGAGTTTGACACCCCTGATGTAGTTACTCTTAAGTACAATTATTGTTAAGTACAATGTAGTTATTGCTGTATCTCTGCAATTAGTTTTGAATTTTGAAATTAATTACTTTTCAAATTTTTGCCCCCAATTGTGTGACTCATTTCATAGTGAGAACCTAGGAGAATCTTGTGTACTTTCTGGAAACTGGATGCTTCCTGTGCTTTGAAACCACAACTTGCTGCCATATTTAGGTTTCTTAACTGGCAGCCACGTTCTAGCAGAGGGGTCTCCAACATGGGACCACTGGATGCCATGGCACCCACCAGCCCCTTTCCCGGAACCTGCAAAGTGTTTTCAGAAGGTGGGCATGGCCAGGTTGGGCTTTTGCCCAACAGGGCTTCTGATTGGCTGTAGGAGACCTGATTGGCTGTGAAGATTTTTTTTAAAGTTGATTCAGCAGCAGCTGCCTCTGCAGCACAAGGATCTTCATTGCATGACTGAAAGTAAGCTGTATGCACACAGGAAAATATTTGTAAGTGATACATTCAATACATCTATTAAATAGAGCTTCTGCCTGAAGTGTTGAAGAGTGCCTATTAGAGTTATACATGATCTCAGTGACTGACATTTTGTGGTTAGCTCTTCCTCCTGCAACAGCCATTCTAGGGATATTGTAGTTGCACTGACCACCAAATTCCAAAGGTGAACACGGGCCGTTTTCGCACTTAGCGTTTGCTCCCCTTTTTCCGCGGCGCAATTATGTCCGGATCATTTTTCTCGTTTTCCCACTAGTGACTCTTTGCGGAGTCGCCTTCCCTGAAGCCCCGGCTCAAATCGTTTTCCCACTGGCATCGGCTTGAGTCCGATGCCCTGTCAATCATTTTTTTTTTAAGCGCAAGTCTGGTTGCGTAATGACGCACTAACGTACTAACGTAACATCGAGCTGTTCCCTCCCCTTCTTTTCTTGGACAAACCGCATCACGTGTGCTGCTGCTGCTTATGGATTGGCTGCAGCTGTAGAATCCTCCACAGCCCTTTATGTATTAACGGAAGCATTCACAGTGGAGAATCCTAGCACTAGATTCCCCCCCCCCCCCAAATTCTGAAGCACTAGATCCCCCCCCCCAAATTTCCTCCGCTCTCTTTCCCCTCCCCGGCTGGCGCTTGCAACGGGGACCTGACTGATTCCTGCTGCCAGAGCTCCCCCCCCCCGCTCCATTCTCTCCTTCCCCTTCTGCGGCGCGTGTGAGGAGCTCGCTCGCGTCTACTTTCTAACCGAGCAAAATGTAGCCAGGGAGAAGAATGCAGGACTCCAACTTCCCATTTTATACATGGCGATTTTGTGCAGGTCCAGAAATCCTGGTGGCACAGCTGAGGGAGGCATTCCCTTTTTAAAACACACACACATGGACGCTTTGGCCCGCACCGGCACTACATCCCCCCCCCCCCCCAACAATGGTCGTTTTCGCATTATCGAGATAACGCAACAGCGGAATAACGCAACTAAAGTCAATAATAAAAAAAAATTCTAACGAAACCAATTGAAGTGCCAATTGAGGCTATTCCAGGAGGGTTTTTTTTTTTCTATTTGTTAATTTCGAAATATCGCTATTACGCAAAACTGTGAAGTTTAAAAAAAAATGGCTGTGCCGGCACTTTGGGGAAGCGCCGCGAAAGGCTGATGATTGGCCAAGCGGGTGGATGGGGTGGGAGGACGGAAAGGGAGAGGGTGACGCCCCCAAAGCAGTCGATCCGGCGTGGATGGATTTCGCACAGGAAACTCCGCTGAGTGGATCCGGAGTGGATCCGGAGGTTTTCGGAAACTCCGGCAACTTGCTGAAAAACATACTCCGGCGTAAAATCCCTGAAGCGCCGGAGCAAAGCGCAGCGCCGGAGCAACATGTGCGAAATCCAAGAGAAGATCCGGAGGTAAATGGGGCGCTACGCCGGAGCAAACGCTAGTGCGAAAACGGCCAGGCTCAAAAAGGTTGGGAACCCCTGTTCTAGCTTTTTCTGATAAAAACTTTGCTTATAAAAACTCAGACTGCAGAGGTGTGTGAATGTTTATCATGTGGTTTGAGTTAAATTTACCTTTATGTGTGTATCTGTTGTATTTCCAGTTACAGCTCACATTTGGGATTATAAATAATTTTTTAAATCAGAGATGCAATTTGAGTTGTAATTAGCCAAATCCTTTCTTGTATCTTTACTGAATTCTGAGCAAGCATATGATCAAAAGGTTTGTTGGCAATGCTTCAGATGTTCTTTTTGCTCAGTTGTTCTGTCTTGGTACCTGCTTTTTTGGGTTGCCATCCTCCAGGTGGTAGCTGGAGATCTCCTGAGATCACAACTGATTTCCAGGTGACAGAAATCTGCTCATCTAGAGAATGTGGCTGCTTTGGAAGGTGGACTCTGTGGCATTCTACCCAATTGAAGTCCCTCTTCTCCTCAAACCCCATCCTCCTCAGGCTCCACCCCCAAAAAAATCTCAGGTATTTCCCAACCTGGAGCTGGCAACCCTTGCTGTTATTACCTATTTGCCTTGGATTCTCCCTTCATTGTACAAATTGCTTGAGAATTCCAACTGATAAATGCACTCCTTATATTCTAGAGCAGGGGTGGCTAAAGTGTGGCTTGGGAGCCACATGTGGCTCTTTCACACATATTGTGTGGCTCTCGAAACCTCCACCACCCCATCAGCTGGAGAAGGCATTTCTCTCTTTAAATAGCTTCTCCAAGTCAAGCCAGCCAGTAGCTTGGAGATTGCATTTAAAGTTGCTTTCTTTCCACCTCTCCCTCCCCATCTGTTTCCCTGCCTGCCTGCTCTCAAACGTTTATTCTATGTGGCACTTGCATTAAGCAAGTTTGTCCACTTTTGTTCTAGAGAATATGTCTTGCACAATTCAATTCTACTTCCTTGGGGAAGGGGAGGGGATTTGCATGGGATAACCAAAAGAAAATGTGACTCTCATAGGCATTTATTTGCAGTATTTCATCCTGAACTTCAGTTGCAAAATGTGAATTTGGCAATGGCAGGCCAGATTTGTCCTGTGAGAGTTAATTACTTTCTTACAATAGTATGTCAGTGTGCAAACTGTTCTTTAAGTTGGTGTGTGAAGTTGTAATCGGATATTACTTGCGAAGCTATTGATAAGGCTCAAAAGATTTCTAAGTCAGGTGTTTTGCAATTCATTTTATGGTGTTTAAAGATCTCGGTTTTTCTCTCAACCTGGTTTTGGATGTGTTTGAAGTGTGCCTTTCTGGATATGTTTGAAGTTTATCTTCATACGGAGGCTTCATACAGAGGCTAGATGGTACAGGGAAATAAAGTTTTGGATTTCTTTGTTTTGGAAGTAAAAAGTAAAGAGAACCTGCTTCAGAAATGACACTTTGGTACTGTGACAGGGGATTTAATGAGATGGAAGCCTGGAGTATTTCTCTGTTTTATAAAGTCTCAGAAGCAGAGGGCAAATAGATCAGTTGTAACAAGACAAATTGCATACATACACACCCTCAGAAAGAACACCCTTGGTTTCTAACAAAGACATTTCATACAGGGTTGTTCACAACTCTCCATTTAGCAATTTAAAAAAAAACCCATAAATGTACTTCAGGTTTTCAGAAAGAAATCACTGTTTAAGTGAGGAAAAGCTAAGATGCCCTCTAGTGTTGAGAAACTGATACTTGAAGGTTTAGCTCATTTAAGAAATTATGCGGAAACTACAGAGAAGTGAGCCTTGTGGCTTCAAATGTGCTGTCAATCAAGTGATGCTAGAACAGTGATATATCTATTTTTAATTTAGCAGGGAAAATTGAAGCCAACAGAGCTTGAGCGAATGCCAAAAATGTAGGGACAGTGAAGATACAAATTTCAGCCCTCCCACAGTAGTCTCACTTATAAACTTTTGAACGTTTGATTTAAGTTACATCAAATGGAATGGATGGCTTCATGATCTGGGAGAAACACTTCTACTCCTGAGTATGTTGTTTGTATCCCTGTGGTTTGACTACATGGGTGACATATTGCATCCACTGTTGTCCATGTAATGTTCAGTTAATGCCCCACTCACCTGCAGAATTGTGATTCCTATGGGAACCTTTTTGTTATCAATATGTAAGGAAAATAAATGGGAGCGCTCAATATTTTGCAAGGGAGAAGTCCTACCTCATGGTACAGAGATACAGGGAAGCAGGAAATTTACATTAGATACTGTAAGGGGTGAAGAGCAAAAATACCAAAAACAAAGCAAGCCGCATAACACCTAACCAGAACAGTTGTGACTTAAATAACAATAATGAATAGCTGGCCAGCATAATGCAGGGAGACCCTAGTCTGGTAGATGTCATTAGTACCAGGGGTATCTAGAAGGCTGTTAGTTTGCACAAGAGACTTGACTGAGTTGTCCTGGACTGCTAATGAGGAAAGGGGAGAGATGAATAAATGAGGGAGAGATGAATAAAATGGAGAGTCTGCACGTAGATCAATAAACGCCACATTTGAAAAGTGAGCCTAAAGGAAGGGAACAGTCTGAATTTATGACAGGGAGCAATGTGGTGAAAGAGAGGAGAGTGAGAGAAGACACACTGGACTGATATGAGAGGTGTAAGTAGAACTGGAGATAACAATGCACTCAGAAGACAGCGGTAAGGACTAGAACCTTGTTCTGAATTGGAAATGCAGCAGCTAGCCAGTCCAGGAATGTAAAAAGTAGGGTATAATAAGACCAGTAACAAGCTTCACAATGCATTTTTTTTTAAAGGTGCCGTTATAGATTGTGCTGATGTCCTCCAATCCTCTCCTCCCTCTACAGATCCTCACTAGGCTGTTCTACTTACCCACAGGGATTGCTGTGGGCCCCTCTTTTAAGAAAAGGGTACTTAAAGCAGATCAGTATTATTATCCCCAGAGGGTGGTCCGAGGCTGAGAAACTGTGGCCTGCATAATCTAAGGCTGCTTGTGAGTTTGAGCAGTGCTGAGAATGCATCTGGGACGTTCTGATTTTATTCCTACTTGCCCTTCCAGATGTGCACTAAATTCTTTTATGATTTGCTGTCCCCCCAAAAAGTGCCTGTAGTGCGTGCCTTCACAAAAACAGTGTTGGGGCTTAGCCATGGGCAATTTGATTGGGGAGATGCAACAGGCTAGAAACACAAGTGTTGAGGGTGCTTGGCTCTCTCATGAGTGCTTTCACATGGCAATGGTTTGCAAGTGGATTTTGCTGTTCTTACCCAGTAAAAAAGAGCCCCGTGGTGCAGAGTGGTAAAGCTTGCAGTACTGCATTTGGAGCCCTCTGCTCCCGACCTGAGTTCAATCCTAGCAAAAGCTGGTTCAGGTAGCCGGCTCCAGATTGACTCAGCCTTCCATCCTTCTGAAGTCGGTAAAATGAGTACCCAGCTTGCTGGGGGGGAAGTGTAGATGACTGGGAAAGGCAATGGCAAAGAGGAAAGGAAAGGTCCCCTGTGCAAGCACCAGTTATTTCCGACTCTGGGGTGACACTGCTTTCACAACGTTTTCACGACAGACCTTTTTACGGGGTGGTTTGCCATTGCCTTCCCCGGTCATTACACTTTCCCCCCAGTAAGCTGGGTACTCATTTTATCGACCTCGGAAGGATGGAAGGCTGAGTCAACCTTGAGCTGCCTACCTGAACCAGCTTCTGCTGGGATCGAACTCAGGTCGTGAGCAGAGGGCTCCAACTGCAGTACTGCAGCTTTACCACTCTGCGCCGTGGGGCTCTTAGTGGCAATGGCAAACCACCCCATAAAAAGTCTGCCATGAAAACGTTGTGAAAGCAACATCACCCCAGAGTCGGAAACGGCTGGTACTTGCTCAGGGGACTACCTTTACCTTTTTACCCACTAAAAATCCAATTGCAAAGCATGTTATTTAGTGTGTGTGAACGCACTCTATGTTTTTGTATTTCTCAATTACTTTTTTTTTCAAGGACCCCCATAAATGTTTTGTTCTGGTGTTTTATCTGTTCCTGTAGATCTCATTCAGAAACAGGAACTGCTGTGGCTGTGGATTCACCACCCCCTAGTGGTGAAGCTATGCTTAAGTTGGCTTATTGCTGCTTTTTGTGGAACTGTGTGTAGAGCCAACAATTCTGAGGCACAATGGAAAGGGAAATAAAGAATGCGTTTTGCACCTTTGAAATAACTTAACTGTCGCATTGCAAAATAGTCTGAGGAAGGACTGGCAGCTATTCTTGTCTGTGAAACCGCAACACAAGGTGCTTTTCTGTTTTTTTACTTCTTCAGGTTTCATAACCTGCCAGCATGGCTTGCTTTTCACAATGTCTTAGTCTTAGTCACAGCAGCAGGTCAAAGCTTAATTGGTGCAGCTATCACGACAACTGTTTAACTTTTCACATTGGCAGTAAAGTAATAATTTACATTTAATGTCCATTGACTGTCTATAAATCACATCATTATATGTGACTTGGATCCCGTGGTAAATCCTTCTTGACAGAATGAAGGTCCATTAGCAGAATGGGACTCTCTCACCTCCCACCTCCAAAATGTTGTTTTCCCCTCCAAAATTATCTCCAAAATGTTGCTTCCCCCACCCATGAACAGCAGTGTGTGTGGGAAGAGAATCTGAGTTCTGCAGCAGGAGGTGGGAATTAGCAAAAATCACTTTCCTTTCATTAGTCAAAGCTTTTTGCAGGATCCATCCCCTTATCTTTAATTAAAGCAATGATGTTTTTTCCATTCATAAAAGTAATTGAATAGCTGCTGAGCACAAGAAGAATAAAACTGATGAAATGTTTAACCATATCCTCGTATTTTCCTCCCCTTTCTTCTTTTTTCTAGATGTGAAAGGACCACCAACTCACAGGCTATCTTGTGGCCAGTCCCCCGATTCTGAAACAGTAATATGGGAGACCAAGTACTCCATTCTGACTGACAGCCAGCTGGTGCTGCTGAACAAAGAGAAGGAGGTGAGAGACTGAATGTACAAGAATATCCTGCTTCTGAACAGTTCTTAGGCTTATGGCAGTGCTTGAACTAGTTCCAGTTCTGTCACATATGTAATGGGAAGTAGCAAAGTGGCTTGAGAAAAGTTCATTTTCAGAATCTTTCTATAGTTCTTCGTCGTGAACCTTAAGGCACAATTACTCAGTGCTGGTTTGGGTTTTTTTTTTTTACCAGCAGTTTTGAAATTTACCTCCTGAGTCTCTTATCCTAATAAAAGCTGCCTCTATTGGTTGATAACCATATAGAATCCTTGTGTACCACTGGTATTAGGATAGAAATTGAGCATCTCAGACTCTCTTCTAAAGCTAGCCAGGCAGTAGAAGTGGAGAAGCTGTTGTGGCCAGAAGCTTCCATTTATTCCCTGCCTTTCCTTATCCTTTGGTGCTTAGCATCATGAGTTTGACAGTTGCCTCTTCTTCAGGGAAGAAAGCTCCTCATTTTGTAGCAAGATAACTTCCTCCCCTTGGAACATGACACTCCTCCAAGCTTTATTTATCATGTAATACAAAGATATAGCATTTTGGATACATAGCATTTAAAAATAGGATATGCAATACTCTCTCCCTGTTTTCATTATTGAGGCAGTTTGAGTGAGGCAAAGAATCGATACCCCGCTCTTAACGTAGTGCAGATGCCCTTTCCTCAGATTGGTGAGGGCTATTGCTAAGCATTCCATAGGTTGCTTCATAAAATTACAATCTACTTTTCAGGGAATTTATGTATAGAGAGACTCCTTCCCCAGACTCTATATTCAATAGAAAGTTGGAAATATTAGACTCTGAAATGAAGACTAATTGTTTCTTCTAGGTGGTGTTAAATGGAACTCTCTGAAAGTCCTAACACATCTCCCACCCTAATACCCACCCTCCCTCCCTTAGGCCCATGAGATGGTCCAGATGGTGAAGCCCAAATCCCCTGGGAGGAGAGGTACAAAGACTGAAAGGAACTGAACCAGGACACCTTCCATTCCTACAGAGTCCCAGCCCATACCCCACTAACCTGCAAGAATCAGGAACTATCCTCTCCCCATCACGGATTTAGCCCCATTTTTCCCAACAAGGAAAGAAAACATTTCCCAAACAAACCTAGTTTTGGTCCAGGCTGAAAGAGGGTTTGTGTTTAGGAAACACCAAGGAAAATCACATAAATTCTGTGTTTGGGGAAGGGAAGGATGGGATAATGAAAAAGGAAGGAAGGGTGGGGGGGAACAGCCAGAGGAAGCAGAACTGCCATGAATTCAGTCATTAAACTATTCAAGGGAGGGTTGAAAGAGACTCACTTTCAGCTTTGACTCAAAAGTTCCAGAATCCCATCAGTTTCAAGTGATAGAATAGGGGTAGGTTCCATCCCATGATCTGAAATAAGAATGCAGCCTAAAATGCGAGGGAAGGACTGATAAAGTATCTCCTAGAGCAGGGGTCCCCAACCAGTGATCCATGGACCAGTACCAGTCCATGGCCTGCTAGCAACCAGGCCATGGAGTGAGGCCACATCGTCTCTTTTGTCTCGGGCTGGCAGAAGGGGCAGCGCTGCTGTGACCTTAGCCTACCCCCTTATTTATAGGCCCCCACTGATTGGCAGGTGTCTTTAAATGGGAGAGGGAGGCAGATTGGCTTTCTGCCACCTGGCCACCTAGTGGGGAGGTGGCAGAAACAGCCCCAGTCTCCCCCTCCCATTTAAAGATCGCCATGGGGGGCAGGGACAGGGGGCAGCCTTGGGTGGCAAAAATCCCAGTGCTGCCCCCCACCAACCTTTCCGTGGAAAAATTGTCTTCCACAAAACTGGTCCCTGGTGCCAAAAAGGTTGGGGACCACTGTCCTAGAGCATTTTAACCCTCTTTCTTGTGTTCCAATGAGTGCCTAACACATGGGTGATGGATCCCTGCAAAATATTGCAGCAGATTTCCTTGCACCTGAAGCTATAACCTACAGAATTGTTTTGTAGACTTGATTTGTTGGATGTTCAGCTGTCTCAAATAAGCTCAAAAAAGAGAGTTCTAGCATAAAACAAGCAAAATTATGAAGATTGACACACACACACACACACACCCATGAAAAAATTAAGAGCTTTTTTCACAGTTCAGTCCTGTTTGCATGGTGGGCAAATATAATGCATGTAGTGGGCTCCCTGGGGTATCTGCCTAGGTGCTGAATCAGTTGGTGGGCTGATGCTTGACAGCTGGTGCTATCAAGTGGCGCGGTTCAGCTTGCCATTCCTTTAGCAGACGTGCTGCCTCCCTGGTACAGGAGATAAAGCACCAGAGCCTGGCTCTGGCTGCTGACAGGCCCAGGTCAAGACCCTTGATGCTCTGCAAGCAATTAAAGTCCGTCTCCACTCTCCTTGTTAATATTGTATTGAGTTTCATATTAACAGGCAATTAAAATGCATCATCTGTTTAGATGTTATCAGTGATGCAGCTCGGATTAGTCTGAAGCTGCTGCTAATGTAGTCCTGAGTGCTCCTATTGTTGCTTGTTAGACTGCTTTTATGAAGGGTCCAGCTGGGTATACTTGTAGGAAGAGGCAGGTTTGTTTCGATGGGAACCCTTTCAGAAATATCTAACTCACAAAGGTGAAGAAGAGAGGAGGGAAAGGGAGGAAAGAGAAGACATAAGAAGTAGTGAGAGACTTAAATTTATGTAAGACTAGAGATCTGGCTGCCATTTGTTGACTATTTTAAAGATGAAAGAATAAATGTGGGTTGCTGCAGAAGGTTTCATATGATGTCTTAAGTTATCTGCATAGCACCTGGTTATCTTGATGAACAGGAACAATATGGCCAGGGCTCTGTCCAGCCTGTGATTCTGTGGGTACAGAAAAACCCACAATAGTCATATTTGGCTTAAAACTAAAACCTTGACTTAGATCAGGCTTCTAGCCCTTGTGTCTACAAATAAGTCTATGGCAGGTGTGGCCAAACTTGCTTAACCTAAGAGCCACATTGAATAAATGTTAGATGTTTGAGAGCTGCAAGACATGAACATCAGATGTTTGAGAGCAGGAAGGAAGGAAAGCAAATAGATGGGGGAGGGAGAGGTGGAAAGAGGACAACTTTAACTTTAAATGCATTCTCCAAGCCGCTGGCTGGCTTGGCTTGGAGAAGTGATTTAAAGAGACAAAGGCCTTCTCCAAGCTGGGCAATGGAGTGGTAGGGGCTTTGAGAGCTATATAGTATGTGTGAAAAAGCCACATGTGGATCCTGAGCCACAGCTTAGCCACCCCTGGTCTATGGGAAATTCTGAAGTTGAAAGTCTTCACAGAACTCCACAATTCCTGTGCAAGGGTGGATGACATGGGCTTGTAAAGGCAAAGAAAAACATGATAGAGCTGTATAAAGTTATGCATCGGCTGAAGAGATGCACAGGAAGAACTTTGGCCTCCCTCTCCCAAGATATTAGTACTCAGAGAATTAGTGGGCAATAGATTCAGGACAGACAAAAGGAAGTATGGCTTTTCTCAAGAATCAATTAGATTGTGGAATTCACTGCCAAGGACTTCTGAGCACAAGTGCCAGGAGGCAGCATGGGGTAAAGCCTTGGCTTCTCTGCCCTGTTTGCTGGCTCTTATGGGCAACTGGTTGGCCATTGTGTGAAACAGGCTGCTGGGATAGATGGACCACTGATCTGATACAGCAGAGGCTCTTTATATGTTTTCAAACAGGTGGCTTTGCCCTTTTTGGGGGGAAGGGGAGAGCTGTGCAAGTATTCTACTATGTAACAGTATTTAAAAATAAACCATGCTGGTTACAGGAATGGCCACCAAACCCATAGCTGAAGGGCAGTGTGCTTGCTGTTGCCTATAACGGAACAGACCTAACTATATTGAAGCCCTTTGGCTTTCTCACAGTGGGCTAGAAACAAAGATTGCCTAAAAAGACAGAAGTAGCTGCTACACACTGAAACATTTTTAACCATTAAATATTTCTTTGTAACACATTTTTCAGTAATGAGGTACTGAGCAACCTCTTGGGGAGATGTGAGAGAGAACATGAGCAACAAGTGTGAATAATGGAGCCAGTAAACCCCTGCTGTTTAAACCATTGTGAAGAAGCCACCCACCACAGTGTGTTCTCCCCAGCACAATGGGTTTATAATTAGACTAACAGCATTTGCAACAGCTCTGAGCTATCCTCGCCAGTAACACCTCATCTCAATTGCAGAATTAGCAGACAGCTGTTGCAAACTGTCTTTTTAAACCTTTCCTGATGGCCCCGGAGAGAATGACAAAACAGCTCTTGAAGGACTCCTCCATTTGACAAAGTACGAAACCATGCGGGGTCCTCCAAGCTCAGCTTCCCTTAGTCTGCCAGAATACACATAGCCATTCAGCTGCCCCACCTTTTTAAATATTGACTGACTCCCCCCTCCTCAAAACACAAAACCCTATTAAAAAAACAAGAAAATATCTATCTAAATCATCAATTTTGACTGCCCCCATCATGAAAGTGAGAGACAATACTGGATAAAAAAAGATTAAAAAAAACAAACCTTGGTACAAAGATACCAAAGGATTTTGAAATTCTAGAGCAGGGGTGGCCAAACTGTGGCTCGGGAACCACATATGGCTCTTTCACACATATTGTGCATCTCTCAAAGACACCACCGCCCCATTGGCTGGTTTGGAGAAGGCATTTGTCTCTTTAAATCACTTCAAGCCAACCCAGCCAGTGGTTTGGAGAATGCTTTTAAAGTTGCTCTCTTACCCCTTCCTTCCTTCCTTCCTTCCTTCCTTCCTTCCTTCCTTCCTTCCTTCCTTCCTTCCTTCCTTCCTTCCTTCCTTCCTTCCTCCGACATTCATGTCTTGTGGTTCTCAAACTTAATTCTACTTGGCTCTTATGTTAAGCAAGTGTGGCAATAGACTTTGGCCTGCTTCTAGAGGCTGTAGGAAAAGAAACTGAATTGAGGGCCATAGTTGCACGTCATCAGATGTTGCACTTCCATTGCACCACTGTATTCATTCACTTCCTGTATTGCCTTGACGTAGAAGCAAATCCAGTTGTATTTATTCACTTCCTGTATTGTCTTGTCCGCAGAAGCAAATCCAGTTGCAAATAATTAACTCTAAGCCTCTTCACAACCTCTAGTAACTGTTTGGCACTACAGAAGTACATCTTCACTGCTTACCGCTGTTTCTTTCTGACCCCTTTTAGGAAAAGCTTACGTGTTATAGTATCAGCAGACCCCCAAAGATAAAAACATAAGAAGAGACCTGCTGTATCAGATCATTGATCCATTTAACCCAGCAATTCATTTCACACAGCAGCCAACCAGTTTGGCCTGGTGGGCCAAAACATGAGGCCTAGAGGTCAAGGCTTTCCCTAATGCTGCATCCTAACAGTGGCATTCAGATGTTTCCTGCCTTTGAATACAGGGTGGATTTGATTTAAATCAATTTGATTTAATTCAGTTGTCAGTAAGACTCAATTTAAATCATAGTTCATATTATTCCTATCAAGCATATGTAGAATAGTAAGGGCCAGAGATACTAAAATGATCTGATGAGGTGACTATAATATTCCAGTGCTTAAGCAACAAAATTATTGTGAGCTTGAATTCTGGTTACTGTGGATCAAATCATCCTATGGGCTTGGCCTGTGTCAAAAGGAATGGTGGTGTTTCTAAACCATCACTGTTACCTTAATGGGTCTTAATTGTTAGGAAATGGCTCTGTCCAAGCACCCACCAGGGCTTGGGAGAGGTTGTAATGGTTTCCTGGGGCTAGATACAACCCAAAGGATCTTGTCTCAGTTTCCCATCTCTCTTACTGTTCCAGGTAATTTAAGCAGGGTTTTTAAAGCATGGAGATCTTTATCTGGGTATAAACTTACCCAAGCTTGGCCCGGTAAACTGAGGGATAAGGAAAACTGACACGGGTAAGATGGTTGAAAGTAACAAGACAAAGGGAAGCTGAGGTAAATATTTATAGTCAACAAAGAGATGCAGGATTTCAGGCTTTATACTATGCGTACTAAAAGCAAAATGGCCTTTCTTGGCAGGTTAGTGCATACAAATATAGCACTCTGCTGCAACTGTAATTACACACTAGGCCCAGCAGGCCCTATTGGGATATTATAATACCTGTTTACACTCAGTTGCACAGACACCAGAACTTAACTGAAGATCTATAGTTCCTTAACCCACATGCACTAAACTATCTTTCAGCTATCCCTCTAGCTCACTCCCTGTCGTGATGACCCCACTGTGGTGGTGGTGGAAAGTGCCGTCTTGTCACAGCTGACTCATGGTGACCCCATTTCAAGTTAAGGGATGTTCAGAGGTGGTTTGCTGTTGCCTGCCTCTTCATCATGACACTGGTATTCCTTGGTGGTCTCGCATCTAAATTCTAGCCAGGGCCGACCCAGCTTAGCTTCCAAGATCTGATGAGATGGAGCAGGGGTGGCCAAACTGTGGCTCTTTCACATATATCGTGTAGCTCTTGAAGCCCCCACCATCCCATCGACTGACTTGGGGAAGGCATTTGTCTCTTTAAATCACTTCTCCAAGCCAAACTAGCTGGCAGCTTGGAGAATACATTTTAAATTAATTTCTTTGCAGCTCTCAAATATCTGACATTCTTGTCTTGCAGCTCTCAAACATGTTATGTTTATTCTATGTGGCTCTTACATTAAGCAAGTTTGGTCACCCTTGTGCTATACATTTAAATTAACTAACACATTCATTTAGATCAGCGATGGCCAAATTGTGGCTCAGGAGCCACATATGCCCCTTTAACGCACATTGTTTGGCTCTCGAAGCCCCCATTGGCTGGCAGCTTGGAGAATGCATTTAAAGTTGCTTTCTTTCTACCTCTCATTCTGTCCCCCAACTTCCTTCCGTCCAGCTCTCAAACATCTGATGTTCATGTCTTGCGGCTCTTAGACCTCTGACTTTTCTTTTATGTGGCTCTTAGTTTAAGCAAGTTTTGCCATCCCTGAGATAGAGCTAGTATGGGCTATCCAGGTTGGGGTGACCCCATTCTACTCTTAGTAATTCCTGCATTTCTTTGCATACAGTTATTCCCCTTGTATTCTAAATAATTTTTTTTTCATGTGGTAAGCTCCCTGTAGATGATTAGCTCATTCTGGCAGCATCCTTGTACTCAGAAAAAATAACTAATGTAATGGACACTGAAGGTCTTCTTCTGGTGCAGAATTTTCCTGTCATTTTCCCCATTCCCTTGACTGAGTTGGAAAAAATGCAAGCCGCCCATCAAAGTGACCTCCCCACCACATATCAGGTGGGAATTCTGCCTGGTCCTTGAAATATCTACTATACATAAACTCCAGTGCACACTTTGCATGGAGAATATGTTAAAAGGTGGAGAGCAGCCTCTGCCACACGTTGTCTTTCTAGGTAGCACACAGAAGCTCTAAATCCAGTGCTTTTTCAAGTTCGTATAAGCTTGACATGAGTAAGAACTCGGGAAATATTTTAGCTAGTTTTATGTTTAGATTTTCCTTTGACTTCCACCTTCACACCCATCTGTTCTTCCTCTTAACCCCCCCTCCTTTCCATCATTTATGGTTCTTGCCTAATTTTCCTGGATTACCTGAGGCCATCTTTAAATTAGTTTCCCTGAGGAAAAAAACCTGAAATACCTTCGTTTTTTACTCAGCACTTTTGCATATACAGAATATCCTTTTTAGGCAGTTTAGGAGGCTGTAGGTGGAAGAAAGGATTGGCAGGGAGGTTTCCCTGTCTCCCCTCCGGCTGGACACCTGAATGGTGGGCTGCAGGTTCCCCCCTCCCTTTGCCATTGTTACACTCCCAAGTTCCAACTTCTAAGTTCCAGTGTTCAAAAGATAACAGTTGGGTCTTGACCTAGCACACAGTAAGCAGCAGAAATGTGGCACTCTGTGAAAAAACACTTTTGTTGCTGGAAGAGCCGAGCAGAGGAAGATTACAAAGTGAGGTGTGTGAAGCCTCTTGAGAGTACTGGATTTTTTCCCCTGAGGGGATTCTGTTTTGGGGCAGTGTATTGGCTCCCCTGTGATAGAGCCTGTTTGCCAAAACAGAGCAAATTCCTCAAAAAAACACAACTACTCAAACCCCAAATCTCCAGTGCTCTCTCCTCCAGAGGGTCCCAAGCCAGGTTTCAGGCTACTCCTGGAACCTCCCACCACTTGGAGATGAGGGGCACACGTAACAGTTATCTCCTCAGTGGCAAAGTATGATGTCCACCTAGAATGCACTCCAACTGGTAAAGAAGATAATCTTTCAGTGGACCAAATGTAATGGCAGCCTGATAAGTAGATCTTATTGTACCACCATAGTAAGCCACTCTGTTCCTTCTCCCCCTGACCTGACCATTCAGGGACCTTTGAGAGGAAAAGCCGTTTGCTTTAGGTTTTGTTTGGGCCATTTCATCCAGTTTACTCTGGATGACCCGAGGCAGTTTTTTGCATCCTATTTCCTTTTGTCCCACTAAAATCTTTTTCCCCAAGGAGGAATCTTACCTGTGGTGTTTTTTCACTTGGTAACTCTGTGTGAGTAATGCATTGAGAACTCTTAAGAACATAAGAGAAACCATGTTGGATCAGTCCAATGGCCCATCCACTCCAACACTCTGTGTCACACAGTGGCCAAAAAATTTATACACACACACACACACACACACACACACATATATATATATATATATATATATATATATATACACACACACTGTGGCTAATAGCCACTGATGGACCTCTGTTCCATATTTTTATCTAACCCCCTCTTGAAGCTGGCTATGCTTGTAGCTGCTACTACCTCCTGTGGCAGTGAATTCCACATGTTAATCACCCTTTGAGTGAAGAACTACCTCCTTTTATCCGTTGTAACCCAACTGCTCAGCAATTTCATTGAATGCCCACAAGTTCTTGTATTGTGAGAAAGGGAGAAAAGTACTTCTTTCTCTACCTTCTCCATCCCATGCATTATCTTGTAAACCTCTATCATGTCACCCCGCAGTCTACGTTTCTCCAAGCTAAAGAGCCCCAAGTGTTTTAACCTTTCTTCATAGGGAAAGTGTTTCAAACCTTTAATCATTCTATTTGCCCTTTTCTGGACTTTTTCCAATGCTATAATATCCTTTTTGAGGTGCGGTGACCAAAATTGCACACAGTACTCCAAATGAGACCGCACCATCGATTTATACAGGGGCATTATGATACTGGCTGATTTGTTTTCAATTCCCTTCCTAATAATTCCCAGCATGGCGGCCTTTTTTATTGCAATCGAACACTGTCTTGACATTTTCAGTGAGTTATCTACCACGACCCCAAGATCTCTCTCTTGGTCAGTCTCTGCCAGTTCACACCCCATCAACTTGTATTTGTAGCTGGGATTCTTGGCGCCAATGTGCATTACTTTGCCCTTGGTCACATTGACGCCCACTCACCCAGCCTCAACAGATCCCTTTGGAGTTCCTCACAATCCTCTCTGGTTCTCACCACCCTGAACAATTTATTGTCATCTGCAAACTCGGCCACTTCACTGCTTACTGTCAACTCCAAATCATTTATGAACAAATTAAAGAGCATGGGACCCAGTACTGAGCCCTGCGGCACTCCACTCTTATGTGGTAATGCAGGCATTTTGAGATGGAAGAAAGGTTCAGCAGACAGTCTACCTATATGCCCTCTGGCTGGACTTCTGAAGTTTGTGGTGGTGGCAGGTACCAGGAGATAGCTAGGAGCTCTTTACCATTATTATACCCCAGAGTTCCAAGTTCCGATGTTTAAAAGCAAACAGTTGAGTCTTGACACAGTGCACAAAATGTGGTTCTCTGTGAAGAACAGTTTTGTTGCTGGAAAAGGCAGACAAAGGAAGATTATGAAGTGAGTTGGCTAAAGCATCTAGGGCAGGGGTGGCCAAACTGCGGCTCGGGAGCCACATGTGGCTTTTTCATAATATTGTGTGGCTCTCAAAGCCTCCACTGCCCTGTTGGACAGTTTGGAGAAGGTATTTCTCTCTTTAAATCATTTATTGAAGAATGTGTTAAAGTTGCTTTCTTTCACCTTTCCCTCCCCATCTATTTCCCTCCCTCTCTCCTTCCTTCCTTCCTTGTGGCTCTCAAACACTTGACTTTATTCTGTGTGGCTCTTACATTAAATAAGTTTGGCCATCTTTGATCTAGGGCAGGGTTTTCCAAACTTTTCTTTCCTGTGGCCCAGCTATTTTTACACTTCTGCTTTGTGGCCCACTAAAATTTGGGAGTGGAGCCAGGAGATTTTGGGATTGGAGCCGGGAGACAGGAATTATGTCATTTCCTGAGATGTCACTTCCAGGTCAAGGCCAAGTGATGTCACTTCCAGGACACACTGTACCAAAACTCCACCAAAATCAAAACTCCACCTTTTCCTGTGATGTCAGTTCCAGGGCACTCTCCCAAACCTGCCTCTTCTTCTGAAGTAACTTCATTTTCAGAAAAATCTCTCTGAAACTCATGCTGAGCCAAAATGGGGGTGGAAAGTGGGTGGTCTGCAACTTTTTCATACATTCCCAGGGTCCTCTCTCTCCACCCTCATACCTGCATGCACCTATCTGTTTGTGTGTTCTTCTCCAGCTTACAAGCACTCCTAATACCCATGTTCAATTGCCCGCACCACCTACACACCCCTTCCTCAACAGCACTGGCCAGTGTATGCAGTTGGAAGTGCTGTTGCCGTTGCCATCAGGAATGCCAGTGCTGTGTTCCACCCACACTGGGCCCTGGCAGCTGCTGTACCTCAAAATATGCTGACACATTTAGTAGGCCCTTCCTTCAGCTGCTACTACTGGAACCCTGCCTCAAGCTACAACCAAGCTTGCTTGGCTTCAAGAAAATCTTTTGACAGCTATTTTTCATACTTTTCCTTGACTGAAACACTGGGAAATTGCTTTGAAAGGTAGCAGAGAATTGTACTGCAATTAATGAATTAATTTCAAGTTATATAAAGTCCGTACAAGCTTTTCTGCAGTTATCCCAAAAAGAATATTTATGAGGGGCTTGCAGCTTTTTACTGGCTGTGTTTCCCATGTCTTTAAAAGCAATCTGTTGTGCAGGTATTTAGCCAGTGAACTTCTTTCATCCTTTTTAATATCTACAGGAGGAGTTTAATTTTGGTGTCAGACAGCTGTTAAAAGCAGGACCAGTAAAATGGTGCCAAGTTCATAGTGCCATCACTTCCAGTGCTGTTGAGATATACAGCAATAATCTCCAATAATATCTTTCTGCCCCACACCTCTAACTCTCACTCATTCACACAGAAATCTCATAGAAAATCCAGCTAGCTACAACTGGGGGTGCCAACTTTTCATTGACAGAGCTCCTATGTCTGCAACAACAGTATGATGAACAGAAAACTTTCATCCAGTAAAAATGGAAGGAAAGAAAGCAAAGGAATGAAATGGAAGGAAAGGAAAGGAAAAGAAAAGAAAAGGAAGACATGGAAAGAAAGAATATAAGAGAAGCCATGTTGGATCAGACCAGTGGACCATCCAGTCCAAAATTCTCTCACACAATGCCCCAAAAGTACCAGAATGTCCACCAGTGGGTCCAGGGCACTAGAAGCCCTCCCACTGTTGCTTTCCCTCATCCCCAGCACCAAGAATACAGACAGAGCATCCCTTGCAGACAGAAAAAGAAAGAAGGGGGGACAAAGGGGAAAAAAGCCTTACTCACCATCAGATTACCCCAGCCCGCAACAATTCTGCCCAGGGGTTGTTTGGTAAAAAAAAATAGCTTCTGGAATGCCCACTCCCCGCTCCTCCCGGCTGAAAAAAACACACACCCCTTCTTTGCTGCTCAGGCCTCCCGGAAAATCTCCCCAAAAGAACATACTGCAAGGCACATGAAAGCTCATACCTTGAAGAACACTTCATGGATCTAAAGTGTCAGTGGATGCCAGCTTTTCTCTCAAACACTGGGAGAGGGGGAGAAGGTAGAAGAGGCAGCCTAGCTTCTCTCTACACAACACAGAGACGGGGGAAGGAAGGAAGCCAAACAGAGCTCAGGCTTTGCAGCCTGTGTCAGTCTTCAAGGCTAGCTTTTCTCTGCACAACACAGAGATGGGCAAAGGAAGGAAGCAGAGCAAAGATCATGCTTTGCTGGGGCGGGGCTAGCTTTGGCTTTTCTTGTGACCCGGTAGTGAGGCTTCCGTGGCCCAGTACCGGGTCCCAACCCTGCAAATGGGAAACAGTGATCTATGGGATACAGAATTTTTCTTTGTATGGACCCGATGGGGGGTAGTGTATTGTCAATCCTGTGAAAGTGTCTATTTGCCACCTCCTGTTCTACTTGCACATCATACAAATAATGCAGATTCTTCATATACACCCAAGTCTCCAGGGTTCTTTCCCCCAAATATAACCAGTCCAGGTAAATGCTGGCCTCTGGAACTTCTTTCTGCTTGTGCATAGCAGTATCTTATCATCAAAAAGGATTTTGTAAGTGATGTGATTTCTACTTAAAAAGGGCTTTATATATATATATATATATATATATATATATATATATATATATATATATATATATATATATATATATATATATATATATATATATATATATATATCCCTTTTTAAGTAGAAATCACATCACTTACAAAATATATATATGAAAAATGGGCTCAGGTGTCACCTATGAAGTGAGCTTTGGTTTCTGCTTTGGAATTAGCGCACAAGTGAAATGAATTTATGGACTGTAGCAGGAAAGGTTTCTTTATTACTCCCAGCTACTTATTTTTGGGAGGGAAAGAGAAATATAACATTGATTTGTATCCTTTCTGTACACAGGCGGCTGATGATGGAGGGCAAGAGCTGGCCGCAGAGCTAACCAAAGGGCGGTGTCTGCGTCGCACAGTCAGTGTTCCTTCCGAAGGCCAGTTTTCCGACATTCCACCAGAGGGAGCTGCAAAGCTCGGTAAGTTGCACAGAATTAGAATAACCAAATGCAGCACGCAGTATTCATGTTCAGCATTCAAGGAACCGTGACCAGTCCAAAGGAACGGTAATCACTGTGCTTGAGTTGAAGAATATTCAAATAGGCATTGTCAGTAAACAAATGTCTGCGTCAGGATTTGCCTTAAAAGTTGGTGACATTTCAAAAGCAGGGTGGGAAGGGGATTCTCTTTTTCAGCACTGTAAGAACTCTGTGCTTGTGAGTTTATGAAGCAGCCCTGGAATTTTAGAGCGCTTTATAGCCTGTGTCAATATTTAAGTACAGTGCCCCCTAGTCATGGTTTGAGTTGCTTAGCTGTGATGTTGTTTTTGAACTGAATGAATGTGATAAGATCTCAGTTTCTGTCAGGTTGCAATCTGTGCTTAGACCAATGGTTTTTCATACATTCTGGCATAGCAAAGACTCCCCACCCAAGTTACTGTAACAAGCTCTTGGAGTCTCATGAAGTCATGGAGAAAAACCTGTGATAAATTTAAAAAATAAAAACTCTCCCACAAGAAGGAATGAGGGGAAAGTAGGCCAGAAAAAGAGCTGAGAAGAAGCAAGACCAGTGGAGATAACCACGTCCTCACTGCTTAGCTGTCAGCGAAAGCTCCTCCTCACATCCTAAAATGTTCTGAGTTCAAAGCATGAGGACGCCCAAGAGATAGTGAGTTCAGCTCTTTATTCAGTGATTCAGCATAGTGAGATAGGAACAGAACTGTCTGGCAGGCCCAAGGCCCAACCTCCCCACACCAAAACCCATTACTATCATCCCATTACACACAACTATAGGTTAATAGCGGGCCTAATGATCCCTGATGGGCCTCCTTCCTGAATCCAGGTGGCTATTTTAGGGTCTCCAGCTCAGCCAAGTCTCTGCTGGCCCTAAGGCCAAACTCCATTTCCAGTACATAACACATCCCCAGCTGTCCTGGGCAAAAGTTCCTTACTCAGAATGACACCAAGTGTCAGGGCTTTGGGTTCAGGCTCACTACATGTACTTCATTGTTCTTCAATCTCTGAGGCCCCAAATAGGCTAATTCTCTCTTTGCCTAACCTACAAACCATGATGGCTATTAAAATAGAGGGGTCGATGATTTAAGCTCTTTTAGGTCTCCACTGAGGAGAAAAGTGAGGTATAAATGCCCAAATAATAAAACAAATTTGATGTGGAAAATCAGTCATAATTTGGCCGTTAGCAGCTGATCAGCCGCTCAACCACCCCTTGGTTCTTCTCCGACACTCCCAGCCTACACATATCTGCACCTGCTTTGACTTGCTTGAGAACCTTTTGTGGATCTGTCTGGCCCTGCCATGTTGAAACGGCAGCACAGTGCCTCGCCTGAAATAAGCTCAAACAAATGCAATGGTTGCTCTGATCTCTTAGTAGTAAAGTAGGTACTAGTGACTTCCTGTTCATGGGAGGAATGTATAAGAGGCTGTTTATGCACCTGATTTTTCTTTTTCTCCATGCCCCTTTAATTAGCGATTATGTGGTGAACAAGCTATGACTGTGTGTGAGCAGAAGTGTACTTCTCTCTTATTAATTAGCATCTTGCAATTATAGTTATCCTTCCGGCATATCTGAAGCACTTGGCTTGTGTTTCTTTGACAAGGTACTCCTCTCTCTGAGCATTTTCAGGGCCACATTGTTAGGAAAAAGAAATGCCATCTTGACTTTCAAAGAAGATGAAATGAGACAAGAGCCACCAAACAAAATTACCAAGTGAGGCACATTGTTAAACTGACAAATGGGATTGACATTCAAGAGCATTTGACTGTTCTTCTAATTTTTTTTCAAGCAGACAGATCTACTGAAATGAATGGAAGGTATACAGCAGCTATGCTCAGTGGGCCCCAAACGTATCTAGCATTAATTCACACCTGGGAAGATTTATTGGGAGCCATTTAAACAGAAAGTTGAACTAGTATCTTGGCCTGCAGGTTCTATTGATAATGCAGTAACCAACTGGAAACTGAGTGTCATCGTAAGACCTTTGTTAAACCTCCTTGTTCATTTTGTTAATATGTGTAGCTTAACCGGGAAGAAGTCAATCGAAATAATGGAGTAATCCATATTTAGTGCAGCATACTTTATGTGGGTTATATAATACGTTGTATCAGATAGGGGTGGCCACAAGATTTGGTAGCTAAACAGGCTGTGCTGTGACAGTGCTAGAATAGAAAGAGAACCAGAAACCTGAGAGGTGAAAAGACCGTCAAAAAAAGGCAACATCTGGGCTTTGAATCACACTCGTTACTATCCCATTAAGTTTAGATAGCAGTGGGATCTGTTGAAAGAATCCTTGAAATATTCCTTGAAAGCATCTGTCTTTGCTTGAAGGATATGCCTTGTTTTACACTGAGTTTAAGCTTAAGCATTTCTTTTTAAAAATTGCAATAGGAGTTGATCTTGTGAAGGAGAGAATTGGATGTGATGGAAGTGAAAAGGGGAAACAGATGGCAGCCAGCAGCATGTGCTACCAGCAGTCCAGGCAACAGCTGCACCCAAAATAGCTTTGGAATGGACACCAAATGCTGAAAAGCGCAAGGGCAGACAAAATAGCCAGGAGTGAAACTGCATTGCAGAGCTTAGCTCTCCCAGAAAAATCTGGCTTGGGTTAATAAGCAAGTATTATAGTTTATAATGGATGGTCACTGAACTTATTGCTCAGAGAAGAACTCTGTACGTGATTCTGTATAGTATAGTTGCTATGCTGTTTGATGTGGACCTTAGAGCCTAGAATAGTGGATTCCTTCTCAGCCCTGAAGTTGATCTTGGGAAAAGGTAGCATATCTTGGGTTGATTTAGGTGTGCAGAGAGATGGCACATCTTTCTGAATTTGTATCATTTCATAAAATATGGTGTGGGGGTGGGTGGCAGGATCATGGTTCAGGCCTCTGCCAAATAAAAAACTCCCCCTGCCTGCAGAAAAATAGCAAGTTAGTGGAAAAGGTAGAGCTGGCCTGCTTATCCGGATTGGTGATCAAATATAGAAATTGACTGATAATATATCCCCTTTATTATAGCCAACCAGTATAATTCTGTCTAATTCTGAGGTGTCGAACATGCGGCCCGGGGGCCGAATCAGGCCCCTGGAGGGCTTCTGTCAGCCTCCCAAGCAACTGACTGTCATCTGCTTCCTTCTCCCTATCTGTAGCTTCCTTCTGTTTAAGAGCAAGGCTCACACATTAGAGCTTCTGAGCCAAGACTCTCTTCCTTCTATTGGCTGAGGCTGCTCCCCCTACTGGTCCCCTGGGGAAGGAAGGAAAGAGCCACAGCTTTCTTTGCCCAGTTCCCTGGATCCTGTGGGAGAGATACAAAGAAAGCACCTTTAAGACCAACAAGTGCTAATGTTCTATTTTTAAAAAAAAAAAATTAATTGTGTTTACCTCTGTCCTTTATAAAGTTTATATATCTGCTACGTAATTTTAAATAAATACACACATGGCCTGGTCCAACATGGCCTGGCCCAACCCGACATGGCCCAGCCCAACAAAGTCTCATTTATGTCAGATCCGGCCCTCATAACAAATGAGTTCAACACCCCTGGTCTAATCCATGAATGGCTTGCTAATTCTCTGGTTTTCATACTTTCACTAAAACAAATCAGCTGGTCTTTTTGGAAATACCTTACTGGAGACTTTCTGGTCTCCTCTCCCCACAATATTTCGACTGATCCCACATCTGGGTAGCCTGCTGTAAAGAGCCCACAGTTTATGATTTGGAAATCCTATCTTTACTTTCAGTGAGTCAGTTTCAGAGTGTTTTTGCACTTTCTGGATGATGGGGGGAAACGTTACTCTCTGTAATCTACTTAAAGAGCAATTTCAGGGATGGGAGTTGATGATCAAGAAATCTGTCTAATCAGGGCTGTAGTTACTAGGAGAGAAATACCGTACCAGGGTGAAACTGTAATTAGTAACTGTCTTCCCTTCTCTCGCTAATTGGAAAGAAGGCAAAACAAGATTTTGGGATTCCCTTGTGCTTCAGAAAGCTGTAATTCTTGCAAATGAGGAAGAGCTGGCTTCAGGAGGAGTCCTTGGGAAGATAAATTAATGACCATGGTCTAATGAAAGAGTTTACTTTTCCTTCCTGTTTGTATATTACAAAATCCATGGTTTCTCATTCATTAAGAACTAACAATAATAGCTTTATAGGTTGGGAGGGTATGTGCCTAGGCTCTGCAGAGCTTTTACTTGTCACTTTAAGTGCCTCAGTGGATCTGTTAACCCAGTCCATACCAAAGCTAATCACCCTACTTATAGTGCCTTTTTCTTATCCATTTTTTTCTGTATCCATTTTGATATAAGTTGTATTCATAAGAAATAAGAAGAACCCAGCTGGATCAGACCAGTGGTCCATCCAGTCCAGCATCCTAGTCCAGTTTGGTGTAGTGGTTAAGTGTGCAGACTATTATCTGAGAGAACCGGGTTTGATTCCCCACTCCTCCACTTGCAGCTGCTGGAATGGCCATGGGTCAGCCATAGCTCTTGTAGGAGTTGTCCTTCAAAGGGCAGCTGCTGTGAGAGTCCTCTCAGCCCCACCCACCTCACAGGGTGTCTGTTGTGGGGGAGGAAGATAAAGGAGATTGTGAGCCACTCTGAGATTTGGAGTGGAGGGCGGGATATAAATCCAATATGTTCTTCTCTGGAGGCTCAACAATAATGACCAAGACCTTCCCCTGATGTCGCCCCTCCTGGCTCTGGTATTCAGGGTCTGTCCGCCACTGAATGTAGAGGTTCCCTTCAGTCACCATGGCTGGTAGCCATTGATAGACCTCTCCTCCATGAATGTAATACCCTTTTAATAAGAACATTTTAATAGGAACATTCAATATAATAATTTATAATTTAATATAATAATCATATGAAGAAGAAGAACATTTTAATAAGAATGCTTAATAGGAACATTCCTGTACTCCTCTTGGATTTTACATTTCATGAAGATCTCTTTTTCTGTAAGTTATAGGTTGTGGGGTTTTGGGTGTGCACTCATGTTCTCATCTACAATTAGAAGAGATTTCTATAATTCTAAGCAAAGAGCATGAGGTCAGTCTGATCCCACATGTATTGTAGTGATATAAATTTTTTTTTTTATAAACTCTGTTTACAAATGCAAGTTCAGCTGTTCTTAACACTATCATGTTCCCCTCAACCACCCACTATTGGCTATTAAACTGGGATAATTTTGATTCATTTGTGGAAGCATCTTCATCTCTTGAGCATTGTTTAAAAATAGTCAATGGGATGTGTTTAGCTGGCGGTTGAGATACAACAATAAAACCACAAGGAGTCCTTGGGCTCACAAGCCTCTTTCCTGCCCCTTCTTACATGCAAGCATTTAATGAAAGAGCTCCTTATTTGTGCCAAGCTATTCTGTGTTGTTCTGTCTGACCAACAAGCCAAGGTTTGCATTCTTCCCTTCAAACCAAGATTCCAAATCAGACTACAGGGAAGGATGCAAACTTTTGTTTGTGATTGACCTCAATGACAAACTGTGGTTCGTCATGGATGTAGAAGATATTTATTAGCCAGCGCCATGTGAAGGGAGGAAGGTGTGTGTGGGGGAGTCATTAGAGCAGTGGTCCCTGCATGGTGCCTGTGATCATCATTGTACCTGTTGACAGGCTACCTGGATCCCATATATTTGCTCTCCCCCCCCCCAGCAAACAGCTAAAGTTACCCATTTATTTTGGTTGTGAATAATATTACAAGTTTGGACCAATCTGATCTTGTTAGGTATCTTATTGAAATGTTCCTGAGGCATCACTCATGATCCACTGCAAATCTTGGGCACCAAAACCCTATGTGGGCCAGATCCTTGACGTACATGAGCAGACTTGCTCATTATATGAAATATGACAATGACATTTCTCCTGATGGTTGAAGTTTCAATGTCCTTTCCTTTCCTACGGCTAGCAAAACTGGAATAAATTATTCCAGATAATAGAATTTCAGAATAAACTTTATGCTAAATAAAAGGTTATGGAAGTTTGCTTGCTTTGCATAATATATTCAGTCACAGAAACCATGTATTTCTTGACTGAGAATCTGAATTATACAACTGCAGAAATTACTTTTAGCTTAGCTTAGAGAGCCAGTTTGGTGTAGTGGAAAAGTGTGCGGACTCTAATCTGGGAGAACTGGGTTTGATTCCCCACTCCTCCACTTGCACCTGCTGGAATGGCCTTAGGTTAGCCATAGCTCTCGCAGGAGTTGTCCTTGAAAATGCAGCTGCTGTGAGGGCCCTCTCAGCCCCACCTACTTCATAGGGTGTCTGTTGTGGGGGGAGAAGATATAGGAGATTGTAAACCGCTCTGAGTCTCTGATTCAGAGAGAAGGGTGGAGTATAAATCTGCAGTCTTCTTCATCATGATATTTTTACCTTCTGTATTCATTCATTCTGTGGTTCAGCTATCATGGATTATCTTGATAAATCCTGGAAATCTTAATTGGAAGAGAATGGTCTTGTTCATGATTCCTAACCCCCCCTTCCCCTTTAAAGAACTGTAATTTCCACTATTCCCAAGGAAATGACAATTAAATACGGTTGCTAACTTCCAAATGATGGCTGAAGATCTCCTGGATTACAGCTGGTCTCCAGCCACCAGAGGTCAGTTTCCCTGGAGAAAATGGCTGCTTTGGACATTAGTCTGTATATGGCAATATATCCTGCTGAAAATGTTCCCCTCCCCCCCAAAAAATCCCCAGGAATTTTATACCCTAACATAATTTTAAATGCTTATTACTCTGAGGAGCAGCAAGATGTACTATAAATTACATAATTAAAGTCGATGTGTACATGCCCTAAGTGTACAAATCTGTATAAATGAGAGAGGGCATTGTTGCCCATCTTAAAACCTGTGAAATTGTAATGTGCAAGTTTATATCTAGGTAAATGGCCTTGTACCTTGACCTGGATAACAGAGGCTGGCCCAGTCTTGTCAGATCTCAGAGGCTAAGCAGGGTCAGCCCTGGCTAGTATTTAGATAGGAGACTGCCAAAGGATACCATGGTTGTGATGCAGAAAGGCAACAGCAAACCACTTCTGAACGTCTCTTGCCTTGAAACCCCCACAAGGTTTCCATAAGTCAGCTGAGACTTGATGGCACTTTCCACCACAAAATGGCCTTCTTCCTTCATATTATCATAAGGTCTGATCAATGATAGGTAAGTTATTCTGCAAGGATGAAGAATGGGATCTGCTGCCTATCATCAAGGTAGGTGTTGGAGCATCAGGGTGCTCAGCTCAACAGGCTTAGCTCTCCAACCTTCCCATTGCCATTATAGCCTTTCAGATATGCAGCAAAATATCTGCCTACAGTGCCTCACTGTCCCTGTTTTTGGAGATGCGTTGTTATGCTAGGTCTTTCCTGTGGGGAGGGCAGGTCACTAGGTATTATATCCTCTGGGGAACAAATACATCTTGTATTTAGTGTACACTTATGAACACCAAGACATCATGCAGTGCCTAGCCTGCACCTGCTGAAGGATGTTCTGTACTGTTGATAAACTGTTATAGGACAATTGTGTTTTTAACCAAAACAGCAAGCACAGTCTTGGCTTTTCAGCCTGCAGAGGATGGGTTTATTTCAGTAGAAGTTAATACGGTAGAAGAAAGAAGAGAAGAAGAATGTGTAACCCACCCTTCAGTACCAAAGGAGTTTCAGAATGGTTTACAATCTCCTTTCCCTTCCCCTCCCCACAACATACACTCTGTGAGGTAGGTGGGGCTGAGAGAGCTCTTCCAGAACTGCTGTTGAGAAGAAAAACTCTGATAGAACTTGTGGCTGACCCAAGGTCACATCCATCAGCAGGTGCATGTGGAGGAGTGGGGAATCAAACCCCATTCTCTCAGATAAGAGTCCGCACACTTAATCATTATACCAAGCTGGCTCTTCAACAGTGTGTAATTGGAGGTGAAGGGTATCAGGCACTAATAACTAGAGTGTTAATAATTATAAGCAGTTCCATATTTCTATCTACGGGAGGGTATGTTTTTAGATTCTACCATCCCATTGTGTTACAAAGAGCCCAATTGTGTTTCCCCTCTAACTACTGTGCAACAGAAATAAATATTTTTGGCTAAGGTCCTTTTGTACCTAATGTCAAATTTGGGCTTGAAGTAAATTTATCTGTATAAATCGTAAATCTCTGTAGAGCAAGGATTTACTGGAATGTGGACACATAATCTTAGCTCTCAGTACATTAGGTTTATAATCTCTGGTTTTTTATTCTTAGAAAAGCATTTATGATCCCACACTAAAGAAAATCCCTTTAGAAGAGGGGTGTCAAACATGCGGCCCGGGGGCTGAATCAGGGCCCCAGAGGGCTCCTATCAGGCCCCCGAGCAACTGGCTGTCCTTCTCCCTCTCTCTTGCTTCCTTATGCATCACAGCTTGCTTTGCCAGGCTCTCTCAATCACACAGCAGAGCTACTGAGCCAAGCCTCTCTTCCTTCTGTTGGCTGAGGCTCCTCTCCCTCCTGGTCCCCTGGGGAAGGAAGAAAAGCGCCAGAGCTCCTTTGCCCAGTTCCCTGGATCACACAAGAGAGATACAAAGAAAGCACCTTTAAGGCCAACGAGTGCTAATGTTCTAAGCATGTTTTGAGTTTTTTTCTAAACTCTTTAATTGTGTTTGTCTGTGTCCTTTATAAAGTTTATATCTCTGCTACCTAATCTTAAAGAGATACACACATGGCCCGGCCTGGCCCGATATGGCCCGGCCCCACAAGGACTCATTTATGTCAGATCCGGCCCTCATAACAAATGAGTTTGACACCCCTGCTTTAGAAGGTTTTAAAGTTTTGTCATTTGTAAATGTGACTTGCATTTATTGTTGAGAAAAAGCTTGACTTCCCCACATCCTATACTAATATCTCTTGCCCTCTGAAATTGACCACAGAAAAAGAGAGACACACAGAGAGATGTAGTGACTATACAAGCATAGACAGCTTCAAGAAGGGGTTAGATAAAACTATGGAGCAGAGGTCCATCAGTTGCTATTAGCCACAGTGTGTATATATATGTGTGTATATATATATAATTTTATATATATATAATTTTTTTGGCCACTGTGTGACACAGAGTGTTGGATTGGATGACCCATTGGCCTGATCCAACATGGCTCCTCTTATGTTCTTATGACTAAGCAGGTCCTAAAATTGACTTCCTAGACAGGAAATGGATAGTCTCCTAGATTTTTTTCCCCCAATAATAAAGTTTATTTATCCTTTACATAAAATAATTACAAAATGTCAACAATTTAGCATACCTCAAATCTGACATATGAAAATCACAGTAAACAAGGACAAAACAAAAATTAAATACAGATTGAGGCAGTTGAGGCAGCCATGGAACTAATGCTAAATATGCCTGAGAGGACAACCAAAGGTCTGAGGCTACTTCTACTGATCCTTGTTTTGTATTTTCAAATTTTACATTGTAGATCCCTTGCGCATCTTAACAGAAAGGTGGGTTCATAAATGTATTTCAGCAACCAGATATATTCAGTTTCCTGTGGAAGTCTCTAAGGAATTGTGCTGTCCAGTAATTACAGACTTACAGACTTCCCATGTTTATTCAGAAGACCCACTGAGACCAGTAAGATTTTCAGATAAACTTTCATAGGATTACAGCCTTAACCATTTTATTTATGGGGAAGTCATAGTTCAGTAGTAGAACAAATGTGCTGCATGCACTAAATCCTAGTTTCAGTCCCTGGTATTTCCACTTAAAGGATCTTGGGTAACAAGGAAGGTCCTCTGCTTAAGAACTGGGAGATCCGCTGCCAAAAGAGAACATAAAAGGACACCACTTATTCATATTTGTGGTGGTTTTGTATTACATTCACACATGCTAATTAATCTTTGCAGTGCCTCTGGGTTGTATGTACATATGTAAGTGGAATCAAGTCATAACCAACTTACGGTGACCCCATCAAGAGCAGCAGAGTGAGAAGCAGAGATGGTTTGCCATTGCCTTTCTCTACGGAGTCTTCCTTGGTGGTCCACCATCCAACTCTGCTTAGCTTCCAGCATCGAATGAGATCATACTATATCATGCTGCCTTCCATCTCTTGGCCTGTACGCCTGGTCTTAGAAAGCTGAAGAAGCGGAGGTCTTTGGGATGTGTGATTATTATTGGATGTTGTCATTCTGATGCATCTCTGAAGATTTGATTAACACTCTCCATTTGGAAGATAAATTCTAGAGCAAGCCCTTAATTTGTGAAACTGCTCAAACATAAGGCAGAAACTTGTCCCACCATAATTAGATGATAGTTTTGTAAACGTGATACCCTTTCCTTAACAGATGGTTCTCTTTATGCCAGTGTGGAAAGAACAGTTCTTTACTTTAGATTATATCAGCAAAGGAAGTGTAAAACATTTCAGCAGCTCAACAGGGAGATTCCTTACAGAAAAGAAAAATAATAAAGCCACTGAGGGGAAGCTGGATCCTGAACCCCTTTGCAGTTCACAGTCGGCTCTTTCAAAACAGGCACCTCCAAGTCGCGTACAAATCCCCGTGTCCCTGAAGAAAGCTCCAGGATGCAGAGGTCTGCATGTGCTAGCAATGATTAGTACCCATTAAGATGCAGCTTGTTAGCCAAGAAAGTGCTTCGTTTGGCTAAAGGCTTATGTTTATTGAAATGCATTTTGAGTCTATCTCTCTCTCTCTCTTTTGTCTCTGTATTGTTTCCAGGGAGATATTAAGTAGAGTAAAGGGTGTTTATTTTAATCATGGTGAACTAACTATAAAACTGCATAGGGTGTTAGATACAGCAGTGCGTCAGCAAAAGGAGTATAAATTTTCCATACATCCTTCTCCCCCTCTCACCACATGGAAAGATGATTTGTGGGATTCCTGGAATTGTCTGGACAGATAGCCACATGGCTTAGGGGACTGCAGTGAGCAGAGGGTTGAGAACAAATTTGCCTCCCTCTTTGTATAAGCATCACTCCACTTGGCAGAAGAGGCAGGAGGGGACAATTTATCCCAGTTCCTCACACACCACTGCAGCTTTGGCCTGTCCCCACTACACATTTTATTAGTGTCTACCGCCTCCTTTTTTTTTAAAAAAAATTGAAAAGCGAAATTCTCCCTCTCAGAGGCCTTCAAATATGGGAGGATTCACCTAGCCTAAATTTGCAGAGTGCTTCCTGTACCCATTATACGCCCTGCCATTTTGTGACCCTGTTTCCCTTGCTCTTGTGTTGGCAATCCTGGGTGATTTGAAATGTGTCCTATCAAAAGAAAAGCATCCTGCAGCACAACCACAATGAGAATCTGGCTCCCAATCCAGCGTATAAAGTACTACTCATTCCCACAGGTCAGTCATGGAATTCATCAGGTGACCTGAGGGAGCCATTCTTTTCCTTAGTGCAGCCTTCTTTACTAGGCTTGCCAAACCCCAGGTCCCAGCGGGGGTTCTTCCACTTTCCCAGGCTCCTTCCCGCCCCCAGCCAGCTGGCCGGCGGGGCGAAGCCCTGCCCCCAGAGGACCATGTTGTTTGAGGTAGAGGCACCAAATTTTCCATATCGTATTTAGTGCCTCTCCCCAAAGAACCCCCCAAGTTGCAAAACGATTGGACCAGGGGGTCCAATTCTATGAGCCCTAAAAGAAGGTGCTCCTATCCTTCATTATTTCCTATGGAAGGAAGACATTTAAAAAGGTGTGCTGTCCCTTTAAATGTGATGACCAGAACTCCCTTGGAGTTCAATTATGCTTGTCACACCCTTGTTCCTGGCTCTGCCCCCAATGTCTCCTGGCTCCACCCCCAAAGTTCCCAGATATTTCTTGAATTGGACTTGGCAACCCTATTCTTTACAGATCAGTTTTTTAAATGTGTTGTGACTCACCTTAAGCTTTTGGTCAGAGAAAGGCAGTGTTTTTTGGTCAGTGTTGCCATTAAGAAATAAAAGTATAAGGCAATCACACTCCTTACTGCAACTGGAGAAATTACTACTATCCTGGAATTTCATTTATCACATCTGATGTGATAAGTGCAGTATGGGATAACAGATCTGTGGACGAAGTCGAGGAAAAAATGGAAATAAAATTCCAGAATAAAATTAAGATAGATTCCCAAAATTAATGTAACATCCCTCCTTAGAATAATCGAATCACAAAGTTGGAAGGGGCTAGTCCAACCTACTGCTCAATGCAGGTTCAGCCTAGAGCATCCTCAACAAGTGTTCGTCCAGCCACTGCTTAAAGACTGCCCATGAGAGGGAGCTCACCACCTCCCTAGGTAGCTGATTCCACTGTTGAACAACTCTTACTGTACAAAAGTTTTCCCTAATATCCCACCAGTACCTTCCCACTCTTAATTTAAACAAATTATTGCAAGTCCTGTCCTCTCCCGCCAACAGGGACAGCCCTCCTCTAAGTCAGAGGCCCTCAACCTTTTTTGTCCCAGGGACAGGCCCCTGGGCTGGCCGGCCCACCGTGGCCCCAGAGCTGGTGACCGCCCCCCCCCCCCCGTGGCGCCGCCTCCTTCCCCCATTTCCTCTTCCCTCCTCTGCCCTGCCCCCCACAGCCTTGCCAGCCGCCCCCACACAGCCTCACCGCCCCCTGTTTCTACCACTTTAAGGCCAGGGAAGGTGACGCGCTTTCCAGACCGACCGACCTCTCCCCACCAATCAGCTGATCCAATCAGCCGGGAAAACGTGGCAGTGCAGCTGTTTCAGCGGTTGCTCACTGCTGCCGCCGCCGCAGTTTTCCTCTCTGATTGGATCAGCTGATCAGCAGGGGGTGGGGGAGGTTGGCCTGGAAAGCGTTTCATGGCACCTTCCCCGGCCTTAAAGTGGTATAAACGGGGGATGGCAAAGCTGCGCGGGGAGGGGGCAGGTGGCTGTGCTGCCCACTTGGAAACAGGCCATGGACCGGGACCAGTCCGCGGACCGGTGTTTGGGGACCCCTGCTCTAAGTGACATCACTTTAAACATTTAAAGAGAGCAATCCTCTCCTCCTCACACTCCTCTTCTCCAGACTGAACATTCCCAAGTCCCTCAGCCTTTCCTCGTAGGGCTTGGTCTCTAGGCCCCTGATCATCTTCGTCGTCGTCCTCTGCACCCACTCCATTCTGTCCACATCTGGGCTAATGGGAATAATATCACTTTATTTGTTGCTTTCCTGGTTTTAAACTGAAAAAATTGCTGCAGAGGGATGCAACAAGAAAAAAACAACAATAATCATGAGAAAAGCAGACTGTATATTAGTTTATGGTCAGCTTGAGTTCTTGGGTCATTGAAGCAGATGTTTTCCGTAGAAATACCAAGTTATCAACAGACATATATTTTATGTATTTATATTGGGTGCTTTGGAAAAGTCATGCTGGGGTCTTCCAGATCCCTCAGCATGATGGGCAGCCTCTCTCCTGGAACATGTAATACGAACACACCAAATTTGACGATTGCCATCCCTGAGACAGCAGGAACAATTACTGGCATTTGTAACTGGCCATTAACTGTCGGAATGCTGTTTAAATGCCAGGCAGAGCCAATTAGTGTTGATGACGGATAGCAGTGCCTGGAGTGATGCTGAGACCAAAGTATAGAGAACCTGTCAAGTACAGTCAGCAAAGCGTAACTATGCCAAGTTTTGCCTTCCTAGCGTGTCTGGAAGATAGTGTGAATTTAGGTGCAGCATTCTCTGTTTCCTCTGTAAATAACTCTCTTCTCTATTTTTATTTATATGATATTCGCTGTGGATCTCTTTGGGTGACCTTAGGCTTTCTCACACTTTCTCACAGTGCTGTAACATACAGTGCCGCCCTGAGTTCATTGGTGGAAAGGGTCAGGACAAAGATGTGATAAATGAAATTCCACATAGTTCTAATTTCTCCAGTCACAGCGAGGGGTGAGATTGGTTTATATTTTTATTCCATCGTGACAGCACTTAAGTCTGCCTTTCTCTGACCAAGATCTCAAGGTGGGTAACAACAAATTTAAAAAATGATCGGTTAAAATGATAAATAGCACAATAAATCACACTAGCAACTGCCGCAAAGGTCAATTCCCAGCATGCACAGTAATTCAAATTCCAGCCTCTGTCAAAGTGCCCTTCTTAACAGCTCTGCCTTGCACAAATTCCTGAAAATCAGCAACAAGGACACCTTCCGAATATATTTGAACAGAAGAGTGCATACGGTAGAGGACTGCTGCTAAAAATGTTCTGGACTGAGCAATGAACAATGTTAGAGGCAGGAAGCAACAAGGAGACACCCGTGACACCCGGTTTCTGATATATATTCATTGTGTTTAAAGCATATACTGTCTGTGCAACAAGATTAATCTATGTATAAAGGAGCATGAGTATTAATAGTTGTGTGATGGCAAGCTGTATGACGAATGGTATCTTTGGTGTATCTGTTATGTGATGCATCTATATAGTCCTGCATTTGTGTTCTGTAGAGTTCTGCTCCTTTGATGCTGTTAGCTGAGCTTGTATGGTGGCTCAAAATAGCTTGGAGCTGAATTCTGGGGATAGTAGCAGGCTAACTGCAGGACCCTGACCTGGATAGCCCCGGCTAGCCTAATCTTTTCAGAACTCAGAGGCTAAGCAGGGTTGCCCCTGGCTGGCATTTGGATGGGAGACCACCAAGGAAGACCAGGGTTGCTGCACAGAGGCAGGCGGTGGCCAGTCACTTCTGAATGCCTCTTGCCTTGAAAACCTTACAGGGTCACCATAACTCAGCATCACCCAGCTGCAGCAACAACAAAAATCCTGCAGAAAGTCAGGGTCACAGTGTTCCATTTCCTGACGCTGAGATCTGTAAATATAATTTAAATAGAGCTCACAGAGAGAGAGGGAGGGGACTGATGCAGAATTTCTTCTGTCTTCCCCAGATCTTCTTCAGGAGACTAAGTGCAGGATGATAGCCATATTAGAAAGTAAAATTCTCTCTTTCCCTTGCTTTTCCCTTCAACAGCAAAATATCCAGGAAAGCTGGCCCAGTATTCCATGATTACTCCGAGTCACAGGTCAGGGGAGTCCTTTGGTCATGCAGATTTAAAGGTGACTGCAAAGAAAGGGTGGGGCAGATGCTCAGGCATAAAGTTTTGGGCAGCTGCCTAAGTATCTCAGTTCCTTCCTCTACTTGGCTTGTGGGAACTTTCAGCAGTTCTGGTCTCAGCAACAGTTATGTTACTGGCTTGTGATCTCCCAGTTGAGGCTTGTTCATCATTGCATGTGAGGCTGGGTCCTCCTTTGGTCACCAAGCAATTGTTTGGTTTGCATATCTCTTGCCACTACATAATTTCCCCCTGTTCTTTCTAAAGTCGTTTGTATGTACCTATTTTAGGAGCATAGGTAACATCTGTTAAAATGGATGCTGCTGCTTTTGTAATACAGCTTTGATGTTTCATATTTTAATGTCAAGTTTTCTAGGAAATTTCATGTAGTTCATTGGGGGTTGAAACTGCTGTTGCATTTTCATTCCCCCACCCCAGCTTCTTCCAAACAAACTTGCCCAGTATGCAGTATCTGGAACAAAAGTTTTTGTTGTGTACTAGACCTTCTCTCTTTGGCCAGCCACATTCCTTGTCACCGCTAGATTTATAGAAAGCCAGCTCCCTGAAGTAGATCACTTTTGGAAGCTGCTGTTGGTATTTCAAGAATCCCCTTTTCTCTGCTAGATAATCAAGTTCAGAGTTCTCAGCCTCTCAGGTTACTAAAAATCAGAACAATTAAAAGTGACTTAAAACAGATGACATGAAACTGGTGTTCAGCTAATTCTTGTCTTGGCTCATTTAATAAAATGTGCATTTGAGAAACATTCTGCTATTTACAATGGAGTGAAAAATGTTTCTCACCCACACGTTTTGGACTGGATGTTTTAGTACAGAGAAAAATTATCGGTTGACACATCAAGAGAGATCTTGAAGTTGGGAATTTCTTGTGTGTAGACATTTGTCCCTAAAGCATCAGGATTCTAATGACTTTTTCATATGTTCACTGGAGAAACATTTTTGTGACGCGTTCAGAATAAATTGCACTGAAGGTACAATGCACTGAGGATACATTGCTCAAATATTGAAAAGAAAAATAATGATACATTTTCATTGATTGGCCTAAGAATGAGAAATACAATACAAGGAATAGAAAAGTGAAGAAACAGAAAAAAGTGTAGAAAACCAAGGGAATTTTCCCCCTCTTCCTTTAAGACCTTTTTGGAGGGAGTGCCAAAAGCTCCTATGAAATATTTTCTCTTGAAATGAGTAAAATGCTCCATAAGACCCAGGTTTTTTTCCCCAGCAGGAACGCAATTCTGGTTGGCTTGACATCAAGGTGTGTGGCCTGATATGCAGATGAGTTCCTGATAAGACCAGATTTTAAACCTTAATTTAATTTAATTTAATTTGTGATTTATACCCTGCCCTATCCAGCTAGGCGGGCTCAGGGCGACTTACAACATTAAAACGAAGAATATGTAGTATAACTGTTTTTGAGCTAATCTACAGCTTTAGATAATTCCTTAACATTCTGTAGTATAGTTGTGTACTACCTTTCAACAAAAAGTCTGCAAAGCCGTTTACAGTACTATCGATTTAAAAGCCAGTAAGGTACAATGAAATTAATTTAAAATAACAGTAAATAAACACAATAAGTCAATATAATAAACATCAATAAAATAAATGCAACTCACTCTGAACACCATGGCTTGCTTATTGCTCAGCTAAAAGGACCTCCAAAAAAGAAAGGTTTTCTTAGAAGTCCTTGGGGAAATTCTCAGCTTCTGTGGAAGGAAATTGCAAAATTGTGGGGCAACAGCCAAAAAAGCCTTCAGGCCAACAGCTTTCTTGATCTTAGACATCATAACCAACCATAATTAACCCAAGATATGGTTTGCAACCATTTCACCCCATGCTTGCTGACTGTAGTTTTCTGGCTAATCACAAGCCATTGCTTGTCATACCAAACCATAAAAAAAGGTAAAGGTAGTCCCCTGTGCAAGCACCAGTCGTTTTCGACCCTGGGGTGATGTTGCTTTCACAACGTTTTCACGGCAGACTTTTTGTCATCTACACTTTCCCCCCAGCAAGCTGGATACTCATATTCAGAGAGGTGGCTGAATAGAGCCTGCCCTTGTCTTCTTGATTGGGTATTTCAAGGAAGTCTCTCATCCAGATACTAGCCAGAATTGGCCCTGCTTAGCTTCTGAGATCTGATGGGATCGGACTTGCCTGGGCTATCCAGGTCACGGCTCACATGTGGTCCTTGGCGCAGTTTCCAAATGTGGCACTTGTCCCATTTTTCAGTAAAGTGGACAAAGCCATTGCCTTGTGGGACTTGTGATTGGTAGGTGGTTGCCATCTTGAAACAACTGCTGCCGAAAGAATGGGCAAACCTCCCTGAAGTGTAAATCTCATGCCGGGGATGGGAGTAAATGCAGCCCTTCTGGTTGAGAGTGGTGAATATAGTTCTCCGCAAGCCACAGAGTGAATACCACTTGACTTGAGGGACTTTTTGAAAAATTACAGCAAGCGTGAAAAGGAGGAGGAGAGAAAAAAGAACACATGTTCAGTTTGTCTGCAGCCTACGTTTAAATTGTGGTACCTGGCTAGAGGAACTTCTTCACTTACCACACTCATGTTTTCTTAGATCTGTCATCTTCGGCTTTAATGACAGAATACGCAGGTGGAAATCTGCTGGCAGTTCAACCATAACTAAAAAAATAAAATTATGAAACTTTATTTCCTTCGGCAGCAGTGTTACGTCTTCGAAACAGTACAAAAACAGCAAAGGACTAGAATGTTCAAGGAGTGCCTCCCTCCCCCTTTTCATCCTTAAATTTATAAGAGGAAGCTTTCATTCCGTAGTGCCAGGTATTGTGTGTGAAACTGTCATGTGAAGAGTTTTTGTTTTCTTTTTAAAGATGGTAGAGGAATGTTCCCAGCCTGTCTGGTGACACTTTTTTTAAAAAAAGCTCCAGTTTGAAACCAGAGATCAAGTAGCTCATGCATTTTCTGTCTCACAGCACAGAGTTGTACATTTCCCAGAGGAAGTGCAGGGGTAGAAATAGTTCTCCACTTGGCTTTAGCTGTGCACGAAACCTTTTCAACTTGGTGTTTTGCCTTCCAGTTAATAAATCTGGTACTTAAAAAAAAAAGTCCTTGCTCCTTCATTAAGATTTTCATCAGCAATGATGACAATGGTTTAGCAAAGGCATTGTGTGAATTATCGCACAGTGGTGTTGAAGTGCATTGGCTTTTCATTAGCTGAGCTCATGTTTTGGCTGCCTGAAACCACCTCCTGCTCTTGCATGCACACACCCCTTTTGGGAGAGGGAAATGAAGCGTCTGTCCCTGTGAGCTCGCCTCTGTTCACGCACAGGGATTCCTACGCACTCCCATGCAGTCGAAGAGAATGAAAGCAAGAGAAAGGGCAGCTATTGTTTAACTGCCCCCAGTCAAGCCACTGAATAAAGAGGCTTGGCTTGGCCTCCAGTTTTCTTTGGGGGGGCGGAGGGAGGGTGGCGGGTTGTGTGCTGTCTTTTCTTCATTCCAACCCCTCCGAGACAGAGGACAGGCAAGGAGTGTGGTGGCTGAAACTGGTGGCGTTAGACTGTAGCTGGCATGCTAGCAGGACCATGATTGGGGCACTGGCAAGATCACAGCATGCAGGTTGTTTCAGGTAAGTTCCTGTTTCGGGTAGACTCTGCTTTGACAAATAGCTACAGTATTCCTGGCTGAACTCGTTCCAGGGAGAGCAAATCTGTGCTGTGAAAAGTTAAGTAAGAAGGAAATGTTTAGCTTTCTACGCTGACCACCACCCCCCCCTTTTCTTTTGAAAACAAAAAACAAGTGGTTTGCTATATTATCCATCTTTTACCAAGCAACTTATTTTTCTTTAAGATCTTCCCTCCATCTCCCTCCCACCTCACAGCCCCATCTTAAGGGGAAAGGTAACAGAGAATTGACTTCCTTCTTCTTGAGCAGGAGTCAAAAGCATTTGATACTTTTGTGGAATCTCAGGAGACAGACAAAGCAGGAAAGGTGCCCTTTTTACTGAGCTAAATTATTCTGGAGCAAAGTTTCGCAGGCAGGAAATCCCTGAAGAACTCAGTTACTGAAAAGCTTGTGCCTTCTCAGCAAACATAAGCTGATATACCAGAACATATCCTCTTGCAAGCATTGTATGCACAGCATTCTCTGGCATTGACTGCCCAGTGTTTTTACAGGTGATACAGACATAGAGAATGTGCAAACTTGTTTCCGTACGTTGATTGGAAAAGATACGCTAATGCAGTGTACAGACTCTGTATGAAAACAGCTCTTTCCTTTCTAATCCTCAATAACATTCCTCCTGCAAACTAGAATGCCCTTGCTCTGAGATGATGGATGAGAGTTTTAAAATAAGACATTGGGGTATATAATTATGCGTGCTGAATTCTTGCAAGCTTTTGAAGTAGCATTTTTAAAATCCAAAGCTCCTTAGAGACTCAGATTTAAAAGTAAACATACACTCTTTTACTCTCTCTCCCCCCCCCCCCACTTAGTATGGACACTTGCATTTGTACGCAGAATATGCAACCAGCAGCTGGTGTGATTAACTTGTAATTGGTGTCATTGTACAAGGGATCCCCCCCCCCCCAAAAAAAAAGTTCAGCTTTGTATGTTAGCGTGTCTTCTTGTAAGGGATTTATGGAAATCCTGGTAAAAGGACATCTCTGTACTCTCCAGTGAGATATATCTGAATTTATTTTTTATGTGTTTGAACCAGAGAGAGAAGTGATTGCTTGCCATATTTCTAGGGTCAATTATGAAGCTGCTTTTGGTTAGTAATGGCCAAACTGCATCCTGTGCTCTCTGGGGAAGTAGCCAGTTTTTTCCTGAAATCAGCTCATGCATTCCATGGCAGCTAACTTAAGGTTTGGTTTTTCCAAAGGAGGGGGGGACAACCCATACCCCATATAGCAGGAAAGCAAAAAAAAGTTATAACACAGTCACCTGTATGCAGGTCCACTCCCACATTGAAAATTCCCTTTCTTATAGGTATCCTGGGAAGCAGCCCAGCTTAATAAAGCTCTGGGCTTTTCTTTTTTCTTTTGTCCTGCCATCACATGATGTTCTAGTTTGTATATATTTGTATATGTGTGTGTGTATTTTTTCCTGTTCCTGTCCCCTAACAGTGATGTCACTCTTCTGGCTCCACCACACTCACCTAACTAAAGTTTTCCTGTCCCACCCTTTTCTCCCTTGCTGCCCTTTCCACAGAGCCTTGGCCAGAATCTCTTGAGCCCCATCCCCTATGCAAACAAAATGTATAGGCCTGTTATGGAACTTAAATGCATCTATTTCTCCTGCATACATCTTCCTTTCCTCCCGCTGAAGTCTCCTGCCTGTTGAATTTCAGACTGTAAGCTCCTCAGGGCAGGTTCCTGCCATATTGTGTGTTACTCTCTAAAGGTCCAGGCTCATTGGTGATGCCATATAAACAGCTGCAGCTTCTCCCACCCCTCTAGCAAAAAGGAAAAAAAAATCTGCTTCTGCCAAACAGATCTCTCCCTGGCACGTAGACACAGAAGGTAAAGGACACTTGACCTAAACTGGATATTAATGTGGCTGGGTGTGGTTACTGAGGCAGCTGCTGACCTCTTAAAATTTAGCTCTGTTTGTTCTCACAACTGGAGCAGCTTGCTGGTCTGTTAGGAGAGAGGCTGAACATCTTCATGTCTGTGTGGGCGAGAGGTTACTCCCCTTTGGTTGCAAACCTTCCTCATGAGCAGAACTGCCTGGTTGAATCCTAGTGAACTGAGGAAAAGCCCAAACAGAGCTCTGTTGTTGTGGTCCTCAAAGGAGAGGCCGGGTGCAATTACAGTATATGAACAGAATAAAGATATGGGAATCTGAGATGTCTGTGGAACTTTGGCTCCCACAAGATAGCTTGGGACCTACCTAGGTTTTTGCAGCTGATGAAGAGAAGAGTTGGTTTTTGTACCCCACTTTTCTCTAACCTAAGGAGTCTCAAAGTGACTTACAATCTCCTACCCTTCCTCTCCCTACAACAAGAACCCGGTGAGGGTAGGTGGGGCTGAGAAGGCTTTGAGGGCACAGCTCTTGAGAGAACTATGACTGGTCCAAGGTCACACCAGCAGCTGCATGTGGAGAAGTGGGGAATCAGACCTGATTCTCCATATTAGAGTCCACCAATCTTAACCGCATCACTGTGTTTGCTCTCAAGGTGCAAGGAAGGAGGCAAGATTTTCTGTGATTCCCCCCCACCCCCGATGGGAGTGTTCCAGTCACCTTCCCCAAGAGCAGCATTTCAGCAGGTATTCTGGACTGTCTTGAATGGGAAATTAGCAACATTCACCTGCAAACAATCTGGACAGGACTCTGCCGAATGGGTTACTGGGTTGGATTATGCAAGACTTCTAGTGCTGGGGGCAGTGTAATGTGTTGGGTGTCCCTCCCTGTCACTTAGGACACATGTTAAAATGAATTTATGGTTTCCTGTAGGAACTGTCAACATCTTCTTAAGAAGACTGCCTCCGGCAGTAGGTTATAGAATCGTATACAACTTAATCAAGTACTCTGCTCTAAAGTGAATTGTCACATCTGGGTACCCTTCTTTTAGTCCTTTAGGGCTTCCTCTCCCTAGTCCCTCAAAAACACCTTTCTTCACTTTTGTTGGACTTTTTTTTAACAAAAAATCCCCCTTTGCATTTGTATCCCGTGTACTACATATGTTGAAAGCATTTTACAAACGTTATGGCTTGGATCCACCAGTGCAGTGTTTCTACAGGATTTCTGCCCACCGAATATGATTTTCCCTTTTCCCCTTCCCACAGCAACCCAAAACGCCTCCCCATCCCATTCCTGGGGGGCAAGGCACCTCCCAGAACAGGATTTGGGGAGGTCATTTAGGACTGCTTTGGAAGGGGTCAGGCAGGTAAGTCATGTTCTGCAAGTAGAACTCCTTGTGCCCATAGAAAGTTGCTTTGGATCTGAGCACTTTTCAATGGCCCTGTCAGATGTGTTATAATCTCCATGCCAAGAGAAAAGAGGTTTGCCTAAGGCCACTGGATAAGTTTGTGGCTGGCTGTGATTTGAACCTGGTATTTATTGTCCCCTAAGCCAACTCCACATAATATTTTGATGCCTCAGCTTGCCTTCCAGGTTAATTACACATGATATTAAAGACTCAGGAGCTGTGTTCTGCTCTATTTATTTATTTTATTTTACTTCACCTATACACTGACTTTCTCCCCAATGAGAACTTAAAGTTGCTGACAACATTCTCACCTTCTTCATTGTCTCCTCACAGCTATCCTCTGAGGTAGCTTACGCTGCAGAGTGTGTGACTGGCCCAAGAGCCCCCAGCAGACTTCCTTGGCAAAGTGGGGATTTGATTCCGGATCCCTGTGATCCTAGTCCAACAACATATCACACTGGCTTTCACCTCAGAGCAGACCCAAAAGCAACTTACGTCGTCATTTCCTCTTCTGTTTTATCCTCCCAACAACCCTGTGAGGTAGAATAGCCTGGGAGTGTGTGACTGGCCCAAGGTTTCCAGCAAGCTTTTGTGGTAGCGTGGGGATTTGAACCTGTGTTTCTCACATGCTAGTCACACAGGTCCAACGCTATAACCCCTACATCACTATGTAACGTTTGCAATGTTCATCATTTTAAATGTGTTGCAATCCTAAACTTTTTAGTGTTCTTTAAAACAGTTCTTCCTTTCAACTTATTATGCATTCTGGTTTGTATCTGTATACAAGGAAATCTGTGTAAGGGAGAGTTATTCTGGCTGTTGCCCTTTGCTTGCCGGTGGCAATTTCCTCTTGCCGGTCCATTTTCAGCCCAGTCATGTGGCTTCTTGGCCTGCATTTCCAAGCCACAAGTGCTCTCTGCTTTGAGATACACAAGACTGACTTTTAAAAAACTCCCTCTCCAGGCAACATGTTGATGACCTCTCTGTTTATGAACAATGTCGGTTAGAGATTCTCTTCATAGCTTTAACAATGCTGGTCCTTCATTAGCCATGGGAGTTTCTGTTATGACACAGCAAGGGCCACTCCTGTTTTTTCCTTCCTCTTTCCTGCACCTGTTTCATGCTAAATGGAGCAGATGAAAGAATGGTTTTTGCAATCAGGGCACCTGCCCCTAAATAATGGAACTAAATAACATAAAAGTAAGAGATCTGTAATTGCCTCAAGCAATCTCCGAATGGATGGGGTGCAACTTAAATTCATAAAAATGGAAGAGGGGGGAATATTGAAGGCTTTTTTGGGGTCCCCATTGGAGAGGAAAGAGTTGAATGAATATATTAAACCCTCTGTCACTTATGCCCGCTTCAAAACTTACTTCTTTGTGGCCTGAACCAGGTGGGAGCTGTGTGCCAGTAACCCTCAGCGACTCAGTGAGCAAAGTACTATTGCATTCCCACAGCCTCTTAGAAATCCAGACAAATGTATATGTGGTGGGATCATGCTTTACCACATGGCTGGAGGCTGGGCTTGCCATTAATATGTGTATTATTTTGGCTAAGTTTCCTTAGATCGCAAATTTGTAGATAAGCTGCATAATCCAAATATATTAATTCCCCCCCACTTAGATCAGAGACGTTGAACTCATTTGTTATGAGGACCGGATCTGACATAAATGTCACTTTGTCAGGCTGGGCCGTGCGTGCTATAAAATGTAACACAAGGTACCGGAGATATAAACTTTATAAAGGTGATTTCATATGTCAAACAGCAATAGCAGATGAATGAGAACAGTAGGCTTGATTGGAGTAGGTGTGATATACGGAGGGTAGTAGGCGTGGAGATACTGAAGCTCAAGACTATGCATCCTCCTGGACTGAATTGAGAGCTGGTTTTCCTGTCTCCTTGCAATTGTGTGGCATTATCATGTGGCATTATCATTTGGCATTTATTTATTTATTATATTTATATCCCGCCCTCCCCATAACGGGCTCAGGGCGGCTAATAACCAGTTAAAACAGAACATCAAAACATAAAATATAAACAATCAAAAATAATGTACCATAAAATAGATAGTTAAAATTGCAAGTCAGTAACCAGTAGTGCTGAAATCATTCCACTCTGCAATATACAAGGACCAACCCAAGAGTTCTTATTCCTAATTTTAATTTAATTTAATGTTGAGATTTATATCCTGCCCCTGAAGCAGGTTCAGGGTGGGTCACAACATGAAACATGTACGTTAGCTTCATTAAAAACCACAGAAAAGTCATCAAAAGGACAGTTTACAATTTACAATTTAACAACATTAAAACCAGATGGCTGCGTTCCTTAAATCTGCTCAGGCTTACTAATAATAACTGCATTCACGGGTATTTGACATAATAAACAGCGTAGAAACAGTCTGGGCCAACACACTGCAGGAGGGGCGAGTCAGATCAGGCAGGCTGAACTTCACTGAAAAGCCTGGCAGAAGAGCTCCGTCTTGCATGCCCTGCAGAACTGCAAGAGTCCCTAATCAGGGTCTTTTTGAAAGAAAATAAATACAGATAGGAACAGAGAAATCCAATGCTTTTTAAAATAAAAGCAACAACTTTTCAGAATAAATCAAAACAATTTCCTCAGTTGTCAGAAGAATCTACCCTCCCTCCAAAGAAGTGTGCTTGCACACCAAAGTTTATACCTGGAATAAAATGTTGTTGGTCTTGAAACTGCCATCATGGACTCCAACTTTATTTTCTCTCTCGGTCTTTTTTTCCCCTTTCCTTCCTTTTCAAAAGAGGAGGCGCAGCCATGGAAAAGGAACCAAAAGCTGAGTCTCTCTCTCTCTCTCTCTCTCTCTCTCTCTCTCTCTCTCTCTCTCTCTCTCTCTGTAAGTAAAAGACAGAGAGAAAGGCTTGTCTTTGTATCTCTCCCACATGGAGCTCTCTGTGTGCCTTTGAGGGAGAGGGGAGGGAGGCAAGAGGCAGGGGGAAAAAAAGATAAAGGTAGTCCCCCTGTGCATCGAACTCAGGTCATGAGCAGAGTTTAGGACTGCAGTACTGCAGCTTTACCACTCTGTGCCACGAGGCTCTAAGGGGCAGGAAGCAAGAAGCAAAAAGACAGGGAGGGAGCTGGGGGGAAAGTAAGCTGTCGTGCAGCCACAGCAGCACCCCTGGAAAAGAAAGCATGAGAAGGAAGTTGCTCTGGGGCTGCATTTGAGCCCTGGGTGGGCTGGATCTGTCCCATGGGCCACATTTTTTTACATCCCTGCCTTGGACTGTTTCCCCCCAAAAACTCTGTCATTATGGGAGCACACTTAACTTGACTGACTCCAGCTAGATGCCCCAGCCTGTTTCTAGTATTGCTTCAGAGCCATTTCACACATTTACATTGGAGTTTGAAAGCTTGAAGTGCTGTCAGTCCCAGCTCCCAGGTGAATCTACCATGATGATGCATGGAGCCAGTATTTGTGGTTGAATGGACCATGTGCTTAAAGTGCTAACCCTTCCATATCCTTGCAAAGCTTAAGAAACTGAACCTGATTGCCCAGTGGAGGGGATTTCTCTAAAAATCCAGCACGAAAGCAGCAGAAAGATTCTGCCAGAGAAAGTGTTCACCTTGTCATCAACCACACCTGCACATACCAAAGAAGACATGGTTTCTGATCTTAATCAGTTTTCCCTTGCTCGGTTCTGAGTTCATCAGTCACGGTACTGTTTCCATTTATACTTCTGAAAACAGAGGCTGAGAGTATGTCTTGCCTAAAGCTGTGTATAGATCCAGTTGGGCTGAAGCAATAGAACAAAGTTGGAGTCCAGTAGCACCTTTAAGACCAAGAAAGTTTTATTCGGAATGTAAGCTTTTGTGTGCATGCATGCAGTCATTGTCTGATAAAGTGTGCATGCACGCGAAAGCTTACATTCTGAATAAAACTTTGTTGTTCTTGAAGGTGCTACTAGACTCCCAACTTTGTTCTAAAGTTGTGTAGTGCGTCCATGGAAGCTTTCTCCCATTGAGACTCAGCGCAAAATCTCTTGCTAACAGATAAATCATTAAAATGGAGCGATGCAGAGGAGAGAATGAGCTATCTCTAACACAGATTACATTGGGACTTCGCAGTGCTTGTCTTCTTGAACAAAAATGTATTGGCGAGATTCTTCTTATCTAGCGTGGCTCTTTGTATGCATTGCAACTGCAAGCCCCGTATGGAATAACCAAATTTTTCATCAAGAAGAGGAGCATATAGAAGCAAATTTAGCTAAATCATATTAGGAGGGAGGAAATAAAGGACATGAGGCTGAGTGAAAGGGGCTGGGAACAACCAGAATGGTTTAATGAGAATTGGGGCCTGGATGGAATGATCACCCCAAAGCATCACTGTATCAGAGGAAGCATCCCCATGTTTGTTGCATTTCACCATTCTGCAATAAATCACCTTTTGGATTAAAAGCAATGGCAGATATTAAAGTGATTTCATTCAGATGGCATGACTTGATGAAGAAGTGGGCAAGTTAATACTTAAGGCAAGTGGAATTGGGAGTGCTTGCAAGATGATGAGATCTGTAATCCTCTGTGCTAGGGTACTACTTCATAGCTACTGGAGTCCTTATGATGGGTTGTCATCAAGGCATTTGCTCTTTTTAAGAAGCTGCTCTGCTGTAGGGCATGCGTGATTCAATCTGCCCTTAACTCATTGCATTGCATTGAGGCCAATCACAGCACTGGAGAGGAGTAGCTTAGCACTCAGCTGATGCCAACAAACTTGTAATTTCCTTAGCGGCTGAAAAGAAGCAGGCAAGAACATGAGAAGTACACAATAGGGCTGATGACTGACAGGACATCTCCACCCTGAGTGCTGAAGGCATCATCTGCCTCATTCAGAGTAAGCCAGCAAGTTTAACTAGTTATGAGACTATTAACCAACACTGGATGTGGAGGAGACAAGGGACTTTGACTGCAATGCCATTATGTTCATGTTGCCATTTATTGCAGTGCTGCAGTGATTAGAGTGCCATCCTAGGATCTGTGTGACCCAGGTTCAGATCCCCAGCCTGCCATGGAAGCTTGCTGGGTGACCTTGGGCCAGTCACGCACTCTCAGCTCAACCTGTCTGTCAAGTTTGCTGTGAGGGTAAAACGGAGAAGGGGAGAATAATGTTGCGAGCTGCTTTGTGTCCTCATCAAGGAGAAAGGCAGGGTACAAATATCTAAAGATTTTTAAAGCAACGTCTACAATAACAGATTGTTATTTTAAAATCAAAACTAGACGTTAATTTGCAAAACTGTCTGCTATATAATTTCCAGAAGACAACAAGGAACCTACAACCTTTAGTTAAGAACAGGTCCCCTGAATAAAAGTGGCCTTACAAAGATTTTCAAATCGAAAGAGAGTAAGAGGCCTTCTGCACTTCTACCTTGGAGAAAGCAAAAGTTCTTCCTATAATGACCAAACCTGCTAAAAGTAGGTGCTACAAGGAGCTATTGTTCTCAGGACTTCAGGTTGTGCATAGGCTCATACAGGTAGAAGCAATCCATCAGGTATAAAGGTCCCAGCTCATGAAAGACTCTAAAAATAATCACCAGCACCTTGAACTGTTTTGGTTTTAGCTTGTTCACCCTCTTCCACCTGATCATATTTAAGCGCAGGTTCAGAACATGTATCTGGGGGCCTTGTTGAAGCCAAGCAGAGGTGGTTGTCACCAGCATATTAATGATACCCCAATTCCTGGGCTCCAGATGGTCTTATTCAGAGGCTTCATAAGGGAAATGTAGAGCCCTGCGGCATGTCCCCCAGCTTTCTAATGGAAATCCCCTGGCTTCGATCCATTAAAAAAAAGCAAAACAGTACCTGAAATCCTAAAACTGTGCTCCAACTGGTTTAATAAGATGGTATGGTCAATCATAAGGTACATTCAGTTCCAAAACGAGGCTAGATACCGGATTTTAAAGAGTCAAGAGAAGATGCGTCATTTCAATAAACCTTAAGTGAGTTTTGCAATGACTCACTCATGCCATGACATTTTGTCTAAAGAAGAGATATTAGAAACTGGTCTATAATTAGCCAAATCTTCCTTCTCCGAGAAAGGGATTTTTCCCCAGAAGGGGGCCTTGTAACAACCTCCTGTAATACACTTGGCACATGACAGTAGGCCAATGAAGTATTTATTAGCCTCACCAAAGGCTTTTTTGTAACCTCTCCTAGGATAATTTAACTATCCTTGAAGGGTAATGGTCTAATTTGAAAGAAGTGGCATTCCCAAGAACCCTCATCACATCAGCCAGGGAAAGGAACCCATAGCTTTCCATGTGGCTGTGACAAATGAATATTTCTGGCACATTTGCTCATTAATCTGACTTCATACAGGTATCAAAATCTGATTGTAAGTAAAGAATCCAGCAGAAGTGTTTCAGTGGACCACTGAGCTGTTTTCACATACTTTGATGAATGAGATTCAGCTGACACAGTGGTGCTGGGGTGTGGGAGAGATTTCTTCATTGGTTTGCATATGAGCTCTGTGGTTCACAGATGAGCTCTGACTAATCCTGCCTAGGATTTCCACCAGTGATGCTCGGGTTATCTCCCAACCTGCACCCTGTTATATTGAGGTCCTACAAGATGGAAGAAGTCTCATGGCAGTGATGGTGTTCGATGACCTGTAATTCCACTCTGACATCAGGGCTTCAGTAGAATCAACACTGGAATCCTACATCAGATGTTGATGGTATAGCATCCTCATTAGTCCAGTACCCATAAAGTGGGGTGATCCTGTGTTCCCTTAAGCTTGAAGCAACTAGTGATCTAACCATGACACGGGCCTCCTATTTAGCCCATGTACTAGAATGCCAGTTTTCTGTTCAGCAGATTTTTTATTTTTTCATTCATTAAGATCATTACAACTTGGGACAATGTTATGGAAACAGCAGTGTCCTGAGCCAGGTCAGATTAGGAGGGGACCTAGTGTCATTATTGACATCCGAACGACCAAAAGTCTAGGGGTCTCTTACATCAAGCTTGAGACCATCTCTGTAACTATATTCACCAGTGAGTTGGATGGACAATATGCCGCTAAAATCATCACCTTGTTCCTAGAAGCTTACAGAGAATCAAAGTCAGGAGGTGTTTTGTTTTGTTTTGTTTTGTTTTGCACTCAGTTATCCACAAAAGGATACAAATTTGGAAGAGAGTAGCAGTGCTCCCTTTTTGTGGAAATTGAATAGCCAAAGTTTGATGGGGTTTTCAGATGATTCAGCAGTGAACATTAATTATCAAGGCAACATGTAATGGCATTTTGGATGCCATAGCTTGCTATTACATTTGAATTAGCGAGCTATAGTTTGCATACATGCCCTCTAAACTCACATTGCAGTTTTACAATCTAATCAAGGTTTGCAATTCTGGTTCGGAGGGCAAATGCTAACCATCAGGGGTCATTTTGTAGAAGAAGAGGTGCTGGAGCTCATTAGCTCAACTCATTTACATAACTTATTTGCATATGCCCCACACACACCCTGATATCACCAGAAGGTGTACTAGATTATATCAGCTCAGCATCTATCTTAAAATGCTTCTTGAATAATAATTGTCATAATAAAACCTTACTCCCATCAGACTTTTAAATTACTTTCTCCTATGTGGCCACAGTGGCATGATGAAGATTTTGATCTCTCTGCTTTGTATGTTTTGGTTATTTTCTCTTTCTCTGTGGAGAAAATATTAGAAAGTTTGTCAAATCTTAGAGTTCAGCAAAATTTTCACAGGGGGTTTGAACAATGGAGACCAGAAGCAAGTATTTTTTTTTTTTGGGGGGGGGGTAATAAAAGAAAGCACCAGGGCTTTTTTAAAAGCAGGAATGCACAAGGACGCAGTTCCGGCTGGCTTGGGGTCAGGGGGCGTGGCCTAATATACAAATGAGTGTATGCTGGACTTTTTCTACAGAAAAGCCCTGAGTGAAACAATTGTGATGTCAGGGTGTGTGGCCTAATATGCAAATGAGTTCCTCCTGGGCTTTTTCTACAAAAAAATGCCCTGGAAAGCATAATAGAATTTAGAGGTTCTGGAACTCTGTTCTGTGAGCTCCTGCTCAAAATAAGCCTGCTAACCATAATTTTGCTGGTCTAGATATAGCACAAACTATGGCTTGCCTCTAAATGGGAAAGAAAGGAAGAAATGGAAGGAGAAGGGGAAAACCCTTTCTCCCCAGCTTCATTCCAGGCATATTTCACATAGCATCAGACTGCCTCTGAACCAAGTGTTGGGGTTTCATCCTGACTGTCTTGCAGAGCGGCTTATGTTGTTTTAGGCTCTTAGGTCTCAGGAAGCTGTCTGAACTCTTGACAACCCATCTTGTTACCTGTGGAATGGGTGGAAACAAACAGCTCACTGAATACTTCATGTTCCTCCAGCTCTCAATTAACTCTAGCCATTCTAATGAGATTGACTTCTGCAGAGCCTCTGCTGTTCATTAGGAATATATATCCACAAAGGTAGCCGATGACTTAACAGCGTGGCTGTTCAGTCAGACCCTCTGAATGAGCTGCATCAGATCCACTTCTCTGCTTCTTAATGTGTGGAATAATAATGTGTTTTGATTTAAAATAGTAATGCTTCTGCTGTTCTTGTGTTTATGTAGCAGCTCTTTCCACGGTTGTCACTGCTGCAGAGTTTGCATGCATTATGAATGAACATTTTACTAAATTGCTTTATAAAACATTCTCATCCAAACTTCTGAGAAGATTTGCTTATCAGGGATGTGACTTTTAAATCTCTAGGGTGGCAGAAGCTGCTTAAGTTCTCATGGGTTTCAGGACTGTAATTGTATGGGGTGACAGTTCTAACAAATGAGGAGGTAGAGGAATATCCATTGATATGATCCATAGAGATATAACCAGTGCATTCTTTCTTAAGGCTTATCTAAAATAAATCCTGAGACCCAGGCTTGATTTTTCTGGGAAGCTTAGTTTTGAATAAAGGTGATTTTCTTAATTTTGGAGCAAGAGCTCCTGGAAATAAATGCCTTAAAGAAGAGATTTGGGATTTTATTTCATCATTTGTTGAAAATGGATTTCCATGATAGATTCAAAGTAGCAGACCCTGACACCCCCCACCCCCAATCCAAAATGAAACTCTGGATTATAAATCCTCTTTGGTTGCTTATGTTCTCAACACTTGGGACTCAGAAAAGGTCATCCCATTTGAGGTTTTGTACAGTCTGTTTATGGGCAGAGGAATATATAAATAGTCTACAGAATTTTTTGAAAATCGTATTCTTCTGCTACTTTTTTGCCAGTGATGTTTTATTTTCTTCATAACCTGCAGGCAATATGTTATTAAGGAACTCTTAACAACAGAGGGAGCTGGAACAACTGAAAAGGGACTGAACGTTCAGAAGTTATTAATGCCTTAATTTATATCCAGCATGGTTCAGAACATAAGAATGTAAGAGAAGCCATATTGGATCAGGTCAGCAGCCCATCCAGTCCAACACTCTGTGGCACACAGTGGCCAAAACCCAGGTGCCATCAGAGGTCCGCCAGCAGGGCAAGGACTCCAGAAGCCGACCCACTGTACTAAATTAATTTCAAATGTTAATTTAGCCCTTCTAGGCTTGGACTAAAGGGGACTCTAGCAAAGTAGCCTCAACAATTACAGGAGTTATCTAAACTGCTTGTTTTCTTGTAGGGGAAAAACACCCTTCTTTAAAGAATGTATGAATTGGCTTAAAATATCAAATTTAGTTTAAAATTGGACCCCGTGTTTTTTAAACCCTTGTTGTATTTAAACCCTAGCTGCAGTTTGTTTTTTGTTTTCCCTTTTCTATTACAAAAACCTGCCTAAGGTTTAGCCTTAACTGTGAACTCACTATCCCTGGTCTCTGGTATTAGTGTTTAGAAAATCTTCAAAATCCAAAAAGTTTGGTTTAACATCATCTTCCAACAATGGGCGTACCAACACAGGTTAGACAAGTGGATGATCCTAGTCTAGCTAAGAACTAAAACAGCCTTAGTTATAAACTGCTGCTGGCCAAATTCTGGGGAAACATGCTGATTTTTTAAAAAAGGTATTAGTCACATATAAACAGTTTGCTAAATGGTAAAGGAAATGTACTTTTACTGATTTTTTTACATAATACATAGTTGTAGTTGTCTTCCTGACTTGGTCAGTATCGAAAAAGAGCCATTTGGTTTCATCTCTGCTTTCAGAACTTCTCCATTTGAGAAAGAGAGCCACTAAATAAGCTTATGTATTCTTGTGGCATTTATGTCCCCTTTCTCCTCATTAAATTTGGTGTTTGCATATCCTGTATAGGATGGAACTTTATATAAAAATAAATAAATAAAACCCTGCCCTGTATCAAAGCGATATAGACCATGGAATGCCAATGTAATTGGACTTTTTGCCCTGTTTGTCACTGAAGCCATTCTTTCCCTTCCTTCCCCATCCCTCTTAGAGCACTGCAAGCTTGCGTGAATGTGTCTTTCCCCCCTTTTGCTGGTGCTCCTTATTTTGTTGTTGCTGTTTATAATTCCTTACCACTAAATTAGTCTGCTTTGCTTCCTTTCCCCTTTTCTCCTCAAAGACAATCTGAAGTCAGGGCGCAGCATCCAGGAAACAAGGGTTTTTTTAAAAAAATGTAGATTTCCTCCAAATGTGAAAAGGGAACCTATCCCTTTAAAGCAAGCATTTTTCTCATCACATCAGCCCTAGCCCCTGAGGACAAAGGCTTTCTAAAATTATTTGTGGGGCCCAGGCGTCCCTCATTTGTCAGGGTCCACCGTTGCTTGCATTTGTACAAACCTGCAAAGTGACCCTTTAGGTCATATAAAACATATCTTCTAAATCCTCTGCTGCTAGCAGCGTTCCCTGTCCTGTGGTGGCAGTGGCAAAGAACCCTCCTAACAAGCACCCGCTGTCCAGCTGCAGGACAAGGGGTAGGGGTTGATTTGTTATGCTTCTCCCCCCCCCCCTTTTGTCAATTAAACGACTCTGTGCGTCTGTAGCCGGGGCTCCTTTGATTTCTCCTAACAAGACTCATTTCTCCTGACATCCCCCCCCCTTTGTCCTCTCCAAAGGATGGGGGGGGGGGGAGCCCTATTAACTCAGGAGGCCAAAGTCCCGGCCGCCTCCATCGGCTGCTGCTTCTCATTCTGATGAAGAGGAGTTGTTCTAATATCCTTAATGCTGCTGTTGGCAGTTAGAAACAGATTCCATTATTGTCGATCAATGCAGCCGCCATGCGGGAGGGGAGAGGAGGGGGAGAAGGGCGGGGAGGGGCGCTTCCTATTCACAGATTGATCAACCTGCCATTGCATGAGCGAATGCGTTGTAAGAAAGGCTGGGATGCTGTTGTAATAATAGCTGGAGCAGGGAAGGGACCGGTGGCCGTGCAGGTCTCTTGAGTTGCTACAGGGCTTTAAATAATCTTTAAGCTTTCTTTAAGAAACTGGGGAGGGGGGACACAAAGCTTTACTTTTCCTCCTCTGAAAAGGAAGACCGTGATATGTTACCATGTATTGTTTTTAATGTGCATGGATAGCTTGCTGATCTGTTCCTTTTGTCTTCCTGTTTCCTTTATGTTTTCAGATACTTTTATTGTTTTAAGGTACAGGCTATCCTCCATCACATGGTTTGGGTCTTCCCAATTGAGGAACTGGCACCCAATTTTCTCTCTGGCTGCCCCTTATGCTTTCTTTCTCAGAAAGGTCCATCAGCTAGGGAGTTAAGAGCTAGGCCAGGTTATCCTTTCCCTTGTTCTGTTTCATTTTGTCCAGTCCAGTCAAAAACCTAAATCCTAGAGTCCCAAAACCATCTACATCTTCCCACCCACCCTTCCCTGCTTCGTTCGACCATTGTCTTCTGTATGGAAAAGTTTTCTGGCTGGAGAATGAGTCTCCTTTCTCCTGGAGACACAGCCGACTGGCTGGATACCTGCACAGAAGATGAGAGAAGCCTTCTGTCATTTCTTGGTACGGTAGGCTTGGAATAAATGCTATTTTCATATGGTTTTTTTTTTTTTGGCAGAAGCTTCTTAGGTGGGTTTCTCTTTGTTGTTGTTCAGGAGCAGTCGGAGGAATGAATTTAAGCACACTTTGTAGTAAGACGCGAGTTTTTCGAGTGCGGCTGCATGAAACTTAAAATATCTCTGTTAAATCAAATAGGCAAAATCAAAGTGATGGGTGTGCTTAATACAGCATTGCTTGCACAATCATGCTTTTAAAGTAACTGCATTGTTCTGTTTTGTATGCTGGCATCCAGAGCTGTCGGCCTGCTGAAGTCTGGCTGACTTGAACTTATTCACCTGTGAATTTATTTTTTAGTAGATATATCAAAATAAAGTACCTGTCACACTTCTCCACCCCCATCCCCACTGAAATTTTAGGGAGACTCGCCTAAAAATACCAAACATTCTACTTCTCCAGTGTTACATACCTCTTAAATCTACAGGCTGTGTGCAAAATAAAGCAATAAGATAGCAGGTAGTGGCAGATGCCCTCTTTAGTAAGCTTTGTTAGCAAGTAGGTTTACAAGAAGAAAGTGATTCAATTTAAATTTTTCTTGTATGAAACAGAAGGTATGTCTTGCTGGATCAGGCCAACATACACCCAACTTCACACTCTGTTTGCGCAATTGGTCAGTTTTATGCTTCTGGGGACTCAAAAGCATGTCCCTGTCATTTCTTCCCAGTATCTTTTCTCCAGAGGTGTTCTGCCTCTGGACATGAATTAACAGAGCTGATAGCTACTGCTCAACCTCAATAATTTGTTTTAATTCTTTTTTAAAAAATATCAAAACTTTCTTCCATACCTTATCTTCTTTGGAACCTTCGTGCATGAAGATCTCCCTACAGTGTGGCTTCTGAGAGCGTTATCATCTGTTTTGTGGTTGGATGTCCAAGTGACTCTTGTGGATGCACAATTGTGGCATGTGTATTACACTTGCTTGTGGTGCAGCCTGTTGTGAGGGTTTGGGTGTTTGCAAGGAAGTTGCCTGGATGACTCCTCCCCCCTTCAAATTAAATAAAACCATGAAGGAAAGTCACTTCCTTTTTTGTAAAACATTACATCAGGAGTGAGTCTGAGACCAGAAAAGGATTCTGCTTGTATCCAACCACTCCACTGAATTGAAGCCTTCCTCTAACTTTAAGTGGCTCTTCCTCCAACCAACAACTTCTGAAAATGTTTCACTTGCATTCTGACTTTGTCTTCTCTTTCAAACTTTTTACAGCAACTGTGAATTACTTTTGAAAACATTTTGACTGAAAAAAAATAGCTACGGGAAATAGAAGTCTTAGGACAGCCCTACTGTTTACCCCATTTGGGCTACACTACCAAATGCATGACGTCAGTTTAGAGAACAGATTTGTTGCATGCTTAACTTGAAGCACTTCTGCCCTAGTTCACTCCCAGGCAGTTTCAGTTAAAACAATGTCAAGTTGTATAGCTGGGACAGACATCCACCTTCTGTTTTGGAGACTTGCTGCTACTTGAAGTACACAGTACTGGAGGCACATGAACCTACCCAAAACAATATGGTCATATTTGGATGTTCTGCTTTATTCAGGTGCCCCCACTTTCTGAAATTAGGTGGGTGACACCATCTAATTCTCAACAGCGGCACCAAAAATCTGGCACCCCCTTCTGTTGGCATGTCTCACTAGTGGGTGAAGACTTGTTTCATCCAATGTTCCTTCAGTGATCCCTCCCTCCTGGCCAATGTTTTGTTGTTTTTGTGTGCATTTTAGATCTGATTTTGTTTTAATAAAGTGTTTGTAATTGGTTTTAATGGTTTTTAATATGTGATTTTTGTTATGTATGTTTCTGTTTGTTAGCCACATTGGTGGCCCTTGTGAGGGCAGAAAGGCAGGGTATAAATTTTGTAAAATAAAACACTGAGCTATGTCGACCAGTGGTCTGACTCAATACAAGGCAGCTTCATTTGTCTGTGTAAGTATCAAGCATCACTGCAGGGAAGAACCACCGCTTCATAGGAGAGAAGGTCCCCGCTTCAGAGATCTCAGAAAGCATTCTCTGCTTGAGACTTTGGAGAGCCAGGGGCAGTCGATGTAGACTAGGGGTGGCCAAATTTGCTTATATAGAACAAATGTCAGATGTTTAAGAGCCACAAGACATGAATGTCAGATGTCTGAGAGCCGCAAGACGTGAACATCAGATGTTTGAAAGCCATGAGACAGAGAGGGGGGAGGTGGAAAGCAACTTCAAATTCATTTTCCAGGCTGATTTAAAGAGACAGACACCTTCTCCAAGCTGGCTGATGGGAGCTTTGAGAGCCACAGAATATAACAGCCACATGTGGCTCCTGAGCCACAGTTTGGCCAGCCCTGATGTAGGCCATCCTAAACCTCTGACAGTGTAGAAGAGCTTTAACTGCTTAATGGCTAGGGGGGATTTGAACCCAAATCTTTTCAGTCTGAAGCCCAGCACTATAGCTTTCAAGTTTTCATTGTTAATGCATCACCCGTACCTTCCTTTCCAACAGTACCTTAGTGTTTACTTTGGTAAATCTCTTCACTAGCGTTATTAGTTCTTGGGTGTCGCTAACCAGCCAAAATCTTGCAGAACTTTAGGCCTTGTGAGGTCTGAGTGACTTGTTTGGTTTAAAGGATGATTGTATTTAGTTACAGAAATACGTTATATTGCCATCTTAAAGGTGTGCACTGCTCAGGGAACATTCTTATCAGATTAATAGTTTACTTTAAAAACTTGTGCAGTGATTTCCCCCCCCACACACACACTGTGGATTGAGGAAGTGGTGCAAGTGATTATGTAATATACACAGTCTCATTCCATTCCTTAACGTTCTTCTCCCAATAAATTTTTTGCTTTGTTTTGTGCAGAAGACTAGGGGTAACTAAGCTGAAAGTTCCTCTAAGGGACAGTGAAACGGAAGTAACTATTTTCAGCAAGTAGGTGGGTAAGGGGAGTATTTGCATTTACAACCCAAATCCCATATTAAAGGTGGCTTTATTCAGCCTGTTCAGACAGCGATCCAGTTCAGGTATGGTTCAGACCAAACAACACTGCATGTTTTTCCTGCTGTTCAGAGAAGTCTGATGAATCCTCAGGCTTGTGTACCTCCCTCTCCTTCCCTTTTTATGCATAGCCAGCCAATTTACTTAACTCTGGCTTGGAATCTGAGATTCAGAGGAAGTGAAAACTGTAATTTGCCAGTTGAGATGTAATGGCAAATGATGGTTTGCTGAGAAAAGTAGAACTAACTAATTATCTCACTTCACTCAAGGGAAACAAACCTGCAGCTCCTTCAGGGCTGTTCGTGTAGTGAAACCTGCACTTGCTTAGTTACATCTGAAATGTGTCGTAATTAGGATTGCCAACTATGGGCTGGGGTTTTAAAAGGGATGTCAGCCTCCAGGTGGGACCTGGAGATCCCCCAGAATTAGAGAGCAGTTCCCCTGGAGAAAATGGATGGTTTGGAGGGTAGACTCTGCGGCATTGTACCCCACTGAGACCCTTGTCCTCCCCCAGGCACCATTCCTTTACTCTCCAGAGTTGCCCAACCAGGAACTGGCAGCCCTCCCCTCCACCCCCATCAGTGGCTGGGGGGATCTGGCAACCCCGGTTGGGAAAGTCCTGGATATTTGGAGCAGGGAGCTCAGCAGAGATGTGATGCGATAGACAGGGCCAGTGCTGGGAGTTTGCCCCCCCCCCCCACCAGGCGAGGCCCCACCCACTGCCCTCAACTTCCAGTCGAGGGGGAGCAGTGCAGCAGCGGACATGCTTGGAGCCTGGCTCCGAGCACACCCCCTGCCTTACACATCCTTCCTGGGTCCTGGGAAGGGTGAGCAAGGTTGGCACAGCAGCGGGTGTGCTCGGAGCTAGGCTCTGAGTGTGCCCACTGCCACAGCACCCTACGAACCCCACTCAGCCTTCCCAGGACCCAGGAAGTCTGGGTGGAGTCAGGGGGCGGCCGCCTTCATGTTCCCCAGGTCTGTGCTTCCAAAGCACAGACCTGGAGAATGTGAAAGCAGCTTTCAAGGCAGACTCTGAGGAGTGCACTGCATAGGTGCTGCTGGCTGCTTTCTCATTCCCCCCGGCCTGTGCTTCTGAAGGGAAGGCAGGCTCCAAAGAGGCATGGGGGGGAGGGGGCACCCAGCAGTGCCCCTGTATGCCAAGTGGTGCCTACCTGGCCTACTCCTACACAGCAGCGCTGGCCATAGAGTCTACCCTCTGACGTTCCAAGGGAACTGATCTCTGGAGAACTCCAGGCCCCCTGCTCAGGTTGGCATCCCTAGACATAATGTTGATCCCTGGTTTATTTTTCCAGACGTAATGTTGATCCCTAGTTTATTTTTCCTAGTTTATTTTTCCAGGATTACAATTCCAGACTATAAACATAGTTTGAGAAATGGGTTCTCAATCCAGAAAGGTTTTTCATCATTTGCTCAGCTGATTGTTATACATGTACATTGAGTTAAGTCTACCTGTAGAGGAAACAAGAGGAGGAGGAGGTTGGATTTAGACCCTGCCCTTCACTATCCAAAGGAGTCTCAGAGCAGCTTACAGTCTCCTTCCCCTTCCCCTCCCCACAACAGACACCCTGTGAGGTAGGTGGAGCTGAGAGAGCTCTAACAGAAACTGCTCCTCAGAGAACAGCTCTGTGAGAACTTGTGACTGACTCAAGGTCACATCAGCAGGTGCATGTGAAGGAGTGGGGAATCAAGCCCGGTTCTCCCAGATAAGAGGCTGCACACTTAACCAGACTCTTTGGAAAGGTGGGGGACAAATAACATACCAGTGGTTCAAGAGCCCTACTCAGTACGCTGAAGCCTGGGTTGCTTGTACATTTACAGGATGTTGGTTTCAGAAAAGACAGTTGCATTAAATAAACCAGATTTCAGCATTACATCAGAGGAGACAGAACTATGTATTAGAATCAGTGCAGCAATACTATGGAAAACCACCATCCTTATTTAGAGTTCTTCACAGTAACATTTAAGAATACTTACGTGGGTTGTCATCATCATCTTGATGTGTCTAACTGCTCCTGTTCAATTTCATAAACTGGCATGGATAGGGAAATACACAATGTGGTGACATCTTCTCCTGTTGAACTAGAGAAGGAGAGAACTTGATAGTTTTGACAACGTCGCTGTGCTGGCTGCAGGAGCAGCGAGAAGAAACCACAACCATCTCCTCAGTTCACCACAGCAATTCACCAGGGGTCGTTTTGTAGGGGGAAAGGGGCAGGAGCTCTGTAGCATATCTTATTCACATTGCACCCAGGATCTGTGTGCAGTGGGGAGAGAACTCCCCACTGCATGCAGACCCTGGCTGGAGGTTCAGAAGCTACGCTCCTGTGAGCTCCTGTTGAATTCAAGCCCTGGTCCCCACTCCTCCCGCATCTTATTCCCTCTGTTGTTGTGCAGAAGGTTTCTTTTCCTTGATTAGGAAGATGAACTATGAGAGTTTGGACCCTGAAGAAACCCTTCTTTAAGGTTTGCTGCATTGTCAGTATTAACCACGATATGAATAACACAGAGTCAAAATGTCCTGCGGGGGACAAATGCCCAAAGGAGTCCTCCTCTGCTGGGTGAATTACAGCTTGCTTTCAGATTATCAGCACCAGTAAAATAAAAAACCCTAACCTGTATTAAGCCTTCCTGAGCAGTCATCTTTCATGTCAGGAAAGTTATGTGGCTAGGGAGCTCTTATTTGTACAGTTGTAAAAAAACCTAATACATTTATTGAGACTTTGCAGATGAACCGTATGTCTAGGGCATTCTCTTTTTTTGCTGTTCATGCCACGCGGTCTCATTTTAGGACTGTCTAATGGCTCTTGATAGCTGGGCAGAGGTTTACAACATCTGTTTTTCTTTGGAAAAATAAGAAGTTTTTAAAAAGCTCTAACATGGCTGATTTACATATCTTCTAGGCTAGGCTTCTGACTGAAGTAGGTTGAGAGAGTGTATCCATTGATGCCCCAAGGACTAGATCCTGAGGCAGTGATTCTCACTCTTCAGTTTGTGACAAGCCAAATTCCCAGTTCCCATTGGCCGAAATAGCCACATGACTACTGTATGCTTTGCACAGCAGTCACTTCTTCTTACTGCCTCTGCTGCTCTGTTTTTCTCCTCCAGCTCCGCCCATTCCCCCACCTCCCCTGTTCATTCCAGTTATTCTCTTTGTCTCCTCCTTCTCGTGCCCTTTGGCATTCTGAGAGTTTTTGTCTATGGTTAGTACTCTAGCTTGTTTCTGGCCGCATCTCCTGGCACACCCTTGCTTCCTTCTAGATATGCCATTGGAGGCATGAAACAAAGCACTGAAACTCAGAATTAATTAGAAGAGCTTTGGGTGGTATTTGGAAAGAGCCACATACATCTTAGAAGCCAGAGACTACCACTGCTTGAGGACTAAATGTGACTCCTATCTTTCATCACTGCTTTTTGCTGGGATTTTTTTTTCAAGAAGGAAAAGGAAGAAGTGATGATGATTGGATTTATATCCTGCCCTTCACTTAGAGCCTCAAAGTGGCTTACAGTCTCCTTTCCCTTCCTCTCCCCACAACATACACCCTGTTAGTTAGAGGTGGGACTGAGTGAGCTCTGAGAGAACTGCTCTCGAGAGAACAGATCTGTGAGAACTGTGACTGACCCAGGGTCACCCAGCAGCTGCATGTAAAGAAGTGAGGACTCAAACCTGGTTCTCTAGATTAATCACCACTCTTAATCACTACCCCAAACTGGCTCACACCTGATTTCAAGAAAACCACTGCACACATAGCTTGTTCCTGGAGAGCTACTGGAATATAGCATCTAAACAAGGTCGTGAAGGAAGAAGTCTGTGGTTTTAATCTCAGTTTAGCTAGGAATGCTAAATGTGGTAAAAGCAAACCACTGTCTCTTAAGTTTCAGTCCCTCACCTGCAATGGGATAATAATAATATTGTGTTGTATACCTTTCTGGGAGAAAGCATTATGAAGCACTGGGAGCATTCACAATGCAGAATAAATGCTGTGTTATTGTTATAACTAATCTTAATATGTATGTTAAAGGAAGAATGTACATTCTTTCTATGTAATTTCTCTGTGGAGGTTTCTGTCAGGTGTGAGTAAGTATCTGATCTTGTTTTCAGTTAACTAATCCTAGTTGATGACTAAGCAAAACATCTTCACAATCTGACTGTTGTTCTGTGATGTTTATGTAGTGGTGGGAGAGTGTGTATATGGAGGGGCTGGGGAGGGGAATCTCCTTCATATCGAAGGTTGTAAGTTCTGGGATGGGAAATTCCTGGAGAACTTGGGGTTGGAATCTGGGAAGGGCAGAGTTAGGGGAGGGATGAAAAATCAGCAGGATATAATGCCATAGAGTCCAGCCTCCAAAGCAACTATTTTCTCCATGGGAGTTGCTCTCTTCATCTAGAGATCGGTTGTAATTCCAAGAGATCTCAAGGTCTCACCTGGGGCTCAGCAACCCTATAATCACATCCCAGCTAGGATAAAGAGAACAGAGTAAAGGTTTAGGGCAGTTGCTGATTCATAGAGATGATACAATCTACCCCTAAGCCTTAGCTCTAATGAATGACTCATACGGTAAATTGTGGTAATTTAGTATTTCAGATAGAGAAGTGTATTGATTGGTTTTTTTGCAGCATGTGAAAATAATGCAAGAGCACTAAGTTGCATGTACAGGGTGGAGGTGGAGGAGACGAAGGCAACAATCTAATTTTGCCCAGGTGGCAATACTATAGGTTTTCCACCCAGCTCAGCAGAAAAGCAGCTTTGAGGGCACAGAAGCATCACATCAGTGGTAGTGCTTCCAGCATGTAGATGCACAGTTAAAAGTAGCCAGGGCTAGGGATGGGCACAAACTGGAAAAATGTGGCCCATGCAGCCTGCTCCCCACCGCTCATCTGTTTCAGGCTGTCTTGTGCAGTCCCTTTAAAGTTTAAAGGGACTGCACAAGGCAGCCTGAAAAATGGCTGAACATTGGGGAAGCGCTTCCTTTTAAAATTTAAAGGGACAGCACAAGAGAACTTGAAACAGCTGGGCCTGCTCCCTGCCGCTCAGCTGTTTTGGGGGCTTTCATGGGAGACAGAAAGCAGGAACTTAAAGGGACTCCTGCTTTCTGCTCTATTCATGAATTGCCATGAATGGCTTTAAAAGTTCATGAAAGTTCATGATGGTAGACTTGGCATGAACTTTGGTTCACAAACCACAAACAGGGCAAAATTAGTGACGAATTTTGCTTCGTGGTTCAGTTTATGCCCATCCCTAGCTAGCGCATCAATTGAAAACCTCATTTTCCTATCCAGGATCCACCAGTCAAATCCTTACTTTTTATCTTCTCCTAATTGCTCAGAAGTACTTTCCTCCTCTCTTATGTTCATTCTGGTACAAATTTCTGTACTTGCAGTGGTTCTCCCCCACCCATCACTTAGCTCCAGTTTGTCGGCAGGTGCAGATTTTCCCCTGGTCTTTTTCTGGCTGGCTTTGTTAAAAGAACTCCCAACTACTCTCCAACTATCGACTGTCTTTCGCTGAGAATTACAAGGGGATCCGGGATTCTGTTTCTTCATGCATGACTCAGCAAAACCCTGTAGACAGTGTTAAATTACTAGAGATGCTTTGATGATGGGGAGCAGTTTTCGCGAGCGAGCGTGAAATAGGACAAACCAAGCTTTATTGCAGTACATGATTACAACTGGGCCTGTTATTTTGGTACCCTCTCCTCCAAATTCACACTATTTTTGTTCCCCCCCTCCCTTTTCCTGTTTTTCCCAAAGGGAGAAAATGATGGTTGGAATGTTTATCTAATTTGCTGTCTGAAAGAGTATTTTTTTTCCCCCTCTTTAAATTATTGGTGTAGCAGGAAGAACAGCTCTTGGATAAAACTGTTATTTGCTGGGTTATGCTTGAGTGTAAATGAAAGACAGGGATCTCTGTTGTAGAGCTCAGTAGATTTATTCTCCATGAATGGAGGGGTTGGGGGGTCTCCCCCCCACTTTATCTTCTGAGTTTTAAATCAGGTGTCATGTTCATTTCTTAGTGTGATTCTCATTTGCTTTGCTAGGCAAGTTTTTTAAAAAGCCCTCAAACGTTACTGTGGTCTTTTGTCCCCCCCTTTTTGGCGTGGTTTGCAAGGTAGTTAGAGAGTTAACATAGTTGCTTACAGTTAAAAGAGAAGGAAGCACCCTCCACTGTGAAGCTCTTGGACCATTCAGCAGGATCCCAGTCTCTTCTCCTGCCACCATCATGTTGAATTTTATTTCCTTTGAGCCTTCACTGATGTGCCGTGCAGTAAAAGTGGTGAAATCGGGATCTGTTGTCCACCAACTTCACGGGAAGATGTTGCAGAAGGTTTTGCTGGTGAGGATTTGTCGTGGTTATCTTCTTTAGCGAAGGAAACCTTCATTTCTGGAACCCGACCGGTTGTGCATCTCCTCAGATGTTTGTGGATCAGGACAGAGAGGGGAATTCTCTGTAGCTGACCAGAGTTTGGCTGTTGGGTATCTGTTAATAGCATGAAAGTAACTGATGAGGAGGATATGCGTTCAGAACGATTGATTGAAAAGCTGCAGTCCTCTCTCATGCGCGTTTCCTCCTTGCTCTCTGCAAGCTGTGGAGAGGGGAGGGGGAAGAGGGGGGGGAGAAACCGGCTTTCTCTTGAGTGGAAGTAGCACGGCTCCCAAAGGGCCAGGAGGCCAGAAATGGAAGTTTAAGCTGCATCTGTGTCTCAAAAGGAGACCAGCAGGAGTCAAAAATGCCAGTCTCCGGAGCAATGTTTTCCTGCCTTCCTTTTCGACCTACGATATAACAATGGACTTTTTCTTAGGATGTGGCTTTATCTATTTGATGCTGAGTGTCTTTTACTTAAGCTGGATTCCTTTAAGCTTAGGTGTTTGAAGCGGAGATGGGCAGCACTTGTGATAAAGGTATATATGTGTGTTCTCTCTGTGAATGATGTTCATAGCATACAAGGAAATGCAGTAGGATACCCTTTGTTAAGGCAGATTTTTGTAATCACAAAGTTATAGCTTCGGTTGTACTGCCAGAACAAGGAGAAAGTGACCTATATCACCCCCATCTGCAGAGAGGTTTTATATTACCCACCCTCAAGTAGCTGAACCTTTTGATGCCCATAAGCTACAATTCTATGTGTATGTACTTCGGGAGAAGTCTCAACTTACTCATAGGTAAACGTGCTTAAGAGCAGGCTATTTCTGTCTGAACTAGCAGTTAAGATTATATTTTGTGCATGAGAATGAACTTTGACCTTGGTCAAATTTGTGTTCAATGCTGCCTTTATAATTAGGAGCTTCCGCCTTATTCAGATTGCCAGTTTTGCAGAATTAACTCTTTGCATGCCTGACTCAGCAGACTACTTTTATGTTGTGGCTAATGCGTGTCAGTTGTAACTTTCCCAGCTGAATATTAAGCAAAGGACAGTCTTTCTGAATTGCCTGCAAGTCAAAGATGGATTTGAATTTTGGTTTTTACTGATCATGGCTAAAGTGTTCACAACTTGTTAATGGTGTAAATACATCTGCATTGTTTTTTGCTCTTGTTTCGTGTGTGTCTTGTGGTTGTCTGCGATTAGGAGTGTGGAAATTCTTCTTCCATTTTTCTCACCTACTTTCTCTGTCCTTCCCTCCTTCTCTTCCTGTACCCAGAAGTCCCAGCAGAGAAGTCTCCTCGCAGACGGAGCATCTCAGGGACCAGTGGTTCAGAAAAAGCCAATCCCATGGATTCGTCAAATACATCTCCATTCAAAGTACCGGTAAGTACACCTTTCTTAAGGGAGAAATATTTTTGTATTTGAACTCAGATTTGTGACTGAAGAGCCTTATCAATTTGGAGTTGAGATCTCATCTGGTTATTGAAAGGCTACGGTGTTAGAATTTAAAATATAAAATTTTTACCGTATGGTGGACCCCAAAATTTGTCATCAAACTGTATAAGTTTTGCAGAGTGATTTCTATGTTACTGCTTGGAAGACTTAGTTTAAACTCGATGCCAAATAAAACATGGAGTTAAACCACATGATACTTCCTGTTCAGCTTTCCTGTTCCATCACAACATGAGTCCTGTGCAACTTGGTCATGAGAAGAGTCCAGTGTGGGCTGGGCCTGAGATTTCACATGGATTCAGCCAACTTTAAAATTATTTATTTATTGCCAAAATTTGTCAGCTTAACAAACTGCTCTTTGGTTTGGGTCCTTCATTTGCCCAGCGGTTGTGCAGGAACTTTGAAACCTGAGCTAATGGCAGGGCTTTTTTTGTAGCAGGAACTCCTTTGCGTATTAGGCCACACACCTCTGATGTAGCCAATCCTCCTGGAATTTACAGTGGGCCCTGTACTAAGAGCCCTGTAAGCTCTTGGAGGGTTGGCTACATCAGGAGTTTGTGGCCTAATATGCAAAGGAGTTCCTGCTACAAAAAAAGCCCTGGCTAATGGTAAACATGGTGTGGGGAGAAGCAATCATATGACTCAGTGTGTTGTTTCAGCAGCAAAAGACCTTGCCTTGGAAGCTTGTATGATGATGGCCTTCAACATCCACAGCGAGCCCTGATGGTTGGCTGCAAATTACTTGAGTTTGTTATTCTTAATCCAAAGAGCCTGGATTTTCTTTCCAGCATATATATTTACTGTAATTGGTGGGCCAAAATTGACAGTACAGCTGCTCTCAGATTTCTGTAGCTTTTCTATTATTCTTAATATACCAAGGGAGGTGGACACAGTTATAGCACAAATCAAGTTAAAGCTGAAGTGCTCTTTAAACAGTACAGCAAATGGAGTTAGACTTTTTTTAAAAAAAAAAACCCAATATTCACTGCCTTGATCTGGATATTCCAGGCTGGCCTAACCTCCTCAGATCTTGAAGCCTCAGCAAGGTCAGCCCTGGTTAGCACTTGTGTGGGAAGCCACCAAGAAAGCCACCATAAGCTAGCTGTGACGTGACAGCAAAAAAAAAAGAGGGGGGATGGGGGATCACTGACAGTGTTACAATAATATTTTGTAACAAACGATGGGAAAGGATAATTTGGTTCACTTAATTCTTGTATGTTTTTAATTTAATAAACATAATCTCTCTGCCCCTCTCTCATTTGTCTTCCTGTCTCAACATGGCTTTGTCCTCCCTGCTATTTCTTCATTCCCAGTAAATTGTAGGTTTTTTTAGCTGACCAATATGGTTTTTAAATTTAATTTTGCATTGTAATGTAGGAATCACACAAATTACTTTAGAGCAGCAGTTCCAGAAGTTAATAACAGAGCCAAGTGTCCAGTAACAAAAATCTAAATAACGCTGCCAACATTGGAAAAAGAAGAGTTCTTTCTGCCTCCCATCCCTCAGCCATGCAAGTGCAGTTAGCTGACCTCTGTTATATGTATATATGTTCTTGTCCAGGAGTGGCCAAACTTACTTAACATAAGAGCCACATAGAATAATTGTCAGAGGTTTAAGAGCCGCAAGACATGCACGTCAGATGTTTGAGAGCCGGGAGCGAGGAGATGGGGAAGGAGAAGTGGAAAGAAAGCAACTTTAACTTTAAATGAATTCTCCAAGCTGCTGGCTGGCTTGGCATGGAGAAGTGGTTTAAAGAGAGAAAGGCCTTCTCCCAGCTGGCTGACAGAGCAGTGGGGGCTTCAAGAGCCACACTATATGTGTAAAAGAGCCACATGTGGCTCCCAAGCCACAGTTTGGCCAGCCTGTTCTTGTGCACTAGGCCATCTTAAAATGTTGTATTTTAGAAACATCAGTAATAGTTATAATGAATTCTTCTCAGCAAGAGATTTTTTGCAATCTGAAGAGAAACCAGAGTATAGCAAGAGATTTTTAAAAGAAATATATTTGTATATAGTAAAGTCAATTGGGGTTTCATGAATTTTAGCTGTAATAATTCGTTAGGTCACAAATGAAATTGGAGCCTTCTTTTTTAAAAAGGAATTGAGGTATTTAATGAATGGGCTGCTCCATCCCAAGCAGAAGTTGTAAGCCACTTTGTGTCTCCACTGGGGGAGAAAAGCAGGATATAAATATCTAAATAAATAAAAAAAAACATGTCTCCAGGTTCTCCATGGAACACACTTGGAGAACCAGGCTTGATTCCCCATTCCTTCACATGCATCTGCTGATGTGATCTTGAGTCAGTCACACATTCTCACAGAGCTGTTCTCCCAAGAGCAGTTTCTGTTAGAGCTCTCTCAGCTCCACCTACCTCACAAGGTGTCTGTGTGGGGAGGGGAAGGGAAAGGCAATTGTAAACCTCTCTGAGACTCCTTCAGGTAGTGAAGGGTGGGGTATAAATCCAGTCTCCTCTTTGTCTCCTTCTCTTTCATCTTTTTATTCCCAGAATTAAACGTTGTTGGTCTTAAAAATGCCACTGGACTCAAACTTTATTTTATGAAGAGAGAGAGATGTAGAGCAGGCATTCTTTTTTGTGGGGTGGGAGGGGTTGTATTTTGTGTGTGTTTGTGCACCTGGAAGTCATGGTAACCTCTGGTGACTGACTCCTAGTGGGGGCCTGGAGGATATTCAGAGAGGTGGCTGAATAAAGCCTGCCCCTGTCCTCTCAACTGCTGATATTGGAAGAAGGTCTCCCATCCAAGTACTTGCCATAGTTGACCCTGCTTAGCTTGTGTGATCTGACAAGATCGGGCTTGCCTGGGCTACCCAGGTCAGGGCATAGAGCAGGCATTCTTGTTGGGAAGTGGGTGCCTCCTTTCCTCTCCATCTGACTTGATGATCAGTTTATCTTGAAACAAATGCTGCACAATTAATACTATGATAATTTCTAAGGCAGAAAGTTACCATGTTTTCTAATTTGTTTTACCAGATATATTTTGTCAATTTAACAGCTATGTCAAGGTGCTTATAATATACAGTTTGTCTAGATCGCCAACTGGCTTTGAGGTACTAAAACCCACTCGCAGGGTGTCTGTTGTGGGGGGAGAAGATATAGGAGATTGTAGGCTGCTCCGAGTCTCTGATTCAGAGAGAAAGGTGGGGTATAAATCTGCAGTCTTCTTCTTCTTAAAACCCATTCACAGGACTTGGTTACCACACAGAGGAATCTGGCTATGAACTGATACACTTAGTTTAGCTCATTTGTTCCTCTGTAACCTTCTGAGTTGCCTATTGTTTTAGCAGATCAGCCTTGTTTTAGGTGTTATTAGCATGAACTAGCCCACATCTAGAAAACCATGCTGGGCTCAGTCCTCCTTACTGCAAAGTAAGCCATTTGTGCTTTTAAGATACAGTAGAAGTGTGTAAGGCTGTCATGATCCATTCATATCAATAGTATGATGTGACACAAAATAAACACAGCTGTATACACGTTTCCCCATATTTCCATGAGCTTTCTTTTTGAGGGGTAAGTTAATTGTGCAGGTATTCATATCGTTTGTAGCTCTACCTCATACGATTGTTGCTGCATGGGCCCAATGCCCTACCACACATTTTGGCAGATTTCATTTAAACTGGTACACGGGTCTCTTTAATCTGATGGAGTTGTTCCCTTCTGTTTTCTGTCTTTCGGAAATATCTTTGATTGCTTGATGCTTTCCCATAAATTAACTCTGAAGTTGTCTGGGAGAGAGGTTTGTGCGAGCTCTTGGGGCTTTCTGCTTCACTTTCTATGACGACAGTTTTCAGCCAGCTCAGTCGCAGAAACCAAAACATGGATAGACGCAATTCTCAGGCCAGTAGGGAGCTGCTGCCAGGAAATTCTGAAGAAACTCCCTAGAGTACAAGTTAGTATCTGGCACTTGATCTTTAGGATTCCAACCAGATGTCCTGGATAATTTTGAATTTGTTTCTTTATTAAACTTGCTTTCCCATTCTGGTGTTCTCAATTAAAATGGTGAACAAGCGCATAAGATGTAGTAAAAGATAGAATCCTGTTGAAAAGTCCCGATGTCAGTCTGTGCTAATTAAGTTAGTCTCAAAAGGAAGCCTTTTATCAGTTTCTTCTCCCCTGATGGTTTGGAGAGCTTTGATGTAGGAAACAAGATTTCTGACAATTTTGTGTCGCAAGGAAGTGTAACATCATGTCCTATAGACAGGCTGCAGGAGGAGACAGTAAAAATAGTTCTCAGATCTGTTTTGTTTGTTGAAATGGGATTTTCTCATCTTGGCAAGGGCCCACTTCTACGCAAGAGTGAAATGGGGCTAGTTAAACAATTATTCTTGAACTGAGATTGAGGACTGAGCTGCCTGTGACATTACATTAATTATTGTAATGGCTGATTTCAGCTGGCAATACAGCCTTGGACATAATGTGTTCCATTTCCCCTTCCTCGTCCCTTCATTTGGAGCTTGTATATTGAAGACTTCCTGGATCCCAAGAAACCATATTTTGTCACATCCAAATCATACGAAACAAGTAGTGGTTTATTTTCTTGCCTACAAGCCAGAATTAGAAGATTTGGGGAGGGACGGTGGCTCAGTGGTAGAGCATCTGCTTGGTAAGCAGAAGGTCCCAGGTTCAATCCCTGGAATCTCCAACAAAAAAGGGTCCAGGCAAATAGGTGTGAAAAACCTCAGCTTGAGACCCTGGAGAGCCATTGCCAGTCTGAGTAGACAATACTGACTTTGATGGACTGAGGATCTGATTCAGTAGAAGGCAGCTTCATATGTTCATATGATTTAAGTGTGTTATGTCATTTGATTTGGATGTCATATTGGAAACCTGGAAGTCTCCACTATCTAACTTATGTATGGGGGGAGGAGTTCATGACACCTAGGAACTTCCCAAAGTGAATTCCTGCAATGAGATGTGGTGTTGCAATGACATGAACAGTGTCATGGAGACCTGTTATGAGAAAATTATTGGAGAGCTTCCTTGACTGGAAAGGATATATAACCATTCCTTTTGCTTGCATACGTTATAACTTAACTTACCCACTGCTCACAACATAATGGACAAATCTGGGAGAAAGAGCTTGAGTTGAGGAAGAACATAAGAGAAGCCATGTTGGATCAGACCAGTGACTCATCCAGTCCAACATTCTGTGTCACAAAGTGGCCAAAAAACCCAGGTGCCATCAGGAAGTCCATCAGTGGGGCCAGGACACTAGAAGCCCTCCCACTGTTGCCCCCCCCCAAGCATCCAAGAATACAAAGCATCACTGCCCCAGATAGAGAGTTCCATCAGTACCCTGTGGCTAATAGCCACTGACAGCACATTCAGACTCAGCACAGGTGCTTAGTAGCCTGCTTCTCTCTTCATGGGCTCTGGCAGACTATTTTGGGTTGTAAAACATGATTCAGTTCAAAATGGCAGAGGTGTTGGGAAAATTCCTGTTCATGGTGTAGTATAGTGAATATTACGTTGGACCAAGAGCTCAAGATTCATTTTCTAGCTTGGCTCTAAAGTTCACTAGATGGTCTTGGACAAGTCAGTCAAGAGGAGCTGTAGGCATGAAATGAACTTAACTTGAGCCTCCTTGAAGGGAAGAGATGAGATAATTAAGTGAATGGAAATGAAGTTTCTTCATAACCCTCACTTCCTGGATATGTGAGTGTGATGTAATAGCTAGGAACAGATTTGCAGTCTTGAAATAAAGACTTTGGAAATACGTTGCATTCAATTTTTTTTTTTTAATTACAGCCAAGCTATTTTCAAAACTCATTTCTAAATAGAGCATTCACTTCCAGTATATTCTCTGTAGTTGTCTGTCTATGCACCAAGCAGTGTTATCCATACAGAGAAAGCCACTCAACTGTAGAACTGTTAATGGGCCTTTGTCCAGCACTTGGAATTTTTATTTACGCTTACGTAACGTACTTCAAGTGAATGCTTTTTTTTTTTTTTCACTGGAGTGGGGAGGGAAGAAAGTCTTTAAATAGCATCTCTTGTTATGTGCTTGGGAGCCAGCTTGATTTTAGAGGCTAAACACTGATGGAATTCAGTTTCCCTCTTCGCTTCAAATATTTAATGTTTCTGCTTTTTTAATAAGGCTAGTACAGCACGATCGCATTGTTTTCTGCTTTCTGAATCCTCTTATTTGCTGGTGCAAATACAAAGGCAGAAAGAATGGCTAAAACCAGACCTGGTGTAAAAAAGGGTCGAGTTTATACCAGCTTTCCTTTCCCACACATATATATGTTGCTCTAATAAGTACCTCAGCTTTTGTAATGCTTTCTGTCCCATTTATATGTTTGTACTGAACTCTGAGAATAGCCAAATCTAGCAGCTCTCTAGATCAGGGGTGGCCAACGGTAGCTCTCCAGATGCTTTTTGCCTACAGCTCCCATCAGCCCCAGCCATTGGCCGTGCTGGCTGGGGCTGATGGGAGTTGTAGGCAAAAACATCTGGAGAGCTACTGTTGGCCACCCCTGCTCTAGATGATATCTTTCAAAGATAGTTCATAGGCAGCCAGCCCCTGAACCATCTCCTTAACTATCTAGAATCATCAAGCAGATGCCTATCAGTCTCGATCTCACTTTCTCTCTTCCTTGCTCCCCCCCACCTCCATCCATCTAAAAAGGAACTGTGGTAAGTAAAAATGGATCTGGTAGCCTAGAATGGCGTCCCTGAAGAAATCGAAAGGAAGATGTTTAATTTAGAAGTCCCTGTGGGCAAAGCCTGAAGAGGGAGAGAGCTTACTTCCTCAGTTAGGTTTTCATTTCAAAACAGAATTGTTACGAGAAGAGCACTTGTCTGCCTCTTAGCTCTTCAAAGCATACTAAGTGAAATAAAGAAAGAATCCAACCAGCCTAATTGAAGGTCAAACCTGGATAGGATTTCACAGCTTCTCAGACTTGTTTTCTTATTGCGTTCAATAAGACTACACTTATCTTTATAGGTGGCACTCTTTATGCAGATGACATTTCTGGTCTTTTCTGTCATCTAGGCTTGCCGACCTCCAGGTGGTAGCTGGAGATCTCCTATGATTACAACTGATCTCCAGCCAACAGAAATCAATTCACCTGGAGACAATGGCCGCTTTGGAAAGTGGACTCAGCAGGGCATTATACCTCACTGAAGTCCCTTCCCGAACCCCAGCTTCCTCAGCCTCCATCCAGGACCAGATATACATGTTTTTTGAGGGAGGGCAAAATTAAAAAATGATGCCCCCTTATGGGCCTGTTCTATTTTATGGACCTATAGAATACAATGGACTCCATACCCAATTTGATGCGCGTCCCCCCACGTTGGCGCCCGGGGCAACCACCCCCCCTGCCCCCCCTAGATCTGGCCCTGCCTCCATCCCCCCCAAATATCCAGGTATTTCTCAAACCACAGCTGGCAGCCCTACTGTCATCTGATCCCTCTGGTATGCAGAAAGCACAGATTTAAATCTGGAGGACTTTTGCACTGTGCATTCATTTTGCGTTGACCATTTCTATGTTTATGTTTTCAAATACTTACCCTATGGGAGTCGGTATATGTTGGAATTGGTATCCAGAACATATTGTGTGATTTTATTTACTCGTATTAAAAATGTAGCCACGCCTTTTTAAAATATTTCGCTCAAGGCAATCTGCAATAAAAAGTGATGGTAATCAGATCATCGCAATGCAGTAAACACAAAACAAAATAGTAAAAATGCATCCCTAACCTAAGTCAGCTGAAAAAGAGGTTATATAGTTCAGTTAGCTAACTATTGCCATAAACTAAGTGAAACAAGAGTGTCTTTTGCCTTCTAAACCAAAGGAAGACAGATGAAATAGGTGGATGTCCTTAAGGGAAACATACCAAGCAACATGACATCAGTGGTGGCTTTCTTATGGGCAGCCACTGAACATGCTTCCAAAGTAAAGGGAATATGCATCTCATTAAGCGTGGGTGGGTTCATAGGAGCAGAGGTGTTTCTGCAGATTGCAGTTGCCAAAATAATACATGTGAGTGCCATCCTAGGGTTACTTTCCCCCCCTGCTTTCAGGGCTCTGCTGTAAATGGGCATCCGGGCCTTGATGTGTGAATCCCAGGAGACTAGGAAGTGGTTTCAAAGCAAGTTAAAGGATTAACCATGACCACATTGTGTTGTTACCGAGGTACAGAAGCAGCATGTCCTTGGGGGAAACATCAGATTTAAAGGCAATTAATGCATTCCTGTGCTTTCACCTACTCCCTGGGAATTCCAAGGAGAAAAGGTTACAGGGCAGATATAGTACTACCAAGGGCTTCGTGCCCTTGGATCACAACAAAATATGGCAGAAAATAAATCTATGCACTAGACAGCCAGGCAGAGAATTCCTTCACATAATTTCTTTTGGGGAAAAAAGAATGCCAAGGAATTCCCTACGCTAAGCATCTTCATACTTCCAGCCTTTTGTTCTTGTAGCCCAGTGGCAAAGTGGGATGCATAAGGATAGACACCCCTGCGCCTTTCCGTTTGTATTATGCAGTTTCTCTTCTGAAATGCAGTTTGTTCTTCAAAAAATCCTCAGGGATATAAAAGACATGATGTTATTTATCTTCCTTGCAGATACAGCTTTGTTCTCCTCTGTAAATTCTCCGGTGAATATTCAGGTAGCAGGCACTTGTGCTTCTTCTCTCAAGAGGAGTTGCCAGTATGTAATGGACCACAGCTCTAGGAAATCTTTCCTGACATGCAGTCTAAATTTTCCTTGGTTGTACCACAGCTCCAAGCAGGGAGCAGCATACACACATGAATCTTCTTAGCTGTTTAATTATTTGTGAAGTTCTTCGCTGAACTTACTCCAACACACTGGCCTTGAGATTCCCTACTTCGGGGGAGGAGTTGTCACACATGAAAGCTGATTTATCACCATTTGGATTCACGGAAGCTTCCCACCTTCTGTGCTGCATGCTTCTGTAATGTGTGTTTAATTTTCTTTACTGAAATGATGGAAGAGTATACTTATGTTGCCATATTCTGTCATACTTTAAGACTCATGCTGTTTTCCATATTTTTCTGTTCTTTTCCCCCATATTGTATAAAGTAATGCTTCCCCCTCCCCCCAAATCAGTTCTTACTTTTATTAATAATTTTTATTTGTTTTCAACCTACTAGAACCCATGAGATTTTTTTCTTACTCCCTTTTCCTTCCACCTTTAACACTATTACTTAGCTTTATCCAGGGCTTTTTTTTGTAGCAGGAACTCCACACCCCTGATGTAGGCAATCCTCCTGGAGCTTACAGTAGGCCCTGTACTAAGTCCTGTAAGCTCTTGGAGGATTGGCTACATCAGTGGTGTGTGGGTAATATGCAAAGGAGTTCCTGCTACAAAAAAAAAAGCCTTGGCTTTATCTGAGTTATTCCATAGTACTAGCACAAATCCTACCCCTATCCTACCACTCCACTGAGTAAAGTCTGAAGCCTCTTCTTGACTCAGGTGCCTTCCTCCAACTTAAGTGGCACTTTCTCCAACAGAAGAAATTGGAGGACATCTTGTTACACTGGAGGAGAGCAACTTGGAGAAAGATTTGTTCTACGCCAATATCCAACAGATCTGGAAGTTTCTGTCCACCTCCCCTTCTTCGAATCACTACAGTGGCATGGGAGGGAACAGTGCATCAGGAAAGCCAAAAGGAAGGGGTTGAATAATAAATGTCTTTGGGTAACCGAAACCCCCAAAGCTCTTACAGCTTAGGGCTACAAGAAATACTGCTTCTTGGGAGGAGCCATTTTGTGCCCTTGTGAAATGAGTAATCGTTGCACCAATCTGCTGCCCTATTTCAAAGCCAGGTGTTTTCCTGGCAACCAGTATAGGAAAGGGGCAAAAGCTGCTTTGCTTTATAGGCCTCAAAGCAAAAGCCCATAAATGCAACAAACGAGCACAGCCTTTGCCTGAGAAGGACAGCTGTGTTATAATGGTATAGGACCTGTGGAAGCAGGAACATATTCTCCAAAGCCAAAAAAAGGAAATTTTATTCATTATGCACAGGCTCTCCTGTCTTTAGGCCTATTTCCATGCATGTTCCCACCATTTGGAGGGAAGAAGGGATTGGATTTATACCCCACCTCTTCACTACCTGAAGGAGTCTCAGAGCAGCTTACAAACTCCTTTCCCTCCCCCTCCCTGCAACAGACATTCTGCGAGGTGGTTGGAGCTGAGAGAGCTCTGATAGAAACAGCTCTTGAGAGGAAGAGCTCTGTGAGAACTTGACATCAGCAGGTACATGTGGAGGAGTGGGGAATCAAACCCAGTTCTCCCAGATAAGAGTCCACGCACTTAACCACTATACCAAACTGGCTCTCAGGGCAGCTTTCAGGGATGGTCCGCAGCTGAGCAGGGGGAAAGGGGGCAGATGACATGCAGGTACAGTGGATGCTCAACCACTGAGACAGATCACCATGCCCACTCATGGCCATCCTATATAGAGCCAGTCTTGTGTAGTGGTCAAGAGCAACAGAGTCTAATCCAGAGGACTGGCTTTGATTCCGCACTCCTCACATGAAGCCTGCTAGGTGACCTTGGGCCAGTCACAGTTCTCTCAAAACTCTCTCAACTGCACCTACCTCACAAAGTGCCTTTTCTGGAGGAAGGGAAGGAGATTGTAAACTGCTTTGAGACTCCTTAGGGTAGGAGATTGTAAGCTGCTTTGAGACTTCTCCAATTGTGCAAAGATAATTGTGCTTATTGCTCTGTGTGTGTTTGCATTGGGATCATGTTGCTAGATCTTAACTGGAGCCCTTTCTCAGCCTCAGAACCAGCCTTAACTGCAGTTTCTCTCCCCTCTGAGGTGCTGTCTGGGTGACCAAAATGGTGCTCCTGAGCATGTGCAAAATGCCTCCCTAATGGTTCTGAGTTAAGCAAAGCTATTTCCCAGGTGCTAAGCATTCTGTGGCAAACTTATTGGCATTGAATTTAAGAGCTGGACTTTGTCTTGGTGCAGCTGCTGCTGTTCTCCATTCTAAGCACTTGTCTGGTGAAGCAGCAAGACTTAGGAGGCTAGCATGTTACTCTCTGCTTGTTCTCTGGTTCCATTAATGTCAGGTCCCAAAGATTTCGACCTGTAGGCCAAAACTGCATTGTTGAAGGGCTCCTCCTGTAGCCATATAGTGTACTTCTGCCCTCAGAGTAAGAAGACTTGCTCTTTTTGTGTTGTTAAATATGGCCGACGCAACTGCAGTTGTTGTCTCTATATTTCTGCATATACACTTTTTAAAAGCTGAATGAAACATTTGTTTCTCCAACATCTCAGCTGAATTCTACAGGCTGATTATGTGCTTCATCATGAAAAATCTTCTGGGATGCATTTTTTGCTGAGCTTTAAAAAAAAAAAATTCTCATTCTCATTTGGCTTATGTGTTATGAAACAGAGCAAGGAGAGGAGCCCAGCTGCTGTCTCAAGTGCGAAGCTAAATTCTCAATTGTTTTAACCTTCCTTTGAGTATAAACACAACCTCCTCTCTCTCCCTCTGTTCTTTTAGATGAAAGACAAAGAGTAGAATGAAACATGATTGTATCTCTGTATCTTTTTCTGCTCCCATCCTTTGTTCAAATATGTAGCACCTTCCTTTCCTTTTTTGCCTGCTGTGCATTGATCAGACAGTTTCATAGACATGTTTACAGTAACCTCCCAGTAACCTTTCTTTAAATGAATTTATTGTTGTTACCGAGTATCCCTGTGTCTCTGTAATTCATGTCATTTTGTCCAAATATGCTCTTACGTAGGTGTACCTGGTGAGTTTCATCTGTTTCAATTTGCCTCATCAGCTAGTTTTACAAGATGCTTTTGTTTTTTCCCCCTCCTCCTGGTTTTGTAGACCCCAAATCGGTTGGCACTGAACAGCTTTCTTTTGCTCTCTGCAGTTAATTCCAGCTGGTGAAGCTGGATACAGCTTAACATTGGTGGCTTTTAATTCTGGGAATGCCTCCCCTCCCTATTAATCCCGTTCCTTGAGTTCTCTTCCTCACGCTTTGAGAACTGGTTGCTTCCCTCCCCGTGAGCACACATGCTTTTCCTATGTGGTATTCACTTTTTAGTGACCTCTGTTGAAGGCTTTTCTAGCATATTCTGCAGCTACATCATTTTCTGGTGCATGTATGGATTGCTACTGGCACCAGTTTTAAGACAATAAAATAGATCGTTATTGAACACTTGGTGGTCTTGCCCTGAATATACCATGGGGAAGTGTTATCCTTGTTAGGCCACAGGCTGTGTAGGCATTGTCTGGAATATACAGTGGGATAGAGATTCGTGACAGTCAAGATGGTTAATATGCTGGAGAGAATCTACGAGATTGTTGGGAGACTAGCCAAAGAGTAGAGAGAAAGCTAAAGCTGAGCCACCTGGTGGGAAGGGCGGGATATAAATCTCAGATAAATAAAAAAATAAAAGCAAAGCCTCATTCATTTGGGGATCACATCCAAGAAGCCCAATCCCAGGTTTGATAAATTAGATATGGAAAAGCAGAGGAGGAGGGTTCTAGGTCAGAAAAATGGTGGGTGAGGCAGGAAGCTAGAAGCAGAGAGAAACCAAGGATAGGACTGGATTAACAGTTATATGCAGGGCTTTTTTTTGTAACAAAAGCCCAGCAGGAACTCATTTGCATATTAGACCCATACCCCCTTACACCAAGCCAGCTGGAACTGTGTTCTTGTGTGTTCCTGCTCAAAAAAAGCCCTGGTTGTATGAAATACTTTGTAAGTGGCATACTTTCTGTTTTCAACATCCGCTTGATGAAGTGCTTATTCCGAGCACAGCTCATGGCATTCTCAGGTCTTTCCAGATTAAAACAGGATTTTAATCCAGCTCAAAGGGCAATCCAAAGCAGGGCTGTGGAGTTGTGTCCATGTGGACATTCCCTTCGTCAGCACTAGAGGGGGAAGCGGCAGAGCCAAGCTTCACTTTCAAAATGGCACAGGGCAGCTTGCTTCCATGTACCACTCCCCCTCCAGTCTTTTCCTCCCTTTCTCTGCTGACATGGGCTGTTGCATTACAGTACAACTTGGTAGGGAAAGGAAAAGTGAGGGGAATGGGGGGAGGGGGATCCAGAGCTGTTGGAAGGAGCAGTGAAATCATTGCCATGTCTTGGCTTTTGTGCAGGTGCAACAGGAAAAGGGGGAGGGGTGGGAGCGGCAACTGCATGTGGAACAAGAGCAGGCATTTGTATGGCAGCAGCATAGAAGGGAGTCTGCCCTGGCTTCCCATCCTTCTTTGATAGTAGCCCAAAACACCACTGAGGGATAGAATTTTCAAACTTTCCCCCCCAGTGCTGACTCAGTATCCTGGAGAGTATTGTATGCAGGTTCGAGTTAATTCTAAAAGTAAGCGCGAACCATTCCAGAGGCTTCATTATTGCAATTTGACTGCCCTGGATTTATTTACTTTATGTTATAAAACTTCTAAACTGTTTCTCTGCTTAGCGCAAATGATTGGATCGATACATATTTTTAGTGTGCATACAGACTTTGAAAAAAAAAATGAGTAATGTCAGCCATAGTTAGGAACAGAGTTGTAAAGGGATGTGAAGAAATACTATTAGAGGTAATTTAGTCGTTCCCCCAGCACTAGCTTATTGGATAGCTCCTTTCACTGATTCCCCAGCTGCACATAATGTTGGCATTCTCTAATTGGAAGTCCACGTGTGTTGTTTGTCCCTGAAAACTACTGGCAGGGGTGGGAGGACACTGTAGGTTAAGATAATGGAAGATGAGGAAGGGAGGTTAAGTTTTCTTTCCCTGATCAAAAACAGCTCCCTTCTGAGCTCCTCCAAACTCCAGTAAGGGGGGGTGGGTGGGGGGAGAACAGTTATATGTATTGTGCCTTACTGAGATTCAAAGCTATTGAAAGGACCTGTTTTCCATCCAAGAAATGGCACGTTTTATTTATTTAATTCATTTATGCCCTGCCTTTCTCCCCAATGAGAACCCAAAGCAGCTTACATCATTCTCCTCTCCTCCATTTTTTCCTCACAGACCTGTGAGACAGTTAAGATGAGAGGGTATGGCAGGCCCAGAGTCATCCAGCAAGCTTCCATGGCATGAGTGGGGATTCAAACCTGGGTTTCCCAGGTATTAATCCAGCTCTTTTAAACACTAGACAACACTTGGTCTCATATAGCACTCTCATACAGTTACCAGCACTGCATCCGTGCTCTGTATTCCCCTCAGTTATTGTCTTTTTGGGAGGACAAATAATACATCTTGGTTTCCAGATGTTTGTTTATTTCATTTATACCCGGTTTTTCACCACAATGGTGATCTGAGGTGGCTTTCATTGATTTCTTCTCCGTTTTATCAGCACTGTGAGGTAGGTTCGACTGAGTGTGCATGACTGGCCCAGTGTCACATCCAGGAAGCTTCCATGGTAGATCAGGGATTTGATCCAGATCCTAGTCCGAACGGTTACATGATTCTGACTTTAGCCCATTTCTGCTACAACAGCTTGTGTTAGAGACCCATTTTTAAACCTCCCTCCCTCAAAAGCTAGTTAAAATTGCAGGAATCTAAACTTCCAATTAAGGAATGTTTTGTTAATTTACTGAACAGCCAACATTGCCTTCCACTCTGTCATCCTTGCTAATTAGAGGTATTTTTGTCACATTTATATTATTCCCTTTTCCCAAGAAGTGCTGGCAGTATATATGGAGTCTACCTAGCTGATCAGTTTTATCTCCATTGCATTTATCTTATTGATAACAGTTCTGAAGTTGTCTACGAGTTTACAAGATTTTAAGTAAGACGCATTTAAAGAAAGCATTTTAAATGAAATGTGTGAAAACAGTAAAATGTGTAGGTTCATATAACATGGATCTGGAGATTCTGAATGTTTCCCATTTTTGAGATACAGCAAAGAGTGATGTAACTTTTCTTTGTGAGGCTATCAGATAGAAGCATTGATCCCGCTATTAACTTTAACACAGTTAACTTCCACTGTAAAATCTGTTGCTATATTTTATTTCCTTCTAATTTGTAGGCACAATTACAGATTTCTGATTGTTTTTGTTAAATAACTTCTGAGCTGTCAAGCATTCAAGGGTATGCGGTCAAAGTCAGAAATATTTGAATTTGAAAAGGCTGCTGTTAATGACCCTGGCCCCGTGGGACAAAGTGGGATATAAAACTGGTAAATAAGGTAATTAATATTGCAAGTCTAAACAGAGCCACACCCTTGGCAGATGTTCCCATTTGAGGTGGGGGATCTCCTCTAGTGGAACCTTGGCAACATATCTTTCTTGCTTGACTTCCCCTAACCTTCGTAGAGCCTTCATGTAGCTCGCTTTAATGTCTTTCCTTCTGCTGTGCTGTATGGGAGGTTTAAGAAAATTCCACATTCCAACAGGTTTTGTGTTTGTGGTTCAAGGAATATAGAAAGTACTGAACATGTTCTCCTGCATTATACATTTTACTGTGATATTCATGCCATTTACATAGATCCTCTTCTTCAAAATCATGAGGGACAATCTGATGGTGGTAAGACTCTCTTCCTACCGTCCACTCATGACCCTGAGATTATTGAGACTTTGGTAAATACCTGTGCTGTGCTTCTAAGAGGAGAGGAATGTTTCAAATGTTGGAGTAATATGTTTTCTCCCTTGCGGATTGTGCACATCTATGCTGTTATGCCAATAAAGGGTGTTGTTGTTGTTGTATTGCAAGCCTAAACAGAGCCACACCCTTATAATCCTCTTGACAACAGTGGAATTAGAAAGGTATAACTTTATTTATGATCACACTGTAAGTCTGCTTTCACTGAAGATGACTGAAGAAACTGGTATTTTTCTTGACTTCTTAATTGAAATTATGACGCATAAAGTATTATAACTTAACCAGAACATGGGCCATTGTTTGAATTCCTGGAAGTCACACTCTTTATCCAGTTTTTCGATAATTGCAAAAAGGCATAACAAGTATTCATTTCGTGATCCATGACTGGCTAGAATTATTCCTGTACTTTTGTACAAACCATCATACAAACCATGAGTAGACTTCATTTGTCCTTGGTGACATCAGCAAATAAACATGGCTACATAGAATCATAACGTTGTTGCATCCAGTACACCATCCTTTATTGACTGAAGTCACTTCTATAAAAAAGAAAGAGACTTAGAATGTCTGCCACAGTAGAAAAGTAAAGGCACTAAAAAAAGATAGACTGAATGGAGGTTCAGCCCCTTGGAATCATTGCTTTCAAGTGTAAAGTAAATCTGAAGAACATTTTCACTACTTTTAAAGAGGTAGCTGTGGGAAAGTGCAAGTTTCCAGAAAGAGGACCTTTAAGAAGGTCAACTATGATGAGATATGAGGGTAAAGCCATTTCCCCCCGCAAAGTATTAATTATTTTAAAAGTAAATCTGCCGATTCTTTTCGATGCTAACATAATGTAGACTTAGACACTTTCATTATTCTGCCTCTAGTTGGGATTGACCCAAATGGTGAGAGCTGATAAGATGCAGTGCTCATGTTTGAAGAAAAATCCCCATTCTCTGTACATGGTCCCATTGTGCGTATTATTTCATCCACATTCTGGGGCCATGTTTAGAATTAAGTATGTACTTGACATATCTTTCAAAGTGGTTATAAGGATTGCTACAAGATAACGTACATGATGTTATTTGGCCACTCTTGGTATCGTCTTAATTGTCATTAGTGTTTATAAATCCCTTGTTGCCACCTTGTCTCTGCAATCTCATATGTGTACCCCTTAAATTATTATAATTTAATTCCCAACACTGGTCCCAAGGGAGCCTAAGACGACATGTATTGATTATTTGCCTTTGCAGTTTTTGAAGGTCCAATGAACCATGCATGTATTGCTGTAAATACACTTCAATTAATGTTTCTGAGTTCTCATTCTCACCCTAGGAAACAACCCGGTGTCTTCATTCTTTTTGCCAGCATTTTTTAAATGTGAGATTAGCCTTTTCTTTTATTAACAGATTTGAGGTGTTGGCTAAAGTGATCCTTCAAAATCACTGTCCATTTTAACCCTTGAAGTTCACTTTAAGCATTGGATTTCCGTGTAAGGACTCTTATTTATTTCACATTTAACACATCTTTTCCAATTTAAATGCCTTCAAGGTGATTTACAATAGTAATAAAATGCTATTAAAACTATTCAGTTATTGAATAGCCATATCAAGTAAAAACAGTTTTAAATGGGAAAAAACTCTTAAAGCAGCAATTTTTGGAGCATCACAACAGAATTTAATTTTGAATTCAAGATAAATTGGAATGGAGTTTTTGCTTTCTTCTGCTGTGTGAAGACAAATAAGTGTCTGGAATTCAATTTTAGTGTTGCAGAAGCTCATGAATTCTTCCAGCAACAGAAAGCCATATGTAAGGCAACAAATGGCTGAATAAGACAGAGGCCTCCTTCCTCTGCTAATCATTCCCATGAACTGAAATAAGTTTTCACTTTAATATCTTTCCTCAATCTATTGAGCTGACAGTAGTGCCAGACTAGCAAATCTCACAGCAAGGGTTTATGTGTCTTCTTAAGGGATGATGGGATTGTTCAGCCCTGTGAAATTAGTTAACGTTCTGGTATTTGATGGACAAATCTCCTATACCAAGGGTCTATGTGGAATCATTTGGTACTGTGTGTTTTAAAAGCTGGCACCTTCTCAATAAATTTAGAGAAATCCAGAGCTGTATCTTGACGAGGAACTTCTTTCCCTGAGTCCTGTATACTAGAATCCTTTCCACAATCAAGAGATTAATCAGTACCCAACGACGGAGCTTTTTGGGTAGCAAATATTTTCACTGTTTCACTTCTTGTCACTTTTCCTTTTAGGGATTCTTCAGTAAGCGGCTTAAAGGCTCAATAAAAAGAACCAAGAGTCAGTCAAAGTTGGACAGGAATACCAGCTTCCGTCTTCCATCTCTTCGACCAGCTGAGGAGAGGTAAGAACCTCCATGAAGAACAAAGGGGACCTCTCCTGTCCTCTTCCCCAAATCCCCCAAACCTGCATTAATTTGTATTCACACAACACAGGTGAAATGGGTGAGAGGAAGCATGCTTGAAATAAAGCTTACGTCTGTTTTTTTCTGTCAGAAGTATTATACTTTTTGGAATCAGCAGATCACATACAGCATGATAGTCCCCTTCAGAGACCTAGAGGCATATTATAGGATACTCTGCTGTGTACACCCTATGTCAGAGGTCTAGACAGCATGTCTCACTTACTGAGCATGGACAGGGAGTAACTTCCCAGAACCACTGGAATTGTATCAGGTAGTCTACATGTCACAGGGACTATTCTGCAAGCAAGAGTCTTCAGACTGCTGAGATTGAATAGTAGCCCTTGCTTGCATGAGGATCACTTGTTGACTTAGAGATCCCATGGTTATTTGAATGTGGGATCTCTCTTACCCTGCAAGTTGAAACCCTCTTTAATTAATCTTCTAATGTCGAGGAGGACTCCATGTTCAAGTAGCTGTACAACCTCCCGTTACAGGTTTTTTTCTTCTTTTGATGACTGAGAGAGTGGGGGGTGGGAGGGGAGAGGTCCTGATCATTGTCCTTGGCTTTACAGTGATATTGTGTAACAGAGTAGGAGTCAAGGAGCATCTTTAAGACCTACAAAGTTTTATTCAGAATGTAAGCTTTCGTATGCATGCATACTTCTTCAGATGAGGGTACAGTGTTATTGTATGTTTGTTTTCTCCTTCTCACCGGGGATCATTGTTTGCCACGGTCATGTTTGCCAACATCATTGTTTGCCACGGTCATGCTGTGCTGCCTCAATTAATAGCACAATTTTCTCTTGTTTACAGAGCAGCAAAATAAAATAATGGTGACATGAAAGCTTTACAAACATGTTAGCAGTCTTGCTAATTCTGTAACTTGTGGAAAGGCTTTCATCTTGGGTGCCACTCTCAAAGCAGAAGACAGTTGTAGCCAGAGGTCCTTATAAACCCCTGAGTAGGTAGAACCCCTGAGTAGGTAGAATGGCAATGATGGATTTGCTTTGGTTATGATAAGCAAGGAGGCGTCTGTCAAGATTGGAGCATTAGCTGCTATGTTGGTCTTCCAGTGATAATATTATGATATGTCATTGTGTGTAGTATAGTCAGGGGATCCTAAGATTATCTGGCAGCAAGAAGTTCTAGCTCTTTAGCATTATGCACCACTAGGTGGTGAGCTAGACTTGTTTTTAAGGCAATACATGTTTCAGAAGTGGTTTGCCATCACCTGTCTCTGCTGAATTCCTTGCAGGTCACCCATCCAAATACTAGCCAAGGCAGACCCTGCTTAGTTTCTGAGATATGATGAAATTGGGCTACCCTGGGCTATCCAGATCAGGGCATTGGTCCAGGCCACACATTTGACACCCCTGATCTATAGTGTAAAAGGAGTTCTTACTTTTGTGTGCTTGTAATCCCTGTGAGGGGGTTGGGAGAAGGAGTGTGAGAGTCTCCAGGGCTTGCTTTTGAGCTCTCATTAAGTGGAATCTCAAGAGCCAAGCCATGTGTGAAGAGGCTTTCCGTTTCCATGCATCCCATTGTGCAAATGAACATTAATCAAAATGTGCTTGCTTTATATCACCAGGCTCATTTTTCAGCATTTTGATTTTCCTTTTGCACAAGTGGGAATTATGAAAGGGAGGAGTAAAGGAACTGCAGCAGTCGAGCATATTGCAGACATAGAGGAGAAACCATGCTGGAGGCCATGAGGGCAAAGCAGGTAGCCTTCTCCCTCCTCAGTAGCGATTGCTGGCAGTGCTTGTATGCTTTCCACTATTAACTCCGCGTCAGTCAGGGCTAGAAAATTTGACATTCTGTTGACTTGGTTTAAATTAGCATCATAGAAAGAAATTCGATCATTGCTGCTATGTTGCTTTTATTTTAAAGCTACCGTACTTGAATTAACAGAATTCATGAACGATACGTGCCGTTAGCTCTGATTGGGAGAGTATTAAACACATCCTCAGCAAATGTGTTGAAAGCACTGAGGAGTTCGCGTCACCTCCTCCAGAGCCAGTTTGGTGTAATGGTTAAATGTGCAGAGTCTTACCTGGGAGAATTGGGTTTGATTCCCCACTCCTCCACTTTCAGCTGCTGGGATGGCCTTGGGTTAGCCATAGCTATCACAGGAGTTGTCCTTGAAAGGGCAGCTGCTGTGAGAGCAGTCTCAGCCCCACCCACCTCACAGGGTATAGGAGAGAAGATATAAGAGATTGTAAGCCACTTTAAGTCTCTGATTCAGAGAGAAGGACAGGGTATAAATCTGCAGTCTTCTTCTCCTGACAGGTAGCCATTTTTCCTTTGGAAAGTCTGTCTTGTACTTCAGGAAGCCTGGGTCTGTTAGTTCAATGGACCGCTAAAAGCAATGTCTGTTTCCATTTTAAATGCATAGGATTATCCCCTGATGACACTAATGTGAACTGTGAACAGTTTATTAATTCAATAAATTTCTGCTCACTTTTATTGCATCATTGGGTTTTTTGCTTCCCCACCCCCACCCCCGTTATGATTAGTGCAGCCTTTTTGTGTTTTTCTCTAAAGAAGGAGCACGGCAAAGGTTTAATGCAGGCTGTGGTCAGAGAGTAGTACAGAGCAAGAGCAGGGAAGCAGCCAAAGGCCAAACAGCACATTTAAGAGTGTTTCCCATAAGCAACAGCCCCTTTCTCTGTCTCCCATAATACAGGAACTTGGGGACACCCAATGAACTTGTTGAGCAGTAGATTCCAAAGGAAATGCACATTTACTCAATAAGCAATTAAAGAGTGGAATTCACTGCCAGAGGTCTTAATGATAGGCACAAGTACAGATGGCTTTGAAAAGGGGCTTAGACAGATTCGTGGAAGAGGCAAGATCCATCAACAGCTACTAGCTGTGGTAACTGAAGGGAATTTCTGTATTCGGAGGCAGTCAACTTCTGAATACCACTGCTAGAAGGTAATATCAAGAGGATGCCTTGGCCTCTATGCCCTGTACACTGGTCCTTTGGGGCAGCTAAATGACTGCTGTATGGAACAGGATGCTGGACTAGATGGACCACTGGTTTGATCTGGCAAGGCTCTTCCTATGTTCCTATGTCTATACAGTAGGCTGAAGAAAGGAAATAAGGTAGCAAACAAGTATTTTGTCTCAGATTTTATCCTTGTGGCATGTCTCTCTGCAGAGTTTGAAATGGCTTTTGTTAAATGTCCAGAGCCATATATTTACAGACTCTAGTGATGTCTCAGCAGAGCCATCACAAGCTTTTATGAAAACTGATTGAATAGCAAGGTCTGATACCTGTTGTTGTTAACGAAGAATGGGTCCAGTTTGAATCGGGACAAGAATTTGAATGGATATCAGGTTCTTACCAAACCATGGCAAAACGCACTCTGGTTTTCTGTGGTTGTTGTACTAATTAACATCGTGCCTGCATTACCTAGCTGCTTGAAGTTTGTAGCTGTTCTCTCGGCATCAGACAGTCAGCCGTCTGTTCGGAAAGTGCTTGTGTTAGTTGCCTGCAAAAAATTAATCTCCTCTTTGGAGAGAAATTGATGGCACTCGTAGAAATGACATGCAAATTGGGGAAGTACCTCTTGCTGAAGAGACTGAATGTTTAATGAAGTCTCGTCTGCATTAGTGGTGCGGTCTCCTTTTAATGCACCCATCAGACTGATTTTTTTAGGGGGCCCTTCTTCGTATATTGCCATTTGGAAACAATGCTTTCTTTGTGTGTGTGTGAGTCTTTAAATGTCTGACAGTAAAATGGAGCTTGTTAATCATTCGTGGGTCCCAGAGGGCAGAATTTATGTTATCATAATTTCTACATATTCCATCACCAGTGGCAAGACTAGGTACTCCATGTACAAAGAATCTTTTTTGCCAAGGAGTGTTTATATGCAGGCTGTCCTCTTCTATTGTTTCTTCTTGCCCTCCACAAAGCATCTCATCCCATGCAACCTCAACTGTGGGACTTAAGACGTCACAAAATATTCTTCATAAATATTTCTTGAATCCCATTACAGCCTTTGATCCCAGAGCTCTTTACAGAGATGGTGCTTAAATCAGTCTCCCTGAGAGCTTAAAAAACAGTGTTGCAATTCCGTGTTTAAATTTGCTAGTTGATTTGTGGCCATTTGTTCTAGTACATAAAATCACTTTTTACAGCTGCCTGAAAGAGCATCTACTACATCTGTAACTGTTTCTGTAACTGGGGGATCTGTAACTGGTTGGACAGATTGCACCCAAAGAATGCTTGTCATGGAGTGCTTCAGTTTTGGGCACCACAATTCAAGAGGATATAGACAAGCTGGAACGTGTCCAGAGAAGGGCAACAAAGATGGTGAGAGATCTGGAGACCAAGTCCCACAAGGAAAGGCTGTATTTAGCTAAAGAGGAGACAACTGAGCAGTGATAATGATCCCCATCTGCAAGTACTTAAAGGGTTGTCATATAGAGGGGTGGTGCTGAGTTGTTTTCTGTTGCCCTACAAGGTTGGGCCAGAATCAGTGGGTTGAAATTAAATCAAAAGAGTTTTCAACTACAGAGCAGTTCCGAAGTGAAACAGGCTTCTTGGGAGGTGGTGGGCTCTCCTTCTTTGGAGATGTTTAAACAGAGGCTAGGTGGTCATCTGACAGCAATGCTGATTCTGTGAATTAGGCAGATCATGAGAAGGAGGGCAGGAAGTGTTGCATCAGTGCATAGTTCTCATGACCCTTTCTTACAAGCCCAGAAAAAATGCTGTTCGCCACTTTGGGGTCAGGTAGCAATTTTTCTGTTTTGCCAGGAAACCTGGAGAGGGTTTTTTGTCATCTTCTGAGCGTGGATGTGTTTTATTTGTGAATTTCCTGCATTGTGCAAGGGGTTGAACTAGATGACCTTGGAGGTTTTTTCCAACTCTGTGATTCTATCAGTGTCGAACAAACCATCTTGCTATTTATTGAAGTATTTAGAAAATTTTTATGCCATCTCTCCGGGGAGTCTGCCTGAGGCAGCTTACGTAATAAAAGAAGATGAAGAAGATATTGGATTTATATCCCGCCCTCCACTCCGAAGATTCTCAGAGCGGCTCACAATCTCCTTTACCTTCCTCCCCCACAACAGACACCCCGTGAGGTGGGTGGGACTGAGAGGGCTCTCACAGCAGCTGCCCTTTCAAGGACAACCTCTGCCAGGGCTACGGCTGACCCAAAGCCATGCTAGCCAGGTGCAAGTGGAGGAGTGGGGATCAAACCCGGTTCTCCCAGATAAGAGTCCGCACACTTCACCACTACACCAAACTGGCTCTCAAGACACTAGAAATATTAAAAGCTATCAAAAATTCAACATCCTACAGATTTAGCATGTGTGTTCTGATTTGCTTAACTGATACAATTTTGTTCGAGTTGCAGAATTCAGTTTAGCTTGATTTCATCAGATCTTGGAAACTATGCAGGGCTGCCCATGGTTAGTGTTTGAATGGGAGACCACCAAGGAAATCTAGGGTTGTGACACAGAGGCTGGCAGTGTCAAACCACCTCTGAACATCTCTTGCCTTGAAAATCATATTGGGCGGGGGGGGGGGGGCACCATAAGTCAGCTGCAACTTGCCAGCACTTTCTACCACCATTGGGGCTTTTAAATCCTAATTTATCCAAAATCCAAAGTGAAGAGAATTTGTATGTGCTTCATATAGCCTTGGCTTGGTTCCTGCAAAGCAACAGAAAATGAGGCCCCCAGTTCTTTCATAGTTCCAAAAACTATTCACATATTACAGTGGGGTGCAGTACATTGGTGATTTTATATAGATTCATTTCTGCCCAGTAATATATGAAACTATGACAGAGAGCTGGGGGTTATTGGAAGCTCTCCAGAGATCATTTCTACAATAAAGACCTGGTGGAAGAATTGTAGCTGCTGTTCTCTTTACGTGCTTGAATTAGGTTTGCCAATCCCCAGATCCCAGCAGGGGTTCTCCCACTTTCCCAGGCTCCTTCCCGCCCCCAGTCAGCTGGCCAGTGGGAGAAGCTCCGCCCCCACAGCCACCATGTGATTTTCCACCTCCAGAGGCTTTAGTCTCCGATTGGAAAGGCTTCTTCTTGGGATGGTGTGTCTGTTACTTTGAAGAAGTCGGCAGCAACTCGTGAGTAGAGACCACCAATCCTCGCTTCAGAGTTGCCAGAAATGGGGGGGGGGGAATGTCTGCTCAGCACTTCATTATTCCCTATGAGGGTATCGATTCTTATAGGGTATAATGGGGAATTGATTTTGGAGGTAGCGGGGGCTCTGGGGGAGCTGTTTTTTGAGGTAGAGGCACCAAATTTTCAATATAGCATCTAGTGCCTCTCCCCAAAATACCCCCCAAGTTTCAAAGTGATTGGACCAGGGGGTCCAGTTCTATGAGCCCCAAAAGAATGTGCCCCTATCCTTCATTATTTCCTATGGAAAGAAGGCTTTTAAAAAGGTGTGCTGTCCCTTTAAATATGATGGCCAGAACTCCCTTGGAGTTCAATTATGCTTGTCACACCCTTGCTCCTGGCTTCGCCCCCAATGTCCCCTGGCTCCATCCCCAAAGTCCCCAGATATTTCTTGAATTGGACTTGGCAACTTGAAGCAGCCTTCGCAAACTGTGTGCCAGATACAAAGAAAGTTCCATAGGCCAACATTTCAAACATGTGCCATATACCTCTTAGAGCATTAAGTGGTGTACCTAGTAGGCACTGAGTGTTCCACCAGCAGACCTTTGGTGAGGTTCATGTAGACGGCATAGTGCCTGCTGGTTGCTTGGAATTCTTACAAAGGAAGCTGGACTAGGTGTTCCTTGGTCAGGTGCAGCAAGGCACTTCGGTCCTTAAGGAAGAACACACCTTTAAAATTTAACTTCAGATTAATTATGCTTGAATATTAAGTAATGAACTCTTGCTTTGTAAATGTAAGTGAAAGCAAACAGTGAAAAACTAAAATTAGGGCTTGTGAGAAAATGGAAACTGGTCCACCTTCACCCTGGAGTACATATGAATTTCAGTGGCTGAGGCTCATTTTGCATCTTGTCAATTGAACTTGGGAGTAGGCTTACAGTACAACATGGGTGCAGCAAAAGCAAGAATGAAAGCCTGAGACAGCATGCCTTGGGATGCTTGTCAGGCCCCTTCTGCTCTTATCTGGGAGCATCTTGAGAGCCAGTTTGGTGTAGTGGTTAAGTGTGCGGACTCTTATCTGGGGAAAACCGGGTTTGATTCCCCATTCCTCCACTTGCACTGCTAGCATGGCCTTGGGTCAGCCATAGCTCTGGCAGAGGTTGTCCTTGAAAGGGCAGCTGCTGGGAGAGCCCTCTCAGCCCCACCCACCTCACAGGGGGAGGGAGATAAAGGAGATTGTGAGCTGCTCTGAGATTCTTCGGAGTGGAGGGCGGGATATAAATCCAATATCTTCTGTCTTCTTCCTTCTGCTGTCTGTTTCACAGTTTGACCATTCCTGCTTACAGTTCAAACATCCCAAGTAATACTAACAAGTGGTGCTCAAATGTTCCTCCTTCAGCTTGATATGGGCTTGCAGAATGAGAAACTGGCTTTCCTCATTGCAAGCTTTCTTTTCATTTTTGACTCCTAGAAAACAGCCATTCCCGGCTTTTATGTATGACAAAACACTTTCCTGTGGAGTTTCCTATGTTTTAGAAATTTCTCTGCTTACTGCTTTTCAGCAGAGTGTTCAGTAAACCTGAATTAGTGAGATACACTCAAATACATCTCTAAATTCAATGGTCCGTGGCATGTTCCAGCTTGCGCCTTGAACATATTTTTCAGTGGTCGTCTGTTTAGTAAAATATTCTGCTGGGGTGCATGGAGATTGTAAGAAGTCTCACTGTACTGAACCAGTATCAGTACTTTTTTCTGTACAGCTGTCTTTTTAAATTGCTCCTCCAGAATGCAAAACTGTGTACCTCAGGCATGTTCTGTTGAGAGGGTGTCACATTTTTAAAATCTCCTGGGTTTTAAAAGTGAAGAATAATTGACAGGCAGCCAAAGAGTGCTTCAATATGTAAGCCAGGTAGGGTAAGCAGGTTATTATATGGCAGGTGTGGGACTAGGAAATGAAATCTTTCCTAACTGGCCCTCACAGTCCTTCCCCCTACTTTTATTTATTGGGCAGGAGGGCGAGGCTGAAAGAATGATGGTTTGAGAATGAGATGCACAGGCTGTGAGTGGCAGTAGTTAAAACTGTGGACAGCTGGGAGGGTTTTGCCCTCGTGGGATTTGCTGCCACGTGGGAATCCTCCTGATTTAGTAAAAGTCATTTTATGGCATTATCAGACAGCTGTAGAACGTCAGAGAATTCACTCCCAGAGAATGGCCACTCCCGGGCACTGGGGTATCAAGTAGCCATGGCTTTGGGGTTTATGATGAAGCGGTACCGCTGTGCACACGCCAGTTCCTTCTACTATAGGTGGGTTCTTTCTTTTAAAATGTCCTCTTTGCCGTGTAGGCTATTGTAGCAGGTTAGCTAAACAAACCCAGCAAAGCAGTTGGCTTCTCTCTTCCTCATTTGGTCTGCCTGCCTTCTCATTCTAGATTCCAGAAGGTACTAGTGGTAGCAGAGCTGACAGATTTTTGATCCTATTTGAATTAAGTGGGTGGGAAGCTGCTGGTGGCTCTCCTTGCATGGGAATTTGCACCGTGTTTTAACTGTGCTGTTTTCGAGCAGAGTGCGTGTGAGACAGAGTATGCGTCCTTGTGCATGCAGAAAAGAGGTGTTGTTTGTCACTTACTAAGCACTTGAGGTCCTTTTTAAGGACACATTTGCACACTCGGTGGGTCATAACAGTACTTCAAGTTACATTAAAATATGTGAGGTTTGTCGGCACTCTGTGTGTTGTGTCTGCCAGATACCTTTGGACTCCAGAGTTGCTCACGGGGCTCTGTGTACATCTTGTTTTACAGCACTAGTGACTGTATTGTAGTTCTGATGCCATCTGTTTCTATAACTGTGATAGAGGGCATATCTCCTGAGATAATTATAAATGTAGAATTGTTTTTGAAATGCCCTAATGAGATAAGAATCCACTCTGGAGTTTGAGTCTTCTCTGAAAGGTGGATGTTTCTGCTGGTTTTTCCCAACTTGTACCTTTAGGGATGGAAATAGCACGCCCCTCTAATCAAAAAGAAATATCAGTTGTTTTCCTGATCGTGTGTTTCTGCCTTCTGCTCGGATGGCGTGTTTTTTTCAATTTTTTTGCAAAGCAAGAGAGGGGCTGCTCTCTTCTCAACAGATACTTCCTTGTCATGAGGTGCTGCTCTACCCGTTTGTTTCGATCCCACAAAAGCATGGCAAATGCCTTTCTGTAGCCTATTGCCTTCTAGGCATTCAAAAGGAGAGACTCCACCCGACAGAGTCCCCTTCTGAAAATAGCTTTCACTTGCAACTTGATAGGGGAAGTATATCTGCTTGCTTGAATACAGTGGGTAGAAATTGGGACTGCAGGACAGAAAGTCCGATTCCATTGTTCGATCCGTAGCACTCCACAGTGAGCAGCAATCTATACAAAAAGGGCACCAGGAAAGCCCTGTCTAACCATACCATATTTCAGAAGCATGGGCTGTAAGGCTCATTTGTTTGTTTAAATTAGAACCGTCTCTCAAGTGCACTCAGCCCCCTGCTCACAGTCTGAAAAATGAACAGGATTCAAAACTAAGTAATCCTCCCTGATCTTGCAACTGAAATAAAATTGACTTATGTAACAAAGCAGTGAAATCTGCAGAACTGTTGGCTAACTGACAGCAATGATTTCTCCAACTAGCGGTTTAGAAAATCTCCAGCTTGTAGCACTTGTAATCAGTTCTAGGGTTTGAAAGGCTCCTGGTGCCCAAACTCTTCGAGGTTTCTTACTAGCCGTTATAAACACAAATCTTCAGAATCCCCCTCCCCTTCATTTTGTATGAAAAAAGCATTTATCTTCTACAAATGGACCTTAATGAAATGGACCTTAATGAAAAACCCTATATTGTCAAATGGACCTTAATGAAAACTATGAAGGAGCGGGGGGGGGGGGTGTATTTTGCAAAATCTCTTGCTGTCCACAAAGTGAGCTGTTGGTTGGGTAACTTTTGCACTCTTTTGCAAACGGAAGTATGCCAGGTAAGGGCAGATGTCTGGAGAAAGGGCAGAACTTCTGCTTCCAAGTAGGGTTGCCTAGTCCCCAGGTGGAGGCAGGAGGAGAAAGCCACACAGGCATTCACGTTAAAACAACCTCAAATACTTAGAAATTCATGTTATTTATATAGCAAATTATTCATAGAAAATGCAGTGTATCACAAAGTGCAAAGAAAAACTGCTCCCGAAACAACCATTCCTATATTGATATCCGACAGAGTCTGTTCTTTGAAATTGGAGTCGGGAAGTAGTGTGCAATGCTGTGGAAAGAGTCCAGTGCTCCAGTTCTTCTCTGTTAGCCAATATCTGGATGGAATGCAGCAAGGCAATAAGACGCAACAAGGATGCACTAAATGCCCTGTTTCACGCAAAGCTTCAATGAGCTGCATAGATAAAAGTGAAAAATCACTAATACATAAACACTACAATTTCTGAAAATACAATACATAACACTTGTAAATACTTTCGGAAGTGACTAAAGAATTCATATTGGAGACCAACGCTCCTACATTCAACAGACAAATGAAAGCAATAGGAAATTGACCATAATGCACTTATAAACAGGTGTTGAGAATTTCTTAAGTCACAGACACAGAGTTTATAGTGGCATACTTAATACATAGTGAACTACAGTTATTTTGCAAAAAACATAGTGAACTACAATTTAATTACAAAAAACACGACAAGTCCCAGTCACTGTTAAGACCATTAGGCATCAGAGAATCCAGTTTAAAATCAACCGCATCTCCTGCTTAAGCAACCATTTATTCATGTTAGGTTTTCCCTGAAGCCAAACTGGAAACTTTTCCAGGACAAAGAATTTGAAATCATTGGGATCATGTTTTAATAAGCAGAAATGCTCAACAAGAGGGGCTTCAGAAACAAAAATTTTTACACAAGATTTATGTTCCAAAATTCTAGCGCGGACCGAATGTCTCGTACTACTGCAATAAATTTTTAAACAAGGACATAAAATAATATACACACAACTTTTGGTGGAACAGGTTGTAGTGGTCTTTCAATTTTATTTTGAAGCCTGCTGTAGGGTGTTGAAATTTCTTTAAGTCTAAGGATAATAGGGAAGTGGAGCAAGTCCTGCATTTATGGTGCCTCTCCCACATCCATTGGAGGTACAATTTTATTAAAGTCAGACTTCACTAGATAATCCGATAAATTACTGGTTCTATGATATCCTATTTTTGGAAAGGTACTGCAACCAGGCCGGTCTGTAACCAAGAACCAAAATTTTTTGAGAATATTTTGAATAGGATAAGCTAATGGGGAAGATTGGAAGGCACAAGTTAGTCTTGAATTAAACAGACCCCCCCCCCCGCCCCTCATATTCACTCTGATTTCTTCTGGTTAGCATGGAGTCCCAGGAAATGTTATTAACCTGTTTACAGGCAGTATTCAATGTATAATCAAAATATCCTTGTGATTTAAACTGCCTACAGATTCTATTTTTTTTCTGTTTCGTAGTCTTCCAAAAAGGTAGAGTTCCGTTTTGCTCTTCTTAATTGGGAATAAGGCAGGCTATTTTTTAAATGACTAGGATGACAAGAATCATACTTCAGAGGTACAGTTTTATCAGTGGGTTTCGATAAGGCTTGACTGCCAATGTGTTATCCCTATGTTTAAAGACTAAAGTGTCTAACAATGCTACTATATGAATATCCGCCTGGTGACTGATCTGAATGGATGGATGCGCCTGATTCATCCGTCGCAATAGGGGGTCTACCATGTCATTGTGAAGAAATTACAGCCATCACATCATCAATATAAAACTGTCATTTAAAAAAATAGCCTGCCTTATTCCCAATTAATAAGGTATTTACAAGTATTATGTATTGTATTTTCAGAAATTGTAGTGTTTATGTATTAGTGATTTTTCACTTTTATCTATGCAGCTCGTTGAAGCTTTGCGTGAAACAGGGCATTTAGTGCATCCTTGTTGCGTCTTATTGCCTTGCTGCATTCCATCCAGATATTGGCTAACAGAGAAGAACTGGAGCACTGGACTCTTTCCACAGCATTGCACACTACTTCCCGACTCCAATTCAAAGAACAGACTCTGTCGGATATCAATATAGGAATGGTTGTTTCGGAGCAGTTTTTTCTTTGCACTTTGTGATACACTGCATTTTCTATGAATAATTTGCTATATAAATAATTGACTTTCTAAGTATTTGAGGTTGTTTAACATGAATGCCTGTGTGGTTTTCTCCTCCTGCTCTACCTTTTCACGTTACTCTGTTTGGTTGCTAAATCCCCAGGCGGGGGCAGAGGGACCCCCCAGTTTGGAGGCCCTCCCCCCACTTCAGGGTCATCAAAAAGGGAGGGAGGGGATGTCTGCTGGGCACTCCTTTATTCCCTATGGAAACCGATTCCCATAGGGTACAATAGAGAATTGATCTGCAGGTATCTGGGGCTCTGGGGGGGGGCTGGTTTTTTGAGGTAGAGACACCACATTTTCAGCATCACATCCAGTGCCTCTCCCCAAAACACCCTCCCAAGTTTCAAAAGGATTGGACCAGGGGGTCCAGTTCTATGAGTCCCAAAGAAGGTGCCCCTATCCTTATTCCAATGGAGGGGAAGGCATTTAAAAGGTGTGCGGTCCCTTTAAATGTGATGGCCAGAACTCCCTTTGGAGTTCGGTTATGCTTGTCACACCCCTTGCTCCTGACTCCACCCCCGAAGTCCCCAGATATTTCTTGAATTGGATTTGGCAGCCCTATTTCCAAGGCAGCTAATATTCCCCCTCACCCTGTCAGTCGTTGGCCAGTTGGTGTGAATATGAGTGGGGATGTGCATCCAACCCCCTCACAAGTGGCAATTTATGGTGACCTGTAGGGATTTCAGGTCAAGAGATGTTGAGAGGTGGTTTGCCACTGCATGCCTCTTCGTAGCAACCCTGCACTTCCTTGTAGTCTCCATCCACATTCTAACCAGAGCCAGCCCTGCTTAGCTTCAAGATCTGACCAATATAGGGTTTCTCCTGGCTAGACATCTATTATTTTAAATTGCAGGGGGAAAAGTTTAAGGATTGCGGGTAGGGGGTTGCCCCAAACTGCCCAGTAACTCAGTAAACTGAGCTGAGATTTAAATCTAGATGTATCCCACCTTCTGTCTACTGAATTATACTGACCTAGCACAAATCAAGATATATTAGGTGGTGCAGGAGTGCATGCATATCTGTAATAAGAGGGCTGCTGAGAGCAGGGCATTGTGGCATTTTTAATCAGGTGCATTATGTCTGAGAAGAATCTAACTGTGTGAGAGGATGCAACCTCATAATTAACCTCCTTTGATTCCTTTGTTATAATAAGACGATGAATGAATTAGGCTGTGAGTTTTGTCGGTTCATTGCTGGTCCCTATGCCATGTTTGCCTTTAGGGAGAGATTTCTGATCCTTATTAGTTATTTTTAAGAGCCAATCCAACCCATCCACCCACCCCCACCCCCACAGTAATCGCAGTAATTGAAATGTGCACTTTGGAGTCTGGCTTTTAAATAGGTCAAAAGCAGCAGGAGACCTTCATAAGTGGAGAGAATTTGATTTTTTTAACCCTTTCCCCTCCCTATGCTTGCTTGACGCTAGAATATTATAACAGGCAGCTATTGGCTGCCCAAGATTTTTTGTTTGTTGAGTTCTGTAGTCAAAATTGAGACATTGCTGGAATAGGGTGATGTTATTCCATTGCATGCAGCACTTGAGGCATGCATGCTGGAATCAGAGAGGTCTGTGAGTATTTATGGGGCAACTCTGGTGGTAGGATTCTGATTCAGTTTAGTACTCAGGGTTGCATTAGTGACAAGTACATTGGAAATCATCACCAGCTCATTATCAGTAGGCGTTCAAATATTTTTGTAGACCTCCACCTTGGCCAGATTAAAAAGTAATCATTGAAAAAGATGCCATACTGTCCATTGTTCGGGGGTGTTGGCATCAAATAAAAAGGGGCTTGATTCAAAAATTGGAGCAAAAAAGCTGGTACAGTGAAAGCCATCATCATTACCTATTCTCTGCCTGGAATCCACATGGATTCTTGCATGTGTTATTATTTTATAGCAAAACAAAACAAAAACCCAGTGGCTCTTTCAAGACTGACAACAGAAAGCTCATTTTTTAAAAAAACCCAACATTATTAGTAAGGCATCAGTGGGTTTTTGTTTTATTTGGGAATCAACATGACACTACTGTTCTCTGCTTCTAAAACTGAATTCAAATGTGATGGTGCCAAGCAGGAGGAACTTAATTATGATATGTTGCACATTTACAACATCTTTATTTTTTTCGATTTGTTTATTTATTCTTATAGTCACTGACCCAAAGTCACCCAGCAACGTCCTGTGGCAGAGTGGGGATTCAGACCATGATATTCCAGATCCCCCTCCAATAGTGTAACTGTCTCGTTTTAATCCTGCCCCACAACCACTAAATGGGCAGCATTAGCATACTGAAGAACACTCCAGCAGGTATTGCATTGGCACGTTACTGCTGTACATATAGGGAGGCTACATACCAGTGAAATATATATGAGGCATGGAACATTATGCATGCTGTTGTAGCACATATAGTAGGGTTACGCATGTATCGGCATTGTTGAAATAAAACATTGCACGGGTGCATGTTCTTTTTGACCACTGGGATCAGTTTTAAATCCGGCTGCAATGTCCCCAGCCAAGTCTCCTTTCTGTTAGTGGATAGCAGGGGAAAGGTTAATCGTCCAGGTTAAGTGTAATTGGAATAGGGATTTGGGGGAGGGGGGGGGGCTAATGGAACTGCTGAGAAGCAACAGATTTTGGGCAAACATTCTCCCTCTCCAGCAGGCTTCCTGCCACTCTATGTGCCTACATGATCTTCCTGTTTACTGTAATCTTGCTTCTCTGTGATTAACTGCCATGTCTTTGCAGAGACACTAAGCGCCACTCATTTTTCCAGTACCTTCCCCCTCTAATACGGGAACGGCTCTTTTAATCTACCATCATTGCTGGTCATTAGAAAACAAGTGGAGTGGCTTGGACTTATTATCTGTATGCTCAAACCTAGAGGGGGTTGGCCAAATTGCCTCCTTGTTAATTGCAGCATTAGAATATTGGATGAGGCTTGTGTTTTGTGGTATGACTAAATTATTATTATGATCATCATTTTTTTTCCTAGAAAGACAGCTCTTTGCATTTATAGCTACATGATCTAATTATACCTAAAACTGTTGAACCTGGAAAATGCAGGGTTTGGCTCTAAGCTCAGTGAAAGCTTTTTCCCCCCATCTTCCATTTCCCAACTTGTAAAATGATGGCAGGGTATGTACACAATAAGGCAAATATTACAAAATTAGTACCTTCAGGATTGGGCCAGTAACAGAGGTGGAACTCCAGCCACACAAACCTTCTGGGAGTCAAACTGGGACCTAGTTCAGATCTCCTCTTCCTTATGAGTAGTATATACTCCTTCTTGTCTTTGAAAATTGAGGTTTGAACACACCTGAGCCCATTAGGGGAGGGCAGGATATAAATATGATTAAATAAATAAATAACCTATCCATGCTCTGGCCACACCCAGACTTGGTCCTTGAAATATGCTCTGCATTGGCCTGCCTTGGAAGATCTTCCTATAGCTTTACACAATCAACCTTGTTTTTCACCATCAGGAGTAATCTGGTATCATCTGCACCTTTGACCACTTACAATCCCAAATAATTTATGAACAATTGAAATAGCACTGGTCTGTTTGATTCCCTCCATTGCATGAACTATCCATTTATTCCTCAGCTTCCTGTTGTTTAATCAATTTTAGTCCATTGCCTATTAATATTTAAGAAATATATTACTCTCTGAAGTTACATAAAGACTCTTCATCTTTATTGTGTGTGCGCGTATGTTTTGTGCTTTCAAATGGCTTCCAACTTGTGGCTAGTTGTTATAAATTAACAACCTCCAAAATGTCCTGTCATGAAAACTTTGTTCTGGTCCTGCAAACTGAAGACTGTGGCTTCCTTTATTGATTCATTCCGTTTCATTCTGGGTCTTCCTTTTATCCTGCTCCCTTCTTTGCTAGCATTGTTGTCTTTTCTGGTTTTTATTGTATTTTTAAATTATTTTATTTTGACATTTGTATCTTCCTTTTTACACCAATGGAGACTCAACACAGCTTAATACATTTTCCCATCGTCCATTTGATACTCAAAACAAGAACTCCATGAGGGAGGTTAGGCTGAGAGAGACTGCCCCAAGCGTCATATCATCATGGGGATTTGAACCTGGGTCTCCCAAATCCTAGTCCAATGGTCTAATTATTATGCCATTTTAAAGCAATATTTTTTAAAATTGTGACTGTAAGAAATTATTATGCACTTTTATTCCAAAAAAGTAATAGCAGAAAATGTTGATTTAAATCATAACCACCATTTTAAGTAACGTCACCTTGGTTGCCAGCAATTCATTTTTGAGTACAGTTCCAATAATGTCTGCCCTCAAGGCTCCGAACAGACCGGGGCCTGGATGTCTTAAGGAAAGCTCTCATATAAACCTGCTGAAACATTAGGATCAGTCTCAGAGGCTCTGTTGAAAATGCCCTCATTGGCAGACGGGAAGGTGAGGGGACTCATGGGACAAGGGCCCTCTCTATGATGGATTGTGGTTTTCTTTCCACACTGTTGTGTGTCTGGCACATTCTATGTTAAATGCCAGGTTTTGGGGAAACTTTCTTAATTTCACCTTTTATGCATGGGTGGCTTTTTGCCTCCTTTCTTTGGTTCAGTTTCATTGGTGCTAAAATTATTTTCCTTGTTTATAGTTGCATATGAATTTGCACCCTTTATCTGCAGTTAAATTGATAACTAAGCACAGCTGTTTTTATTGTTTTGATGATGTTGCTGGTTTCCTCTCCCCCCCCACACACAGATGTTTAGTTTATTTGCTTTTATTCTTGTATATAAAGTTATGGCACTGAGGCAGTCTATAAATAATTCAATCAAAAATATATCAACTTTCTGTATTCCTGTGAATTCCTTGTCTGTACTGCTTATAGGTGTGCCTCCTTTGTTACAGATATTCCGAAGGCAAGATGGAGTTCCAAAGTTTGGAGGCCACTGCTGCAAAAGCGGTGTTCCCTGAGCCTGCTAAAGTCACCTCTGTCAATAAGGGCTCACAACACAGAGCAGATCTCTGTCACTGGCAGGCTCATTGGAACCAAGGTTGTCTCATAACTTCCTTGGTCCTGAGCCACTTAGGAGCTTTAAAGGCCAGTAACAGCGCTTTGAATTGGGCTTGGAAGCAAATTAGCAGCCAGTACATTTGGCTCAAGACAGATGTTATAAGCTCTCCATAGCAGACCATAGTTAGAACCCTTGCAAGCCATGTTATGAACCAGCTGAAGATGACAGACGGTCTTGAAAGCCAGCTTCATGTAGAGCATGTTACAGTCATTGAATCTGAATGGTACCGAGGCATTTGTTACTGTGTTGAGTCGGACTTCACTGAGTATGGTTATGGAGAGAGGTATGGGTTTACCATTTTCCCTGACATGCTACTTTTCTACAGGTAGGGGACTTTTGTGTGTGTCGGACCATTCCAACTGAGTGAGCCCTTGTCTGCCATCTGAAGTGCACTGATTTATGCCAGCAAGATCTAGACTATACCTCTTAGACCCACTTGGGTTTTTTCCCCCCGATGAGGGGTAGTGTTGAGAAGGTGAATGTTAACTTTGCATTAAGAAAGCCACATTTGGGGGGGGGGGCATTGCTCTCCACAGTGAGCTATTAGTCTGCCATGGTGGTCCAAAAAGCCGGTCTGCTGCCACACTGATTCCCCACTCTGCTGCAAAGAGCCACAAGAAAGTGTTTGTGATGGAGTGGAGACAAATCATATGGTGGTGACTAATTCACATGGGATGCCACTTAATGTGAAGGAGGCCTTTAGTATTCATTATCATTTAATGCGATTATTGTTGAATCTGATGGGGAGGAAAAAGCAGTCCATTGACATGCACACAGCCTTGTATATGTTTGTGTGTGGTACATATGAACCCAATCACATCAGGATAGACTTTAGAAAGCAGTATTTGAAACTATGTCTGCCTGGGAAACTTAATGGATGCTGGTGGATTATTTAACTTGAGTGGTGGGGTGTGGTAACTGTCTCCCAATGGAGAAGGATCATATATAAGACAAGATAAATAGGGCTTTTCCGGATGTGCCATTCTTCTACCCTGCTCGATCCCCAAGAGGCCATTCGAAGGCTGACTCCACTCTCTTTCAGCTCTAGTGTCTGGTTAACTTGCGGGAAGGAGGGGAGGGAGGGGTCTCTTTCCTCTCCTCAGAAAGGTCACCTTTGCTGCATTTGCAGAACACACTGCCTGAGCTCTGCCGGCTGCGGCTTCTCCCTGCTGTCTTCCATCTCTAATCTCCTTATAGATGCAGTGCCATGGCAACAGGCCCAGGGCTGAGCGAGCTGGGCACACACCAAGAAACCTTGTTTGTGTCACCTGAGGGACAGACTGCAGTGTGTGTGAAAGATGAGCAGAAGGAGGGTGACGGCTTAGTCTGTGTGGACAGAGCAGTTGTTCGGCCTGGCTCTTCTAGGAGGCTTGTCCGTGAAACTTTACCATAGAGGCGTCTGCACCTTGTCTGTACCTGGATCTGGCTGTTGCTGTCCTTGCGCTAAGAAATTCCTCTTCTGAGATGTAGCCAAAGAGGAGGAGGTGTGGGGGTACCCAGGATACATGGCACCGCTATGATTTGGGGCTGCACGGTCAGGTGGCTGTACAATTGTTTCATGTAGGTGTACTGGTGTGAACGCAGTTACTTGTCTGTATTTAGGAAACCTAGCTGGTACAAACCATTTGTGATAAGCTGAGCTTCATAATACTGTGCTTATTCCTTTCTTAGTTGCTAGCTCCCTGATGTACAAACCGAGGCCTGGAACAGATGTGAATTCTTGGACATCAGTCTGTACTGTTTGTTACTGTTTTCTTGGGTTTGAGAGACTGGGCAAAAATAAAAAAAAATTAAAAAATAGAGTGTGTGTGTGTGCCTTTAGGACATAGACTGGAGATATTCAAAATGGAGGAATTTGTTAGAGAAGTCTTGTTTTAAAAAAATCTGTGTTTTAGAAATGCTTTGTTTAATCACAGCCAATGATTGAATATTCATAGCTGAAGTTCTAGATTTGCATTGGTACAAGCAGAAGAAGTGGACAGCAATCAAAACATTTACACTCAGGTTGTCATCTTGTGTTTGAGAACTGTTTTCTTATTCTTTGCTTGCAAAAGGTATCAAGGGTGTCCCCCTCCCCCTTTTACTTGTGTCCTTGTGTGTTGAAATGTGAGACATTTCTCTGGTTAACAGTTTCTAAATCAGGGTGGCCCCAGGCAAGAACAAAGCTAGCAGCTGTTTAAAGAAGTTCTCTTAAACAGGCTTAACTAGTGATGTTTAGTTCTGGAGTAGCTGGAGGTGGGGTGGAGATAAATGGACACATGAAACTGCCTTATATTGAATCAGAACGCTGTTCAACCAAGGTTGGCAGGGGTTTTCCAGGACCTCAGACAGAGCTCTTTTTTATCTCCTCCTACCTGATCCTTTTTTACTGGAGATGCCCAAGGAGATTTCATTTAAAGCAAAAGGCCTTTTGTGTCAGGGGAAGGCTCTTTGCACCAGAGGAGAGTGTCACTGCTACTGCATTGCAACATGAAGCCAACCCAATGTATAGGATTCCAATAAATATGGCATTCAAGAAGAGACATTACATTCAAATAGAGATGGAATCATTTTCAGACCAAAGGGGAAATTGTCAGGAAATTGCTCTCTGCATTTTAAACACCTAATGGTTATCATCTTGTCAGACTGTAATATGAGCATCCTTCTATAAAAGCAAAATACAGTTTAGTTGGATCATGTTTTAAGGTAGGAGGTAAACAACCATGAGGAGATGAATGCGGGGGGGGGGGGGATTGTTTGTGCGCCTTGGCATGCATGAGGGCAGAAGAGGAGGGAAGGAGAGACAAGTGCTATGTTTCATTCCGAACTTCCCAGTGAAACTAGTGGAAACAACTAGACTAAAGGAAAAATCCCTGAAGCAATAACTACAATACAGAGAGAGAGAATAAAAATATAATTTTTGATTAAAATGAATTTACAGTACTTTTCTGCTCTTGCTTAACTGAGGCCCATTGAGTTATTGTGTATTATTCTTTGTTCTGTTAAGTGACAGTATGACTTTTTGAGATGACTTTTCTGGTTTCATGGAGGAACAGTGAGATCTTTACACTCTTGTAAGCCCATCAGTGGACTTAGAAGGATGTAACTCTGTTTAGGATTGCACTGCAAGGTAGTCTTCATTTATCTGTAAATTTCAGACTGCTTTAAATAGTTTCAAAAAATGCATCACACAATAAAGTGTTTTAAAGTAAAAAACAACAACAAACATATGTACAATTAATAATAGCTTGTCAGTCATAAAGAAAAACATTTTATAGACTTTTCTGTGACCTTCAGACTCTCTTACAGAAACTGATTTCAAAGCAAAAGGGGGCTCTCACTGAAAAGGCCCTATTTCTTATTGCTGCTGAAATTACCTTGCAGAACTGTCAACATGGTCTGTTGACCTGATCTTAATTGGTGGGAGGGCATGTGAGGAAAGACATTTTTTTTTCAAAAAAAAAAATGTGGGTCCCAGTACACAAAGGGTTAGAACTTTGAAATCAGTGCCTTAAATTGAATGCTAACGTAAATTGTCAGCCAGTATAATTGACACAAAAGAGGTGTCATATCTGAGTATGCTGTGACACACCGATTAACAAATGGTCAGTAGTGTTCTGTGTGGTTTGAAGCCTTTTACATAACTGTTTTCAAGGGACAGGCCCATATAATCAATCCAGGAAACTACAGGTGCATGGATTAGTTTTGACCAGTCAGATCAGTCTCCAAGGGATGAGAAGGCATGTGTATGGAGTATGCATAAATGGCACTTCTGTGACCAAACTACATATAATGTGTGTGGAGGGTGTCCATGTCACAGCCATAATGCAGCCATAAGGTACCCAATGTGAATAAGGGTTGATGAGTTAGAAAGAGTTTTAATCATCCCTTGAGCTTTCTTCTAATGAGAAGTATCTTCAGGGTCATTTTTTAGCCTGGATGAGAAAAAAGAAAGCTACATATTTTCCTGTATTTTTCCTTAATGCAAATGAGGGGAGTTTCCAGTCAGGGAAGCAGTTTAAGGGAAGAATGTGACATCCTCCCCTCCGTGGTGCTGTGGGGTGGGGAGTTCTGCATTTTTGTGTTCATTAGCATGGCATGTCTTTGGGGATCCAAACAGCAGATCTCCCCAGAGTCTCTAGGGATCCAAGAGCCATCCCTAGGTGCTTCACTTGATTCAGTAGAGCGATCGTCACCCCATCCATTGATGGAAGACCAATCCCCCTCCCTAACATTAGCTGTATCTTAATTTGATTCAGTTTGTTCACATTTTGTGCACTTGATCACCCTTTGAGGCAACAGAGTTGGTTGCTCTTGGATGTTTAGTTAATGAAAATATGAGGTTAATCATCCTATTAGAGGCAACCAGGGCCTTTTTTGTAGCATGGCCTTTTCTGCATTTTAGGCTACACCCCCTTGATGTAGCCAATCCAACAAGAGCTCACAGAAGGCCCTGTAAGAAGAGCCCTGTAAGCTCTTGGAGGATTGGCTACATCAGGGGGGTGTAGCCTAATATGCAAAGGAGTTCCCACTATAAAAAAATGCCCTGGTGGCAAGCAACTAATCCAGCCCTACTCATTGGCCTGGTATATATAAAACCTGTCAATAGTACTGTCCTTTGCAATTAACCTCTAATGTATGTTCCACAGAACTCTTTGTGTCCAGTAAATATTGAAGAAAAGGTTTTAATTTGCTTGGAAATGACTTGTCCTAAATATCATGTATCTTACTGTTGGTTGCTTGTATTACTTTGAGTATAAAGGGATTTGAAAAAAAGTCTAGGAAGCATCTTGCATCTCATCAGAAGCAGCTGTAGGAATGTTCTAAGACTAACTGAAGTTACTGTTTTGAACACAATGGAAATGAGATCCCGTTTTGAAAGAGCCATCAAAACACTTGCCTGTTTTCTTGGCATGCGCATTATATCCAGTTTGAGCTTCAAGTATATCCAGTATAGACTTCAGCAGGGCTTTTTTGAAGGAAAAGCCCAGCAAGAACTCATGCATATTAGGCCACACCCCTTGACATCACCATTGTTTCTAAAAGGTTTTTTTTTGTAGAAAAAGCCCAGCAGGAATTCATTTGCATATTCGGCCACACACCCCTGGCACCAAGCCAGCCAGAACTACGTTCCTGTGCGTTCCTGCTCAAAAAAGCCCTGGACTTCAGTAAAGCTTTTGACAGGATTCTGTGCAAGAAAAAAATGTGAGGGAGAACCCTCTGTTTTTAAGAAGGATATAATCTTCTTTCTCAGTTCTTGTGAGCAGCAGGATATTTTCTGAGCAAGGGAACAGCTTGCATGGTAAAGTAGAATTATACCCAGGGAAACCTGGATTTGTTTGTTTGTTTACTTTATTTATACACCACTTTTCTCTCCAACGGGGATCCAAAGCAGCTTACGTTGTTTTATCCTCCATTTTATCCCAACAATCCTGTGCTGTAGATAAAGTTAGGAGTATGTGACCTGCCTAAGGATATCTAGCTAGCTTCCATGGGGATTCAAACTTGGGTCTCCCAGATTGTAGTCAAGACACTCTCACCACTAGACTACACTGGCTGTCAAGCCCTCATCTGTCAAGCTGTCCTCAATGAACAGGTATGCTGTAGTGAGCTCCTTAAATGAGGGGCAGGATATGAGAAAGAGAAATACTTGGTTCAGATGCTTTTTAAAATTTTGCAATATCTATTTGATTCCTATTCCAGAATATGCACAGAGGAGGGAGTGTAGAGGATTCTTCGGTTTAAGATGTACCATTTTCCCTTCATAGATGGATGGAATATATGCAACTTCTAGGAATAAGTGGTTCATTGCCCTTTTGGGGCAAAATTATCGAGAGGGCTGTGGCGGTGCAGTTACATGAATTTCTGGAGGATGCTTCCATCTTAGACCCATGCCAGTCCGGCTTTCGCCCGGGCCATGGGACGGAAACAGTCCTGGTCGCCCTCATGGATGACCTCCGACGACAACTGGATCGAGGCGGCTCGGCGGTACTGCTGTTGCTAGACCTATCGGCTGCGTTCGATATGGTCGACCATCGGCTGCTCACCCGCTGCCTCGCCGACGCAGGAATTCGGGGGCTAGCCTTACGGTGGCTCTCCTCCTTTCTTGACGGTCGGGGACAAAGGGTGGCAATTGGGGGGGAGCTGTCTCAGAGGCACCCACTTCATTGTGGTGTGCCCCAGGGAGCAGTTCTCTCCCCGATGTTGTTTAACATCTTTATGCGCCCCCTTGCCCAGATTGCACGGAGGTATGGGCTGGGTTGTCATCAATATGCAGATGACACCCAGCTCTATCTATTGATGGACGGCCGGGCTGGTGAGGTCCCTATAAATTTGGACCGGGCATTACAAGCCGTGGCTGACTGGCTCAGGCTGAGCGGGCTGAAGTTGAATCCGGCGAAGACTGAGGTCCTTTGCGTGGGCCGCGGCGGACCGGGAGGGGAGATTACCCTACCGGCTTTTGACGGTGCGTCACTGGTACCAGTGCGCAAAGTCAAGAGCCTGGGAGTGCTACTGGAATCCTCTCTATCAATGGAGGCCCAGATAGCCGCCACTGCTAGATCCGCCTTCTTCCATCTCAAGAGGGTGAGGCAGCTGGCTCCCTTCTTGGAGCGCAGCGACCTAGCAACTGTGAACCACGCAACGGTCACTTTGAGACTAGACTACTGCAATGCCCTCTACATGGGGCTGCCCTTATACCGAACACGGAGGCTTCAGGTAGTCCAGAACGTGGCGGCCAGGCTGCTGGAGGGACTACCATGGTGGGAACCTGGCGCGGCCTGGGCTGCGGGATCTGCATTGGCTGCCGGTTGTGTACCGTGTTCGCTATAAAGTGCTGGTTATTACCTTTAAAGCCCTATATGGCCGAGGACCTGCCTACCTAAGGGACCGCCTCTCCCCATATGTGCCCCAGAGAGCACTGAGATCTAGCTCTCAGAACTTACTAACAATCCCTGGGCCAAGAGATGCTAGGTTGAAGGCTACTAGGGAGCAGGCCTTCTCAGTGATGGCCCCTCGTTGGTGGAACCACCTTCCAGAGATGGTGCGGGACCTGAACCAATTCCGCAGGGCTTGCAAAACATTTCTTTTCCAGCTTGCCTTCGAGATGAAACCCGATTAATCTGACGTATGCACATCTAGCCATCTTATGGATATTATGATCACAGTATTTTAGCGCCCATTTTATATATTTTATCTATTTTAAATTAATTTATTATACAACTGATATATTAAAATTGTTTACATTGTTTTATATGAATCATGGGATTTCCATGTCTGTTAGCCGCCCTGAGCCCGCTTCGGCGGGGGAGCGCGGGATATAAAAATAAAGTTGTTATTATTATTATTATTATTGTAGCAGCAAGGGAGAGCCAGTTTGGTGTAGTGGTTAAGTGTGTGGACTCTTATCTGGGAGAACCGGGTTTGATTCCCCACTCCTCCACTTGCACCTGCTAGCATGGCATTGGGTCAGCCATAGCTCTGGCAGAGGTTGTCCTTGAAAGGGCAGCTGCTGTGAGAGCCCTCTCCAGCCCCACCCCACCTCACAGGGTGTCTGTTGTGGGGGAGGAAGGTAAAGGAGATTGTGAGCCGCTCTGAGACTCTTCGGAGTGGAGGGCGGGATATAAATTCAATATCTTCTTCTTCATCTTCTTCAAGGTTGTTATTAAAATCTTGGAATCTGGAGAAAGCAGGTAGCATTGATTTAAAAGCTGTTCATACATGTATTCATTTTATTGAGGTTTATAAAGCCAGTTACTAAGAATGCATAAATGCCAACAAGCAAAATATTTCTGATTTTCTGGATCTGCTGGATCTTGTCTGGCATTTGTCAGGGCTATCTAATTTCCAAAGCCAGCAATCAAAGTGAGGCAAACCTTCACCAGTGCTTTAGGAAAATCTGTTTCCTTGAACAGCTCCTCTGTTCTCCCCTCCCCGGGGTCTTATTTGTAATTCCTCTTGCCTTTGCACAGGTCCCGTCCTTTACCAAAGCTGAAAGAATCTCGTTCCCATGAATCTTTGCTGAGCCCAGCTAGTGCTGTGGAGACATTGGATCTCGCCACCGAAGAGAAAGTCTTGGTCAAACCACTTCATAGCAGTATCCTCGGACAAGATTTCTGCTTTGAGGTAACACACACAAAAAACTCATTCCTTAGAAAAGAATTACACAGATTACTTAACCCACTTGGTCTGGTTCCTCATCTCATTCTTCCTGGGTTTCGTAATCAGGTGAGCAAATTGAGATGTACTGAAGCAAGGGCGTGGACTAGGTATTCACCAGCCAGTTTTAAAGCCCTGGGGGCCATTGGCATCAATCATTCAACAGGAAGAAATTTTGTCAGCTGTGTGGCGCTACCCCAACTGAAGATTACAATGAATGCCTTGAGAGAAAGAGAAAATATGGGAGGTGTAATCTGTTTGTGAGCCAGTTTCTGTTGGTGTAGGTGTATACCACTTCAGCACTGTACCAGGGTTGTGCAGATGTTTTGATCTCTGACAGATGAATTTGCAATGTGTTCCACGCCGCAGTCCAGCTGCTGACTTATATGTTTTGGTAGACCTCATTTGCTTATAATTTTCAAATGTTTTGCCACTGACCATTTATGTTCTTGACAATATTTATTTATGTGTAACTTGCATCTTCCTTCTCAACCCCAAATGAGGCTTAGAATAAAATAATGGCAAATTTATGTAAAATAATCCGTTACAGCTTCTAAAGCCTGTTAATTAAATAGCTACAACGGCAGCAACCTGGAAGGCAAATGTGCCTTACCAAGCTTCCAAAATGTTCCCAGAGAATTAACCTGACCAGCCTCTGTGGTAAGAGCACATTCCACAGTTGCACTTCTACCACTTCCACCACCAAGAAGCATGCAGAAGGGTCCTAGATGAATCCTTGCCATCTCTTAAGTGATTTCAGGTAGCAGGTGTAGAGAAGTGCTGGAAAAAGAAGACAGTACCAAGCAGTTTCATATGTTCATACAGTAATCTTGGCAGGTCTTTCTCATAGGCAGCTGCTCCTTTGGAGATTGTCCTCTTTAAAGTAAGCAAGCTTCCAGTGTGTGATGCTGTAGAGAGACCTTGAAAACTTCACAAATCTGCCTTTTGTTAACTGAAAAACAGATAAACAAGCTTCTTCTTTTTTGCTTGCTGACTGATATGCGATCATTTAGGGTCAGTTGTTACATAATCAGAAACATCTCTGTAACTATGCTAGCTTGCAATGTGCATTAAATGGTTTTTTTTAAAAAGCCAGGATTGTATGAGGCACCAATGGCCAATGCAAAATGCTGCGGAGGTGCCCTGCATCTTTGGTACTGAGAGAACTTCTTTGGAAGAAATATTAGATTTAATATTGCACAACATTGTTGCCTGTTGTGATATGTGTAGGTGTGGGCAAGGTTTTAAACAAGTGTGTGGAGGATAGGTCTTTTAATAGTGATAAGTCATGATCTCTAAACAGATCCTTCATGTTCAGAGGCAAAAACTCTGAATACCAGTTCTGGAGATCAACAACAGCAGAAAGTTTCAGCCTCTACACCATTCTGTGGAACAGTGTAATGGAACTGATAAGCCAGTTGCCTGATCCAGCACAGCTATTCTTATGTCTTACTTTACACAAAATTTTCTTCTTCCAGGCACATTTCTGCTGGATGTTTCAGTTGTTTGCTCTGTCAAATGTGTTATTTCCATCGGTGGTTGCACACCTATCATGGATGGTTCATGTTCTGTCATGCTCAGATTTAGTAACTGCTGTATTTCAATAATGGACACACGAAGCCATTCTTCCACATTTAGCTTGGCTATTTCAGAACCAGTCTTTCACATCTTTTCTGGAAGCATCAGAATAAGAACATAAGAGAAGCCATGTTAGATCAGGCCAATGGCCCATCCAGTCCAATATTCTGTGTCACACAGCGGCCAAATATATATATATATATATATATACACACACACACACACACACTGTGGCTAATAGCCACTGATGGACCTCTGCTCCATATTTTTATCTAACCCCCTCTTGAAGGTGGCCATGCTTGTGGCCGCCACCACCTCCTGTGGCAGTGAATTCCACATGTTAATCACCCTTTGGGTGAAGAAGTACTTCCTTTTATCCGTTTTAACCTGTCTGCTCAGCAATTTCATCGAATGCCCACGAGTTCTCGTATTGTGAGAAAGGGAGAAAAGTACTTCTTTCTCTACTTTCTCCATCCCATGCATTATCTTGTAAACCTCTATCATGTCACCCCTCAGTCGACGTTTCTCCAAGCTAAAGAGCCCTAAGCGTTTCAACCTTTCTTCATAGGGAAGGTGTTCCAGCCCTTTAATCATTCTAGTTGCCCTTTTCTGAACTTTCTCCAATGCTATAATATCCTTTTTGAGGTGCGGCGACAAGAACTGCACACAGTACTCCAAATGAGACCGCACCATCGATTTATACAGGGGCATTATGATACTGGCTGATTTGTTTTCAATTCCCTTCCTAATAATTCCCAGCATGGCGTTGGCCTTTTTTATTGCAAACGCACACTGCCTTGACATTTTCAGTGAATTATCTACCACGACCCCAAGATCTCTCTCTTGGTCAGTCTCTGCCAGTTCACACCCCATCAACTTGTATTTGTAGCTGGGATTCTTGGCCCCAATGTGCATTACTTTACACTTGGCCACATTGAACCGCATCTGCCACGTTGACGCCCACTCACCCAGCCTCAACAGATCCCTTTGGAGTTCCTCACAATCCTCTCTGGTTCTCACCACCCTGAACAATTTAGTGTCATCCGCAAATTTGGCCACTTCACTGCTCACTCCCAACTCTAAATCATTTATGAACAAGTTAAAGAGCATGGGACCCAGTACCGAGCCCTGCGGCACCCCACTGCTTACCGTCCTCCACTGCGAAGACTGCCCATTTATACTCACTCTCTGCTTCCTATTACTCAGCCAGTTTTTGATCCACAAGAGGACCTGTCCTTTTACTCCATGACTCTCAAGCTTTCTAAGGAGCCTTTGATGAGGAACTTTATCAAAAGCTTTCTGGAAGTCAAGGTAAACAACATCTATCGGGTCTCCTTTGTCCACAAGTTTGTTTACCCCCTCAAAGAAATGTAACAGGTTAGTGAGGCAAGATCTTCCCTTACAGAACCCATGCTGAGTCTTCCTCAATAACCTGTGTTCATCAATGTGCCTACTCATTCTGTCCTTGATAATGGTTTCTACCAACTTTCCCGGTATTGAAGTCAGACTGACTGGCCTGTAATTTCCTGGATCTCCTCTGGAACCCTTTTTAAAGATGGGGGTGACATTTGCTACCTTCCAGTCCTCAGAAACAGAGGCAGATTTCAATGAAAGATTACAGATTTTTGTTAGAAGATCCACAAGTTCAACTTTGAATATTCCTTTGGGAAGTTTTATTCTGGATGCTTCCTTTGAGTTCTGTTTGGCTGTTTCAGTTTTTTCATAGATGCTTCAAACCAGTCAAGGACATTAGATGCTTCAGAACCTCTTCTTCTGAGGTTCTCTATGGATGCTTCAAGCCATCCCTTCTTCAGAGGATTGTTCATGTCAGGTTCATTCTTCCTTTCCTTCCCCATCTTCGTTCCCATGATTTTTCTTGTACAGTTCTTTAGGTTCTGCATTCTGGAGAGGGCAACCCTGGTTGCCTAGCCCAAGGTGCCCTCCATCCGTGATAGGTGTACAACCATCGATGGAAATAACACATTTGATAGCGCAAACAACTAAAACATCCAGCAGAAACGTGCTTGAATGCAACAGTTTATAGCTCAGAGAAGATAATTCCGCATTTGAGGAGAATATGAGAAAAGGGCTGCAGTTACCCTCTGACGGGGAGCACGTCAAACTCCCTTTCACCATCTAGAAAGACCTGTGAAGCAAAACACCTTGAAACACCCAATCACGCCACAGCAAATAGGCTCATAAGACTTAGAACCAGAAAGTCCTGGATCATCCCCACTCAGTACATGAGAGATGAGCTTCCAGCATACGTACCAAAGATCTGAGAAGGAGCATCCAGACTGGCTTGAAGCCTCTATGAGAAGCCCTGAAGTGAAAGCGAGAGATCCTCTTTATGGAGGCTCAGGTCCCTACAGTTGCCAGGTCTGCTTTTTATCATCTTTGGCAGATCAGGCTGCTGATCCCCTATCTCTGCCCCCAGGACTTGGCTACAGTGACCCATGCAGTGGTCACTTCCAGACTGGATGACTGCAACTTGCTGTACACAGGTTTGCCCTTGAGGTTGATCTGGAAACCCCAGCTGGTGCAAAATGCAGCAGCACACCTGCTGACTGTGATGGAGCAAACAGTGAAAACTAAAATTTCTCTCTATAATTTATATCTATAGATTGTGAGGAAAGTATCACACTTTTGGGTTTGGGGAATAAAATCACTTTTGGGATTGGGAGTTGAAATGACCCCAAGGGAAACCAGTCTTTGCAAACTGAATTGTTGTGTATATAACACAGTAGCCGGGAGTTTTATGCTCCATCAAAGCTTCCCTTGTGCTTTTACCCACATGGAAAAGCTCAAACTGAACCGTATTGCAGTTTCGGAAATGGGGTCATTTTATACCCGTGCAAGACAAGACAGGACAAGTCTGCAGGCAACCTTTGAATCTCACATTTTCAGAACCTGAAGGAGCTGTTCAGCCTGGAACTTTAAATGACCCGTAGCTGTCTGTCCACTTAGCTGATTCTTTCCTTTTGTTGTGCTAAATCAAAGCTCAAGTTGAACTATGTTGCTAATTTGGAAAATGGAGTCATTCTATCCCCCCTGCAAGACAAGCCTGGAGATGTTTGGCAGGCATCCTTCGAATCTCACGTTTTCCAGACTTGAGGAGCCATTCAGCCTCTCTCTATACATGCCCCAGAGAGCCCAGTGTGCCATCATCTGCTGGTTGTCCCCAGCCCAAGAGACGTTCACTTAGCCTCAACCAAGAGCACGGCTTTCTCTGCTCTGGCCCCAGCCTGGTGGAACATGCTTCCGTCTGACAGTTCTGTTACAGTTCTGCAGAGCCTGTAAAGCAGAGCTGTTCCACCAGGCCTCTAGGTGAGGCGGTGGGCATCTACCAGTTGGCATCCCTGTGCATCTACCAGTTGGCATCCCTCAGGTACTAGAATACCGTCAAAAATTACATTGCTCAGTTATGGTCCAGCCATTTCCAGATCAAGGCATTAATACTACAACCAGCACAATGCCAACCCATGAGAGATATATTGTTAATTTAAATCGTTTTAACTTGTTTTTATCTGATATTTATTGTAAATTTTAAAATTGTTTTAATGTATTGATGTAACCTGCCCTGAGCCTGTTCACAGGAAGGGCAGAAAATAAATCTAAATAAATAAAAAAAGAGAGAGGAAATATCTATAGTCAGCCAATCCATAGCTGCTGTGTGGAAGTTTTTGAAAGTTAAAGGCACAAAAAATACAAAACAAAACCTTACAGTTCAGCCACAGAAGTAAAGATCTGCTGTTTCTTGCCTTAGAGATTACACTGGCAATTTGATTTCTTCAGAAGAAGCACTCCGGAATTATTATTACACAATTCACATCAGCACTCCATTAGTTTGCTTCCATCAGTGTCGAGTGAATATAATCAGTTCACACCTTGGTCAGCCTGCTCCACAGTGTGTGAAGTAGATGGGAAAAGAAAGCAGTCAATAGCTAGTGTTTCATACCTGGAAGCTGAAATGGTCACTTAATTCTGCTCCTCAGACTTCCTATTTTAGAATATCCAAGCAATAGGGAAAATGTTCCTCTGTCATGATAAGCGAAACAACTGCCTTGTTCTCATCTCTTGAGAATGTTAAAAGGGAGAAGGTTCTCAGATAAACACTAGAACAGAAATCCAGATTTGGTCATTATTCTTCTCTGGGACAAGCTGAGCCATCCCTGAGTTCTGTAACCCTCATATTGGATGTAGTTTTACTTTTAGATTTGTACTTTCATCTTCTACATTGTATTATTTCCTCTCTAACATTAGATTTCTGTTTCTTGGCAGGTTTCTGTATCCTAAACTGTTTCTTTTTCTGTTGTTGTCTGGTGCATGATCTATCATTTTGAAAATGTAAAAAAAAATTCCTCTTCTCCTAAGCATAATTCTAGTATTTTTGTTCCCTTTGGGCAAAAACTGATCTCAGTTGTTACATTTATCGCATTCCTAGTTGGTAACGTGATGTCTGGCATATTTACCACAAGTGTCAATTGTTAAATGATAGTATGTATTGCATAATGTAAAGGGGTTTTCCCTGTGTTTCTGCTGGGGGATGGTGTTCCCACCTAAAACTCCAAATATCCAATGAGTCTAAGGCAAGTTTAGAAGCTGTATCTAACACCTTGTGCTTTAAAGAATGAAACCATAAAAACATATGCAGCTAGGCAGTTCAGAATCAAAACATAGTGGCCTGTAGATAGAATACATTATTAAATGCCTTGTTACCTCCGTGATAGGGTTGCCAGGTCCTACCTGGCTGCCGGCAGGGGAGCTCCCTCATATGCGCTTTTCATGCATGGCATGATTATGTCACCTGGAAGTGACATAATCACGCTGGGACACCCTAGCATTTTGGTGTGAAACTCTATGGTGCTGTAGAGTTTTTTACCAAAATGCTAGCACATCCCTGTGCAATACACGTGGTGTGATTATGCCACTTCTGGGTGATGTAATCACAGAGGGTACCATCAGAGCTCTTCGGGGTGGGCTCCCCCTACCAGCCATTCCTATGCCAGTGGGTTGGAGACCCTAAGACTGGGAAAACCCCACCCCCAGCAGGAGGTTGGGAATCCTACTCTGTGAGCATAATACAACATGAAAAATACCACAGGCCTTTAAAAATCCTGTCAAATCGTCACAGAATTCTTCAGGTGAATTCCTATGGTGCCTACCTAGCATCTTGAAACACTGTGTAATGAACAAATGTGTCACATAAAAGCATACAATTTCATGTATCAGTTAGACCAGGCTTTACAGGGGCCCTGTTCTGTGAAGTCTCAAAACCGTACAGGGAGGAAGAAGTAAAATGTGCAGAGTTTCAAGAGTTTGAGGTGTGTTATTTGAGTGTCCTGTATCCTGCTGTTTACTGCTCACCACTTTCTAGTCTCCATTAGGAATGGTTATACAATCCTCCTGTACTAGGGTTGCCATCCTCCTGATGGGAACTGGAGACCTCCCTCTATTACAATTAATCTTTAGATACTAGAGATTGGTTTCCCTGGAGAAAATGGCTTTGGAGGGTGGATACTGTGGCATTCTACCCTGCTGAAGTCCCTCTCCTCCCCAGAACCCACCCTCTCCAGGCTTCACCATCAAAATCTCCAGAGCTGGCAACCTTATCCTGTCCTCTGCTGAATTTCTCCACAGATTTTAGGCCAGATCAGAAGTCAGTGTTGAAATCCATAGTTGTATTTCCAGAGTGCACCCTCAAAATCAAGCAAAAATTAAAGCCCTCCATGACTAATCTCTGTATGGCTAATTTTGAAGGTTTGTTTTAGAAAGCTGCAACTGCACTCCTACTAGTCTCTTTAATGCTAGCCCTTTCTGTGAAGTGCTAAAATGTTTTAAAATTTGGCACACAAAGGGGATTACTTTTGAAGGGGCTCTTTGTTTGTTTTTTGCATAGGAATGTTGTTGTTCTGTTGCACAAGTAGATACACAAAAAAATATTTTTATTTTCTTTCAGCTTCACTACTTTTAATGTATTTGCAAATGATAAAGAAAAAAAAATTCTTTGTGCAAAATCCATGATTAGTGTCCTGAAATTTTCCTTTCTTGCAAGAAGAAAACCAGAGTGGAGTTCACCGTGAAACTAAAAGAATGTGCTCCTCCCTGGTCTTCATCTATTCCCCCTGTTCTTTGTAAGAGAGGGGTTGAGGATTGCACTGTTACGTATGTTCTCAGTTTGTCTTGTTTAATACTGATGAGTAATTTAGAATTCTTGTTGTGAGATATTCAGGGTACCATGCTTATTCCTGGCTTATGCACCCTGTGTGGATCTTAACTTTTTGTTAACATGTCATAGGTAACTTACTCTAGTGGCAGTAAATGCTTCAGCTGTTCTTCTGCTGCTGAAAGAGACAAGTGGATGGAAAACCTACGAAGAGCAGTTCAGCCTAACAAGGTACTATACAAGGGGAAGTTCCAGGAAAATATCCAGTGGCAAAATGTACCCTGAGTAATTGCGTTTTTGATCAGTGATATATCAAACTCTTCCCCAGACAAGTCCACACATTTAATTAGGTTGATGGCATCAGTATAGCCAACCCAGGAGGAAAACTGCTTAATGGAACCAAATGATATTCTGTTCAACTTTATATGAAAGTTTAATAGATTAACCTTTTAAAACATGGGCTTTTGTCACCCATATCATTGTTTTACTGGGAAATGAGCTTGTGCAGATTACTTTTGAACTTTTTCATCTTAACAAAGAGTCCCATTGACCGACAAGCAGATGCTTATTGTATTTGAATTTTAGCCTATGCATTTCAAAAAATAATAATATTCTTAAATTAGAGCTTTATCAAAGTGAGTCAGTTATTCCATTAGTGGCCCTTTACTAATCCTCCTATTTTATCAATAATAAAGGTTTATCTTGCCCTCTGCTGGCTGGATGCATTTCAATGTTAGAAATGTCCTTAATCACCCTGACCATCTAAATAGAGAGAGGCAGTGTGACCCTGTTCATTCTCCTGACTATCTCAGTGGCCTTCAGGAAACTGACAGGCAGGAATTCTTGGCTGAGTTGGGAATAGGAGATGCTGTTTTGCGATCAGGGCCAGATTAAACCCTGTGGAGACCCCTAGGCAGTCAAAATATCAGGTGGTGGGACCTCACAATTATCTCAGAGTTGAAGCAGCCATCCCACCACCTGCAGCCCCTGCTGCAGCCTGCAGGCACCTTCTCAAAAGTCCCTTTGGCAAAACTGCAGAGGAGAGGCAGAGAGAGGCAAACTTGGTGATGATGCCAGCATCAGCCATACTAGGCAAATTGGGCAAAGAGCAGCTCAGTTGCTGGCTGCGCGTGCAGGCTGGAAGGGCTGCAAGCAGGGGGGGAATGGGGGGGAGCCAGCCTGGGGCCCCTAAAGGTGTGGGGGCTCTTAGGCCAGTGCCTACTTGGCCTAATTGTTAATCCAGCCCTGTTTACAATGACTCCATTCCTTCCTCAGGATAATTCCAGCAGGTGGTGCTGACAAATTACTGTTCCTCCCCATGCAAATAGTTTTGTTGGGTACCATTTTGTGTCCCATGATGTTTACCATCTACATGGAACCTCACATGGATGAGGTGGTTGTTGGGAGCATGATGTAAAATGCAGAGTTTGGGGATTTTTGCTCCTCTTTTCTGCATACATTCCTCCTGATATTCAAGAGATTCCCTCTTTTCTCATTGGACTGCTTTTCATTATCATCAGTGGGGCCAGGACTTGTAGTTATAGTATTATGTAACCAAAAAAAAATCAAAGTTCCATAGAAAAAAGGATAATTGTATGATAGGAATTTTGTTATTACAAAGAATCTTATATTGCCTGACCAGCACTGCTAAGCCAAACTAAATGGTTTTCTCCTCAGGATAACTGCCTTCGAGCTGAGAATATACTGCGTCTTTGGATCATTGAAGCCAAGGATTTGGCCCCCAAGAAGAAGTACTTTTGTGAATTGTGCCTGGACGATACTTTATTTGCCCGCACTACAAGAAAAACAAGAGCTGACAATATCTTCTGGGGGGAGCACTTTGAATTCTCAGGACTTCCATCGATACTCAGCATCACTGTCCATATCTACAAGGATGTTGAGAAGAAAAAGAAAAAGGACAAAAACAACTACGTTGGTCTAGTCAACATCCCTGTGGCCAGCGTGACTGGCCGCCAATTTGTGGAAAAGTGGTACCCCATCAGCACACCTACTCCCAATAAAGGCAAGTCCGGAGGGCCTTCCATCCGGATCAAATCTCGATACCAGACCATCATCATCCTGCCCATGGAGCAATACAAGGAGTTTGCTGAATTTGTCACTAACAATTACACTTTGTTGTGCACTGTGCTGGAGCCAGTGATCAGTGTTCGGAACAAAGAGGAAATGGCCTGCGCTTTGGTGCACATTCTTCAGAGCACTGGCAGAGCCAAGGTAAGCACAAGTGTTACTCCTGAATTGGCACACTGCTGGGAGATTATGGAGGTTGGGTTCTCACTGTGGTGTTGTTAATGAGAATCCTTGTCTACAGATGCCAAAGAAATCGTACAAAAGGCATGGGTTAAAAGAACATTAATTTAATGTATAATTTGTAAAATGGGGAAAAAAGTATGAGTATGCAAAGGCATCTGCTTGGATAAGCATCTACTGTTATAAAAACGGTTAGTTAAAGTGCTCATTATATGAATATAGTATATAGCTAGCCCTGGTTATTTGGGCCATTTGTAAACCACAGTTTGAGAGTAGGGGTAATGTATGTGGCGTTAACCCTGCGAGATGACTTAGCCAGAAACCAGTGACTTGCTGAAGGCCATCCTGTGAGAGAGTTTATGGTAGAGCAAGGTTCAGTATCACCTCCTGAGGATCAGTTTCCTTTCCTTCTTCCTTCTGGGTCTTTACTAAATCTAGATTGCTTGCTATAAATACCTTTGCTTCTCTGTCTTCTGATAAACAGCTACTGAGAGAGACATTTCTGAGAATCTAGGTTTTGCTTGTAGAGAGAAGAATGTGCAGATCTATGGTGTTTGTGGCTGTGCTCAAAACCTGTTTCTCCCCGATGGAAGTAGCTTTATGATGCTTTTAAGAAGTTGACAACCCCCGAGTGATGGACAGGGCAAATGAGTTTATTCTACATGCCTGGTTTTCAAGCACATTGCCTTCAAAGAATTATTTCTACATTTACTGGTCTCTTCAGGAACCCCTCAATAATCAAGGGTATTCTGTGAGAAGTTACAGGGTGCTGGAAGCAGCGCCCACGGATCACTTAGCAGACTTGTTGGTTTTTGTTGTTGTTCTGCATGAACCTGAGAGTATACCATAGAATGTCTCCAGTGCCCCTCCATGGTACACATTGGAAGGAAAACTGAGTAGTTGTGAGGAAGTGCATTCACCACTGCTTACTTTCTCACTGAGGAGTCCTTGAGGTGCTTCGGAAAAGCTTCCCCTGAACACATTTGAAAACCACTTTTCTATAAAAACAATCATGTGCTATCACTAGATAGGGTATTTTGCTGACCATACAGGATTGGAATTACTTGGACCGTTGCTTTTTTCTGATTAATAGCTTGTACTTTTTGTGTTATATTCATCTATAACATCTCAGGGAAGTGTTCTCACTGAAGCAGACCATTTCAGCTGTATGTGTCAAGTTGTATTGCTGACAGCAACACTTTTAATAGGTAGGCTCTGTCCTTTGCCAGTGGCTCAGGGTTATAAGCATTATTATCCAGGGAGTTCTCCTCTATGTGCTGACTGAGAACCAGCATGGTGTACTGTTAAAGTTGGCAATCTAGGACAGGGGATTCCAACGTCCTTTCCAACTGCTGCTCTGTGTTCTGTTTTCCAAGCAAGCGTTTTAGTGACTGAGGACACGTATTACGGTTCTGTTAGTTGAACATACATACCATTGCGCCTGCCAATATTTTTCTGGGAGTCTGCTGAGTGTTTTTAGAAAATGGGTTGGGCTAGGTGGGTTTCTGCCCAGTAGGATTTTTGATGGCCCATTAGAGAAATGATTAACTGTGCCAATTAAAATAGCATTTCACGGACAGCTGCCACTGGGAAAGAGGAATCAGAGAGAATAAATTCAGTGCTATAGTGTTAGATTTATTCTCTCTCTGACTCCTCTTTCCCAGTGTATTTTTAAAATTTACTTCTCTTGTCCCCTGCACTTGGGCTTCCTCTGTGTGTATGGTTGGCTTCAGCTCCCACAGTGGCCATTTTGTGGACTGCCTCCCACTGTGGCCATTTTGTGATTGCACCCACCATTCTGTGTCAGAATTCCAAAGGTGCCGACAGGCTCAAAAAAGTTGAGGACCCCAGCTCTGGGATATGGTAGACGAGATTTCAGATCCTAGCTTTGCTGCAGATGCTTACTGAGTGACCTTTGGCAGACTTCTCTCTCAGTCTAACCTACTTCACAGGGTTGTAGTTGTCTTGTGACAGTAAACTGGAGGAAGAGACAAACATGTTGCAAGCTGCTTTGTGTCCCCACTGCAAAGAAGAGAAGGGTCTAAATAAATAAATGGGGAGAACACAGAGAAAGAGAGATGTCCTTTCCAACTGCTGCTCTGTGTTGTGCTTTCCAAGCCAGCATTTTAGTGACTGAGGACATGTATTATGGCTCTGCTAGTTGAACATATGTACCAGCGTAATATCAGAAATCCTGGCAGTGTGGCTTATTTTTTTGTTGTTGCTAGAGAAAGAATAAGCTGGTTATCTACCAAACCTATTAAAAAAGTGTCATCAGGATCTGAAACAAAAGTGTGTCTTGTTCCTTAGATCTGTTGTGTTTCTTTTGCACCAGGCACTGTTTGCTTCTAATTTTTCTTCTGGGGTTTGTTGTTGCTGACTGAAGCGTCTCCTGATCATCCTACTGCCTGACGCTGTACAATATTTCTTTTTGGTTGAAATATCTTCTCTTCCTACCTAACTTTTCCCCTTCAGGACTTTTTGACTGATCTGGTGATGTCTGAGGTGGATCGCTGTGGGGAGCACGATGTGCTGATCTTCAGGGAGAACACACTTGCCACCAAAGCCATTGAGGAATATCTCAAGCTGGTTGGACAGAAGTACCTGCAGGATGCCCTTGGTATGGCAGTGCTGGCCTCTCCTTTCTTGTTCTGGGTGACTTTTGCAGAAATTAGAAAGCATATCTGCACAGTGGGTTCACAGACATTCTTTTTAATTCCAGCTTGGTTCATCCACTGACACAGCATTTGTGTCTGTTCATCAGCTGCTTCCCCAGACCCAGATAGCTCAGGCTAGTCCATTTCATCAAATCTAGTGAAGCTAAGCAGAGTCAGCCCTGGTTAGTATTTGGATGGAAGAGCACCAAAGAAATCCAAGATCATTACACAGAGGCAGACAATGGGAAACCACCTCTGGATGTCTTTTGCCTTGGAAACCCTATGAGGTCATCATAAGTCAGTTGTGACTTGACAGCCAAAAACAAATGAACAAAAAAAGCTGCTTCCAGTGTTATATTACTGCCAGAGAAAGCTACAGTGGGCATTCTGCCAGTGCTGCTCCAATAATGTCAGATTTCACAGGTTGTGTGGATGGAGCCTAAAGTGAGACTTCCTTCCCTTAATAGTAACTCTCCTTAGAAGCTGGTTGTTTGTGGGTGGGGGGGAGTCCCTTAATGAAATCCATAAGCCTCACCCTGACTCCTATCGATTTTAGTGGCTCCTGGTTTTATAAATCACACTCACAGCTTTGTTCTTAGAGGATGATATATAAACTATCCATTTAGAATATATTCTGGTGTTGAAAAAGTTTCAGTGTCCGCATACACAGCCTCTCCCTTGGCTTCTTTTACTTCCAGCCTGGCCTTATCCAGCTCCCATTGTGCTACCAATCAGTCCTCTAATGCTCTATACATGCTTGAAACATGGACTCTCCTGGCCAGTGGTGTGGTTACAGCTCTGGCTCCTTCTCCTCCAGTCAAATGGCTCTGATGTTACATGAGTTCTGTAATGTGTTTGCACCTCACTGGGTCCCATGCCCCTGCTTAGGTGTTAAAAGTACATCCTGGGTCTGAGCAGGCTGAAAACCACTATCCTAAGTGGTGACTCCAAGGGTAGAGCTTGAGACGTCACACATCATGGAATCACAGCCCATTAAAAGAACACAACCTAGTGTTTCATGAATTTGATCAGTTCTGCTGAAAAGACAGTCCATAAATGGAAGGCAGCAATACCAACCATGGAGGCTTTGGAAATAAAGCCAACGTGGCATGTATCACATTTTATTCAGTTGTATTTTATTGTACCTTTTCCATCTGCTCTGTTGAATTACATGTGTTTTTTCTTTATTGCTTCTTTCGAATATTTTTTTCTTTATTGCTTCTTCTAGTAGTTATTCTAGTAACGTTCCCAATTACTTTATTTCATGTTCTCAGAATGTTTCTTTGTTACTTTAATTACCTGATTTCAGCAGTAAAGTTCTCTGTTGAGCAGAAGGCAGTTCATCGCAAGTAAGCGTTTGATTAAGAATAATCCCAATAAGATCAAAAGCCATGATTAGGTTATAGCGTAAATGATCCTACAGAGTAGATTCAGTTGCCACTGAAGACTTTCCATTATTTATGCTCTGTAAGTTGGGAGCCAGTTTGGGCCAAACATTACAGTTCAAAACAAAGACAGAGAACTTGGACTTCTGATTTGAAGAATCCAAAGTAAGTGTTCAAATATTATTTGCAAGTTGTTGGCAGCACAATTGAAATTTTCACAAAATGTGTACTTTTTGGACATATTTTGTCAAGCTGCAACAGTAGTTTTGAACTTAAATGTGGTGGTTAGGGTGGGGAAGAGAGAGGGAGTGGGGCACAGAGATGGGAAAATGACTTGTGATATAAGATGCTATGATGGACCCCCGGACGCTTCCCCACTATCAAGTAGATTTTCCCGCCAAAAATTAGTTCCAGACTATGACTGATCAACTCCAAGTAGTGTGGGCTTGGTTATTGTTTTAAAAGTCTGTCTGTCCCACCCCACCATGAAGATCTAATTTGTCTTTTAGCCCAGCCCAGGAACTTGATGAGATAAGCAGGAGCCCTCTTGTTTTTCCCTTTCAGATGCCACTTGAGTAGTTAAAACATCCAAAGAGAAATGATGATTATATTTAACAGGAAGGGAATGAATAGGTGCAGTCAGGGTTGGAAATGCTGCAGTAAAAATCATTGTTAATACAGATTATACTGCTTTTAACAATCAATAGTGTTGAAGCTTATTTTCATGTATTCTTGGATCTTAACAGTGAGAGGCGTTTGAGTATTTTAGTTACAGTTACAATGCTTCTTCATATGGTTTCCTATCACTCTTCAGGTTTCCTGGAGACTGTATCTTTATTTGTGTACCGAAACTCTTCCCCTTTTGGAAACCACAGCTTCAGTATCTCAAGGGGTCTAAATCCAATTCCCTTCACGACAGACCAGGGGTCTCCTCAGAGCCAAACCCCCTGAGTAACTGGGCAAGAATTATTCTTCCTCTCCTCAGAAGATATAACTCTTTTCTTTTGGCCTGAATGAGAGTTTCGCCCTTGCCACAAACTCAGTCCCAGTTCTGGTGTCTGTGTAAAATGGACTTCAGTTTAGGCTGACTTGTAAATGTTCTGTTCTGATATTGAATTCCTCCTCAGAATTGATAGAGAACAGTTAAGGCAGGGAGTCGTTTCCTTTCACTCCAAAGGTAAACCTGTCTGAAGTCTGTGTCAGACTCACTGACTCCAACAGATTCTGTCAGAAGCTGACTGACTGACTGTCAGACTTACCAAAGACCAACTGGCTGAAAAACTTAAAAAAAAAAAAAAGATGCCCTCAGCTAATCATATAGTTCTCCTTAGAGTAAGACGGGAAGGAGCAGTCTGTCACTCAAGCTCTCCATTCCTGTGAATAGTTCTCTTAAATTGCTGCACTAGGGAACCTCTTGTTGAGGGCAATGCATCACAAATGTTAATCAGCCTCCATCTCCTGGAAATTTCAGGATCTGGGTTTTCTGTTCAGGAGAAATTGCCAAGATTGTACTCAGATCTTCTGAAACCTAGAAACTTGCTCATGTTCTCAAAGCACTCATCAGATTTTTCTGCACACCAAATTAATTGCATAAGAGCAACAACCAATGGTTTTAGAAGGTTATATGTCTGCTTAGAGTGGCACTATTTCTGAGGCTGGCTAATTAAGTGAAAAGTATGCACAGTTTCAGAAGCAATTCTGTGCTAACCGAAACATGCCTGTGTAAGGAGCAGTTGAGAAATTTCTGCTACATGTGAACGCTTCAGAGAAAATTCCCAATAGCTGGACACTTTGCTCTAGGAGATGGGGAGACGGAATTGTGCAGCAAATGGGATTGTACCAATGATGCCGCATCAGCTCCAGTGCAAACCCAGAAGCAAACACCATCGCAACCTCACAATGTCATATTTGTCCCCTGTTTTTCTTCCACTACTTCCTGAAGTAAGAACAGCGAGGCCCTGGGTAGCAGACCTACTCTGCTTCCAGCTGACCCCCCTCTGTTATTGATATGCTCCTAGATCAGTTCCTAGAAGCAGCAATGTGCAGGGGATGATATGGGAGGGGTTGACAAGGGGACTGTTGCTCAGCACCAGCCTCTGTCGCAAAGGAATGGGCAAGGGAAGATTCTCCACCCAAATGGAGCATTGTGTAACTGGTTATCTTCATTACTGGCCAGGGAGATGAGATTGTTGCTTCCTTTGTTGAAGCAGATCTTGGCAAGCATTAATGATTTGGCTTGCCTTGGTCAGCCTTGGGCCTCAAGTCAATATGAGGATATGGTAGTGCTGTCATATGATACTGCGAAATGATTGCAGATGTCCAGGAAGACTGAGACTGCAGCAACATGCCAACAAGACTTTCTTCTGATTTGCCTCTGTCTTTTTGCCCAACTTAAGGTGAATTTATCAAGGCGCTGTATGAGTCGGACGAGAACTGCGAAGTGGATCCTAGCAAAAGTTCGCCCAGCGAGCTGGCTGATAACCAGGCCAACCTCAAAATGTGTTGCGAGTTGGCCTTCTGCAAAATCATCAACTCCTATTGGTGAGTGGAGGGGGAGAGGTTATGCCTCAAATGGTGGGTTGTGCGTTGGAAGTGTTTCTCTGAGGAAGGCAAAATTGCCCTTCCCCTTTCTTTAATAAAACAAGGAACATTTCCACCAGTACATTCATTTTACCCGATTCCACAGGTGCAATCCACCCAAATACTCTGCACAAGTGAAATTAATTCACATCTCAGTGAATTGTGTCTGATGAGCATCAGTACAAGCTAATTGAATTGAGATGGGCTAACTTTAGAGGACAGATGGAACTGTAGTTTGTAGCCAGACCTCTGATTGGATTTATGAAAGGAGAACTAAGCTGACTAGATAAATTTTGTCCATTGATGAAGGAAGAAAAATGGGTTTCCTGTACCAAATCGATTGCACAAGGAAATTCAGAACTTATTGTTTGGCCAAGGATCTAACAAGCCTAACCAATCAGGTAGACAAGAAAGCCAGTTTCTGGGCTGTATATCCTCATCATGCTGCAATGTGGCCAAGAAACAGAATAAAGTTAGAGTCCGGTGGCACCCTTAAGGCAGGCGAAGTTTTATTCAAGGTATGTGCCTTTGTGTGCATGCACACTTCCTCAGATACATTGAAATCAAACAGTTCGTATATAGAGACAGATGCCTCTAGATTGGTGAAACAGAACCTGAATTCTGGCTGCACAGGTGGAAGGATGTGGCAATTTTCAGTCTTCCCATATAAATGAATGAGCATGTGATCCCAAAGGAAAAAGGCAAAGTGCTGCACTTGAGGGACACTAAAAGGATGAGATTCCAAAGGATAGTCTATAATTTTTGGCCTGAATCGCAGAACTTAGAAGGTGCCCAACCTCAAAGGAAAAACAATGATACTTGATGCATATTCTGATTTTTCTCATTGCTCCTCTTTTTAAGGCTTCTGTGTTCCATTTGCTTTTGTTCTTTTTATTATATATTTGTTGAAGTCAAGAAAAAAGCTACCTTTTTAAAGGCTTCAGTACATCAGTGTGTGGTTAGTGACATTTTTGCCAAGTGAAACCAATAACTTAGCTGAAGTTGTTCTTTCAGATGTATTTCCTTGGTGGATTGTAATAATCCACCCTTCAGATACAGTAGCATAGATCAGTGCAGCCCAATCAGCTGATTCTAGGATCTAGGAGACAGAAATAATCTCCAAGCCATCCAGGTGTAATTACAAGATGGTGTTTTATTGTTTTAGTAAAACACCTGTTTGTTAGCAACACTGGGTTTAAAAGTATCTCCCAAGCTCTTTGTGCAATCTGTAAAAAACAGGGCTACTGCAGAGCTGGTAACACAGTTTCATCCAAATTATTTTCCCACTAGCATTACCTCTGTTTCATCTGAATTCAACTTCAGGTCCTTCCTTATATGCCAGCTGACCGCAACATCCAAGCAGTGGCCTAGGATTGTCAGTAACGGAGGGGAAAGTATAACATGCATTCTCCCCTTTGTCATTATTTGACATTCTGCATGCACACAAACAAAATAAATATATGTGGCTCAGACAAGTATGCCATGTATATATGATGTTTCAAGTAACTATAAGGAGCATTGGGGATGAGAAGAACCAAGGGGAAGAAAAATCTTGAAAATTAACTGAACATTTTTATTAAAACCAGAACTTTATTCTATATTCAGAGATTTTTAAAATATATATATTTTAAAATATATATATATATTAAAATATATATATATATTTTAAAATATATATATATATTAAAATATATATATATATTTTAATATATATATATATATATATATATATATATATATATATATATATATATATATATATATATATATATATATAGCAAATAAGTCTAGGAATGCTTACCTACAAACAATTTACTTGCCTGTCTGCCTACAAGGATCTGTTAGATAGATGAAGATGATATTGGATTTATATCCCGCCCTCCACTCCGAAGAGTCTCAGAGCGGCTCACAATCTCCTATATCTTCTCCCCCCACAACAGGCATCCTGTGAGGTGGGTGGGGCTGGAGAGGGCTCTTACAGCAGCTGCCCTTTCAAGGACAACCTCTGCCAGAGCTATGGCTGACCCAAGGCCATGCTAGCAGGTGCAAGTGGAGGAGTGGGGGATCAAACCCAGTTCTTCCCAGATAAGAGTCCATGCACTTAACCACTATACCACAAATGTTAAGGATTTGTGAGTAAAGCAACTTTAGTACTTCCCTTGCCTAGCCACCTGAAAGCGTTTCCTGCTTATTATGGGTGACTAGGGTAGTGCATCACATTGATGTGTGTGTGCATGTGCATGAGAAAGAGATAAAAACAAAAAAAATACCCATTGATATTTTGAATGATTGTGTTGGGAAAGCTAACACAAGTGACATTTCAACCCAAAGCTCTCTTTCTTCCCTATCAGAAATTGTTACAGCAGTGCTTAGTCTTCCCCCTCCCCATGCCTGCACAAACTTCTCTTTCAGAATGACCCCCTACCAATCTCAGTGGCAGGTTTATCCTATGCTGTGGTTCCTAATTAAGAGTTTGCATGGTTCAGCTTGCCCATATTTCATGCCCTTGTTATTTCATTGATTTTTTTTTTTGCAGTGTCTTTCCTCGGGAGCTGAAAGAGGTGTTTGCATCGTGGAAGCAGCAGTGCCTCAACAGGGGGAAGCAGGATATCAGCGAGCGCCTGATCAGTGCCTCGCTTTTCCTCCGTTTCCTCTGTCCAGCTATCATGTCTCCGAGTCTCTTTAACCTCATGCAGGAGTACCCTGATGACCGTACCTCTCGGACTCTCACCCTGATTGCAAAGGTTATCCAAAACCTGGCCAACTTCACAAGGTGAAATGTCATGAGATCAAACCAAAAGTAGTTAAGGGATATCTACGTCATGGTTGGGGGTGGGCTATCCTTACACACAAGCGCCGTGATGGAGGTAGCTAGAACACAAAGTTGACCCACTTCTTCTCCTCCAAAATATTTTGGGATTTGTGTGTTCATGCAGAATAAAATGGGAGTCTGGCAGCACCTTAGTCTTAACAAAATTTATTCCAGCCATACTCCTTGCTTCCAGAGCTGGATTAACAATTAGGCCAAATAGGCACTGGCCTATGGGCCCCCATGCCTTTAAAGGCTCTGGGCTGGCTCCCCGCCCCCAGTTTCCCCCCTGCTTGCAGCCCTCCCACCCTGCACATGCAGCCAGCAACTGAGCTGCTCTTTGCCCGACTTGCCAAGTGTGGCTGCTGCTGGCATTGTCACCAGGTTTGCCTCTCCCCTGCAGCTTAGTAAAAGTGGCTTTTTTAAGAAAGTGCCTGCAGCAGGGGCAGTGGGTAGTGGGGTGGGCAGTCAAGACTGAGATAATTTGCGAGAAGGCCCCCAAGATTTCAGCTGCCTAGGGGCCTCCACAGGGTTTAATCCGGCACTGCTTTCTTCTGATGACTGTGTGCATAGTGACACTACAATTAAAACTGCTTTGTACCAGTTGAAGGAGGACAAATTTCCCAGCATTGGTTCATTTCTCTGCTAATATTTGCATGCGTTAGTTGTCCCTCACAATTGTCAATAGGACTCAGGATGGGCCATTCAGATAAGTGCAGACTTAAATTTCAAAGGGATCCATTATGTTGTATGGGACAAAGTAGAAGGATAGCATTCTGGGACAAAGTTCAACCTCTCGCTGCCCCCACTCACTGAGTCAGGAGGCCAGTGTAGCTCCAACTTGTGGTGTCCCTGAGTATTACTTTGCTTCTTATAACCAATCCCTTATTTTTTGCCATAGGAGTGATTATTGGGGTGCTGCATTTGTAGATGTTGTTGCATTCCCAAAGGAATGACTGCAGTATTTTGGCTTTCCCCTCTGAAGTCACACTGTCTGGTCTTCCTAACAGGTCTTTTGTGATCTGTGGGGGAATAACTGACAAGCAACTCTATTCTGAGGACAAAGCAGTTGCCTCATCATAGCTTTCATGTCCATGAGCAGTGGGGGAGGAAGGCCCACAATGCCATATGATAAAAACAAAACCAAAGCAGCACCAAAAGGAGCAGGTGTTACCCTGCTTGCTGCTAGCATGGGTAGATGTTGGTAGCCCCTGGAGACAGGGAGTGACCACCCAGAATATCCTGAAGTCTGTCTTGTCTGTTGAGAGTGTTTTTCCATCTAGGAAGCAACTTTGTGATGGAGAGTAATCTTTAAGGGTTTCCAAAGGATTCTAGGAAATATTCTGAAGAGTAAAAAGGAGGAAGATGAATATACAATTCTAGTTTCTTCTGCGGACGTTTTTCAAGAATATCCATTTGCCATATTTTGTGCATCCCAACAGATAAAGCAAACCTTTTTTTAAAAAAAATCATTGACTTCAGCAGTGTTAAAATAGATTAATTTTGTTACCAAGCAGATTGTCAGCTAGGCTTTTGAATTCTGAGTTGCTGATTATCATTGCATGTGGTTTTTCAGCACTTCAATACTAAAAAGATCATTAACACACTGACGTTTCTGTCTGGTTTGCTGCAAAAGCTTCAAACTCAGAGAACTGTATCACATCACCTTGAACTCTCTCTAAAGCATACAGTTTCCAGACAAGGGGTAAACAAAGAACATGCCAGGCAGTCAACAGTAATATTTGTCTTTTAATAAAACAAAGTGAGAAATTCATCAGTTATTCTCATCTCCAAAAGTTAACTGCCCCAATAGTGACTCTTTTTTTTTTCTCCCCTCCCCTAAAGATTTGGAAACAAAGAAGAATATATTACATTTATGAATGAATTTCTGGAACATGAGTGGGGAGGCATGAAACGCTTCCTGGTGGAAATTTCAAATGTGGACACCATCTCCAGCACGCCAGGATTCGAAGGCTACATAGATCTGGGGAGGGAGATTGCCATCTTGCATTCCCTATTGTGGGAAGTGGTGTGCCAACTAGATAAGGTAATCCAGGCTGGAGGGCTGAAAGGGGCGGCTGGATTGGAGATAGTCTCTTGGCAACAGTAAACTTTAGTGTGAAATATGCAGGGAGTGTCAGCAAGCTGCTTCACAAAATGTTTCTCAACTTAGCACTTTAAACAAAAAGGGTACTTGACTGTCAGGTCAGACTTCATTTTCTGCATGACTACTGATCCCAAGCCTCCTTTTCTGAGGTGTCCAACAGGATCAACAAGGAGGCCTGAGCAGCATGTATTGATTTCCCTTCTTTCAGCCTCTGAACACACTTTTTAAAAAAAAATTATCTGCAAAAATTCTTATTGAATAGCTTGTGGTGTTTTTGGTTTGACCTCCCTTTTGGTTTGAGCTTCTTCTATATACCTTGGATTTGGAGAACCTGCGTCCTTAGATGGTTCCCAACATTATTATTAAGGCTGATCAGGGAAAGGAGGTTAACAGAGGGAGGTTGAAGGATGGGGAAGGGAATGCACAGTCTATATTTAAGAAACTGGAAAATACTACCAGGCTAAAGGTACACGTCAAGCAACAGTGCTATTAACATGTTAATGTGGCTGTGTTGCTTTCAGAGGCTAATTCACATAACAGTTCCAAGGTTTTATGCACTGTGTTGCTGCCCATAATTCTCTGTGATTATATCAGTCCAGCTAGATTTTTCCTTGCAAGGAATTGATTGTCGAGTAATGGTTGGGTGGGTGGGTGGTAGTGGGAATGGTGCTTATTATTCTTTGTTTGCAAATGTCCTTTAATTTCCTCTTTGCACACTGTATAAGTAATTCTGTGCAGGAACATAACTTTGCATCTTTCGGTTTGAGCTGATTGTGGATCCCCCAGTCCTTTTCACGTACTCCTGGTCAAATTTTGGTTAGAAGGGTTGGCTGCCCCCCTAAGGACAGTCAAATGGCTGCATGCCTTAACGTACCCTAGCCCCCCTTTATGAGGCTACTTAAAGCAGAAGAGTGGTCTTGGTTGAGAATGAAAAAGCAGCCTGCCAGGGAGTTGTATTGAAAACCAAAATGGCCCATAAATTAAACTGAGAGGTAGGATACCATGATGTGTGCTTCCTTCCCCAAGGAGTGATGGTGGTGAATATAGGCTGACGGGAAGAGAATTAAGCGTAAAAAACACTTTGTTTTGTGGCTTCACTGTAAGCAAAGAAACAAGGCTGGATAGCTGGGAATCACTTGAGGTTAAAAGAAGTATGAAGCACATCTCTTATTATAGATCATTTTTAAGGGTAGCAGTAGCTTTAGTTGTGGTGACCTGAAGAGTTCTTCCTTTGACCTAAGGGTGTTGATTATGGCAAGCGTTTTGCAAAGAAGTCTTATTCTATAAAGAAGGAATTGTAAGCAAAGATGGAAGAAAAGGCCCACAATGTCCTTGGTCAATATTGTCTTGGAGATGAGTTTTCCAGTATGAATGGTCTTCTTCCTGTCTCCCTTTGGTCAGAAATTCCAGCAATTAATGGTTTCAAAGGCTTTATGTAGAGCAAATCAATGATAGCTGAAAGCACTGACATCCCGGATCCAATCTGGGGAAGTTGTTTTAGCCATGCTCTGTTTTCGGGTCACTTAATGGTGAGGATGCAGAAAGCCTTGCCAGTCCCTGAAGCTGTATCGTAAAGGGGCATGACCAAAAGCCTTTTACATCAAGGATCTGACCACTCAGCACAACTCTGCTTGTTTCCCAAGAGCAGGAAAATGGCCACAGTGGGTGTTGTACAGTTCCCAGTAGCTTTGTAAATAATAAAGGTATGGTGTTCCATACAGGATGGGGAAGGAGGAGGAAGATTAATTGAGTCTCATCAAATTACTAATCAGGATCAGGCAGGTTCTTTCATTATCACGTTAGTAATAAAGGAAATATTAAAGTTGTAAAAAAGTTAACTAATCAGCAAAAGCTGGTTGAAATAGCCACACATAAATGCATGCATGAACGCACACAAAGCACTTCTTGTGCTTTCTTTCAGTTCCCTCACAGATCCCATGAACGCCAGTCTCCCTGTGTGTCAGCATGCATTTCCCTGACTACACGTCTGTTTTGTTGGGAGTTGGGGGAGGGGTTTCCTTGAAGGCAGATGACTGTGTAGTTCTCTGAATTTTTAAAATTAGCTAGCTATTATATATAGTCTTTTTGTTGTCCCCACCCCCCTGCCTTGATCCTACCATCCCCACCCTTGAATGCAGTTTGCTTTGCATGACAGTTTTGCATTGGAATGGCATGAGTTTGTTTGGGGTTTTTTGTTTTGTTTTATTGAGCATGATCTTTTTATTTTGGGGGGTCACTTTTTAATTTCTATTTCCTTTTCTTTCCTCGATGTCTGCTGCACCCTGTTTCGTCTTCTCCATCCGCCCGGTCGTCGTGGTTCTGCTGCTCCATCACAATGCATTGTGATCCTGCCATACACACATACACACACAAAAATGCCCCACCACATTCTTTTCCTTCCAACCTCCACTGTTCCACCCACATTCATCATCGTTTTTATTTTTTAAAAAAACCAAAACTTTCACAATCAAACCCCCAAAACAACCTGAAATGGTGGCTGGCACGGTGCTTATTGTCGAATCAGGGTGAAAATTCCTTCCTACAGGCGACGGTTGAAAAACTCGGGCCTCTGCCGCGGATCCTTTCGGACATCGCAAAAGCTGTGTCAAACCCTATTCCAATACAACAGCAATTGAGGCGGCTGACAGAGCATAGTTCAAGCCCAAATGTGAGCCTGTCTTCAGGACTGCAGAAAATATTCGAGGACCCCACTGACAGGTACGTAGTACTGGCTGTGGCTATGTGGTACAAGGGAGAAGAGCTATACACATCAGAACTGAAACCTGCTAAAATCCTTGATAACAAGGTTGACTGTCTTCTGTACAAGACCTTGGCTCTGCTTAAACCATTGGCTTTAGAAATGAAGGTTGCAGGGGCTGAGAGGGCATTGGCTTCACTGGGCCTTCCTGGTGAGCTGCAACCCTGGAGGGGGTTAACCAGGTAGCAGTAGGCATCAGAGAAGAGAAGAAGAAATAGGATTTATACCCCACCCTTCACTGCCAAAAGGAGTCTCAGAGCAGCTTATACCCTCCTTCCCCTTCCCCTTCCCACAACAGACACCCTGTGAGGTCGATGGGGCTGAGGGCTCTGACAGAAACTGCTCATGAGCAGAACGGCTTCTGACAGAGTTATGACTGACCCAGGGCCACTCCAGCAGTTGCTTGTGGAGGAGAGGTCATGGTAGCGTAACCCAGCCAAAATCCATTTGTCCCATTATTTTTCTTGGAAAATGTACCTTGTTAGCATTTCCTTCACTGTCCCCTCCTACCCCCTGGAAACTTACTAACTTTTTGCTTTGGCTGGATCATATCCAAGGAATTTAAAAGATGCAGTTCATTTGACTGCATCTTAGAACAAATGGAGATGATTAACTGCAATGTTATAGGGAAGGATTTTGTTAACTCCCCTCCCCACCACATACCATTTAAAAATTAATACCTTTTTCCTTTCCACTCCTCAGTGAAAGCAAAGTGACATCAACCCAGGAGAGTGAATATTCTATGAAAGGGCAGATGCTTTGGATCCAGCACTCAGCATCGAGGAGCGCAGCATCATCTGATCAAGGGGATGACCCAGTCATGCCGAATGCCAGAAGCATATCTCTGATGGATCTGCAAGATCCCAGTGTCCCTCAGAGCTTCCCTGCATGCATGATTCATGACAGTACGCTAAGTTCATCTGGGAGTCACCTGTCAGTCGGGGAGGTGGCGGGCATGAAAGTCTTTTATGGCATGCCCCAGAGCGCCCCCCAGAGTCGAAGACCTCTGAAATCCCCGGTGAGTCAGCCAAGCAATCTCCAGCCCCTCTCATTCCAAAATCCGGTGTACCACCTTAGCAATCCTTCCATGCCCCTCCCCACTGTCCCGCAGCCAGTGCCCCAACCCATTCCTCCCCCACAAATGTCGACCCCCACTCCCTCCCATCAAAAGTCTACAATGTCAGTGGATTCGAGCCTGGAAAACATCAGCATGACCAGCTCCCGAAGCCAACACAGTGACGATTTGAAAATGAGCAGCCCTGGCAACGGCAGTATGGAGGACATCACGAGGAGGAGTGTCAAAAGCGAAGATTTTTCCTGGCGGGGAGCCCTGGCCGAAAAACGCATCCCTGTAGCGTTGCCACGGCAGAGCAGTACTGGGCAGGTACCAGCCCGCAAAATGGAGCAAGCGGGGCTGGGCGCAAGGGCAAAGGCTCTCCCCCACAGCGCATCCGTCAGAAGCACGGGAAGCATATCTGCAGCCTCCGCTGCAATGACCACTGAGCCTCTCCAAAATGGGAATCGGTCGCAGCAACTATCATCCTCTTCCCGAGAGAGTCCAGTTCCCAAAGTGCGGGCTATCCAGCGGCAGCAAACGCAGCAGGTAGGACCATCACTGTGCATGCACCTTGAAATTTAAGACCAGATTTCCTTTTGCTTTTCCAATGGATGTGAGTGCCCATAGACCCATCAGGGGCAAAGCCAGCAGGAGTGTTTGGAACTTCTGGGCAGGAAGAAGGTAGTCCATAGGCCTGGCCTGCTATTCTCCGTAATTCTACTGTGCTCCTGATCCCCAGCTCTCTTCACCAGAGGCCAAAGTATTACTAAGTACTGTGGAAGGGGGAGGGTAGAGGAGGATGGGGTCCTCCAAGTGTTAGATTGGTGGTTTAAGGTGCCATCAAGTCACAGCTGACTTATGGTAACCCTATAGGGTTTTCAAGGCAAGAGATGTTCAGAGGTCCTTTGTCATTGTCTCTGTGTCTTGCCCATGGTATTCCTTGGAGGTCTCTCATTCAAATCCTACCCAGAAGGTCTCCCGTTAAAATCCTACTTATCTTCCGAGATCTGATGAGATCGGGCTAGCTTGTGCTAGAATAGTCCTATCCTATTATTTGGGCTTGACTTGTGATGTAATTGCTTTGAAAAGGGCTGCCACTGTTATAGGAACAGCAGGTGTAGCTTGACATTTCCATCTAAATTCATGATCACCACATTGCCTTGCGCAATGTTTAATCAGATGCTTACTAATCTCTCCCTTTTTTTAAGAAAAGGCTATAGATAAGAAAATGTAAGAAACATTTGGCGGGGGGGAAATCTGCTGTGCTTTTAAAAGCCAAATAAAGCCAGCAGTCACCCATCAGTCACAAATATCTCTCAAAACTACTCCTTTTGCAGCAAAATATAGTTAAGAAGAAAGCTCCAGTGTAGCACAGTGGCTACAATTATAGTCTGAACCAGGAAGTCTCCTGTCCAAATTGCTGCTCTGCCATGAGCTCAGCAGGTAGCCTGAAATGTCTCTCTCTCTGGGTCCAGCATCTGCAATGTGGGGGTGGATAACGAGGAATTCATTTACAGGGTTGTTGTAATGGTTAGTGACAATTATTCGTGTAAAACATTTGACTGCTTTAAGAGCGCAATAAATGCTGAGCATTGTCATGAATTGTAGTAAGAGTCAGCCGTACATGATTTCAAGAATCTTTGCCAATGCTAAAAGGATTGATTTCAAACTGATGAGAATGCTCGTATATGCTGCCCATTTACCATGGAGGCTCATTTGCTAAGTTGATTTTGCCTAGGGAGCTGGACATTTTAACTGGTAGAGAAGAGAGATCTGTAGACCAGCAAAATACCAATTTACCCCTTGGAAGTCCAGCAACTGCTATGTCTCTCCCCTCACAAGCCCTAAGTACAGTTACATGTGTCATGTTTACAGTTTTTGCTGGTATAAAGGCCTGCCTTATCAGAATGCCCTCCTGAGATATGTTTTTCCCCCTTAGGGGTATGTTACTGGAAATGGCTGCAAAACAAACAAGTACTCACTCAAAGGCAGTAGAAAAGGATAGAAATACACAACCAGGGATTTTTTGGATGGAGGGTTATTTCCTATTATCAGCATAGGGTTGCCAACTTTAGGCTGGGAAATTCCTGGTGATTTGGAGGTGGACCTTGGGGGGGCAATGTTTGGAGAGGAGAGCTCAGCAAGGATGTGATGTCATAGAACAGGGGTGGCCAATGGTAGCTCTCCAGATGTTTTTTGCCTACAACTCCCATCAGCCCCAGCCAGCATAGCCAATGGCTGGGGCTGATGGGCGCTGTAGGCAAAAAACATGTGGAGAGCTACCATTGGCCACCCCTGTCATAGAATCATACCTCCAAAGGCTGTCATTTTCTCCAGGAGTGAGCCATGTTGAGCCACAGTAGAAAAGCTAGATTCAAGTCCAGCATTAACCTTAGAGACCAGCAAGTTTTTTAGGGCACAAGCTTTTGAGAGTCAGAGCTCACTTTGTCAGATACAGAAAAGGAGCTTTGATTCAAAAGCTTATGCTCCCCAAATTTTGCTGGTCTCTAAATGCTACTGGTTAAGAGCCCCATGGTGCAGAGCGGTAAAGCTGCAGTACTGCAGTCTGAGCTGCCAGCTCACGACCTGAGTTCGATCCCGGCGGAAGCTGGTTCAGGTAGCCTGCTCCAGGTTGACTCAGCCTTCCATCCTTCCAAGGTTGGTAAAATGAGTACCCAGCTTGCTCAGGGGAAAGTGTAGATGACTGGGGAAGGCAATGGCAAACTACCCCATAAAAAGTCTGCCGTGAAAACGTTGGGAAAGCAACATCACCCCAGAGTCAGAAACGACTGGTGCTTCCACAGGGGACTATTTTTACCTTTAACTTTAAGTGCTACTGGACTCAAATCCAGATATTCTTTAGGAGAATTTAACTCCTGTAGTCTGGAGATTAGTGGTAATTCTGGGAGATCTCTAGGCCCTCGCCTGAAGAACAGCAACCCTATCGATAGGTCTAGCTTTTTACGATAGAAGCACATTTGAAAGATCCTCATCTTTCTACAAGAGAACAGACTGACAGCCCCCCTGCATGATTGCATTTTTGCAGTTTCCCAGTCAGTAATAAATTCCTTTGGGGGTAGCTGCATTAATGTGTTGCAGTGAAAACAAAAAAAAAGGAGTTTTGTGCCATCTTAAACAATTTTATTGTGGTATAACCTTTCATGGACTAACTCCACCACCAGCTATGAAAGCTTGCGTTTAAGTTGCCATAAAACTCTCCTTTTTCATTTTTTCTTATGTTTTGTGCTGAGTGTGTGATGCTTACCTCAAAATGGCTGTGGTAGACCATGAAATGTTCTGGGTGCTGCTTTTTGTTCCCTCGTTTTTGTAGAGTCCCTAAAGTGACAATCAGTACAATTGGCCTAGCTGTGCAGCACCTGCAAATAACTTATGAATTGCCTGCTCAGATTTCCATTCCATGTTTTTAACTCAGCAGATTGTTTAAGGTAGCTTTTCTGCTTTCATCTGTATTGCATCTTTTGGTTCATTTGTAGCTTGTTCTCAGTCCTGTAAAAGCCATCAGACGTCAGAGATCCTGTGGTCTTTGAGGGAAGGGGCATTTCAGTGAATGCCACTGTGTATTTTTAATTGCAAATTACGCTCTGGAATTCCCCCCACAACACACAAAAAAATGGCCATTTTTTCCCCTTCTGAAATTGGTCTGTGGGTGCAGATGGTTGTGAAATTCCCAGTTTCTTATTAATTGCTGGTTGTTTCTGAGAACAGAGAAGAGCCCTTTACTGGGCTTCAAGAGGTCAACTTGTGCTCTGCATATCTATTGTGTGCGTAGGAACGAATCGAAACTGCAGCAGTAGCTATACCTTTATGAGAGGCAGTGAACTAGCCTTCGCGTTTCCCACAACTTCTCATTAACTGCCCTTTTTTAAAAAGAGAGAGAAGAAAGAGCAGGAAGAAAAAGTTTTTTAAAATGTTGGTGATAAAGAGTATAGTGGAAGCCGCCATCTGCAATGCACAGCACTCCTGAGGATAACTCTAAATCTCTTGCATCTTTGAATTGTATTGAAATTAGCACCAAATTGTTTTTATCTAATGTTTTAATTTAAATGTTTTATTGTTGTCTTATTATGAATCTGTGAGCTGTCCTGAGCCTGCTTCGGTGAGGGAGGGATATAAATCAAATAAACCTAAACCTAACTTAGTTTGTGCCCAGTACAAAAAAATTCTTAGGTTGCACCAAAGTATACTGATTTTTAAAAGTTCAATGGCTGATTTCCCTCTGAAAACAGCAGATTTTAGTATCTGTCTCTAGCATTTGTCAGAAGTTATGAGCCCCTCATAAGTCAGAGACCAGAAATAACATTCAGAGACCAGCCAAAACAAGACTTACACCCTTCAAAGTCCCCGGAAAATCCCTGTGTTTAGAAAGGTATAACTGTAGTTTGGATTGCCTTTTAAGTTCATTAAGTGATTAAGGGCCAGACTGTATGAGATGCTTGACCTCCGTGACTGGAACACTAGACAGGTAACTTTGGACCCTTTAAGCAGCTGGGGGAGGAGCTAACCTGGGTTGGGGTCATGGCATCAATCAGAAATGCCCCCACCTCTGGGTTGCTCTAAGGCCTGATAAAGACAAGTACTGTAGCAATCCTTTTCCCTCCTACTGGAGGAAGTTGGCATTTTCAACTGGGAAAAGCCCCCCCCCCCCTTTACCCAATGGTGTAGCCTCAGTCTAGTTTTGCTGTTCTGTCCCACACATACAGTTGCTTTTTAGGGTCCAGTAATATACATGGAATTTACATTGCAGAACTGCAGCTTTGTGCGTTCTTTTGCTTTTAGACATGGGGATAGCTTTCTGTTGATAGAATGCAGGAGTGGATTGAACTTGGTTTGCTCAAGGAAACAAGGCCAGCCCAAGGAGTTTTTGGTGCCCTAAGAGAACTAGAACTAGTTCTATCCCCTGCATTCAATAGAGATTCAATCTGCATGGGTGTGTGTGTGTGTGTGTATGTAATCTATTTTGGCATCCCTTAAAAGTTGGTACTTTGGGCAACTGTCTAGTAGGCCTTGCCAGAAAAGTAGTTCTCTCGCTCTAAACACACTGGCTTATCCCTAAATGGAGTCAAAAATGGCCATTTCGGAAGGTGGCCTTTGTGGCATTATATCCCATTGAAGTCCTTCCCCTCCCCAAACGCCACTCTTCGCAGGCTCCACCTCCAATCCTACTTATTCAGATTATTATTTCTGTTTGATGTTGACATTGTCATTATTGAGTACAATGTTGCTTGCTCTGTTGAAGACAAAAGCCCAACCCTGGTAGAAAAGCAACAATCTTGTATGTATCTGTACACTGAATTGACAGTTCTATGACATTTTCTTGAGTGACATCCAGGTAAGACAAAGCCACCAAATTGGTCTTGCTATGAGAGTTCTTCAGAGGCACGTTTGAGGAACAGACTGGTAGATTAGCCAGCGGGTGGAACAGTTCTCCACTCGACTGACCTGTACCCTACATCCTCCCCTTGCTTTGTTTGTAGATTCAGTCCCCAGTAGACTCTGCCACAATGTCACCAGTGGAAAGGACAGCTGCGTGGGTCCTCAACAACGGGCAATATGAAGAAGATGCTGACCCAGATGAAGTCAAGCATGCAGAAAAGGTAACAGAAGGGTTGTAGCCAGGATTTTAAAAGTCGGGGGGCTTTTTAAAAAGTCAGGGAGCACCCTTTCCCATCCACTGCAGGGTAGAGGCAAAAGCTGGAGACTCTGAAAGTGGCCGAGGCAGACAACCTTAAAACTTTGGAGTTGAGAAGTGATTGTATGTTGCATGCAAGCAGGAAGGTTTTCTTCCACCTCCCTCGCCCCCATCCCGGCACCTTGCAGCCAGCAGCTCTATCTGCCCTTCCCCGCAGCTCCCATTCCATATGGCTTCCTCTGCCTCCTGCCTTCCTCGTCTCCACCTGCTGCTTTTGCTGCTGCAGTGCATTGTGCTCTCCCGGCTGCAGTCAGGGGGCCCTGCCTGCCCCCACAGGCCCCCTTGTGACTACCAGCCTGCTCCTGAGACATGGATAGAGTGCAGGCCCAATTACTGTAATACAGATGTGAACTCTAGAATGGAAAGTATTTCTCCACAAACTGTAAAGTTAGGGAATGGGGACTGCAAGGAGACTTGGAGTTAAATCCTATCGCAACAGTCTCTCAGTAGATTCTCACCTACTAATTTCTGCCTGGCAATGACCACAGTGAGCATCTCCACATTTCCTTTCCCGCCCTGTTTTCCTTGTTAGAAAAAGCAGCACCTCTCTCAGATTGTGCCATACCGTTTGTTCTCCCCCTCCCCATCTGCAGTACGAGCAAGAGATAGCTAATCTGAAGAACCGGCTAACGGTGTCCAGTCGCCGACTGGAAGAATACGAACAGCGTCTCCTCGCTCAGGAGGAGCAAATGAAACAGCTGCTGACAGCATACAAAGCAAGGCTTGAAGACAGCGAGGAGCGGCTCCGAAGGCAGCAGGAGGAGAAGGATGCTCAAATGAAGAGCATCATCAGCAGGTAAAGAAAGGACCAGTGTTGAAGGAACTGGCCAGACTTGCAGGTACAAAGATGTCAGTCTGAATAGTCAATACTGAACTCGATGGACCAGTGGTCTGATTCAGTATAAAGGCACCTTTCTGAGTTCTTCGCGTGCTGTTTAAGTAGCTGAGCCTGCCTGGAGGAGAGGGATGCTTCAGTGATGGTGGATTTACCAGCATAAAACATAATGGAGGAATAGAATGGAAGAGCTTTGCTCTTGAGCCAGTTGCTGGGCCAAACTTTTCCTTTCTTCCCACCCCCAAAGGCAGAGTCAGATTTTTCTCCCCATTAATTCTTGCACTCCGTTCCAGGCTAATGGCTGTTGAAGCAGAGCTAAAGAAAGATCACGAGAAGATGCAAGATGTGATAGAGACTAAACAGAAAATAATCGATGCACAAGTAAGGAGCAGAATTATTTTCTCCTCTTCTTTTCTTTTTTGGCTTGCGAACTCTGCCCACCCCCATTTCCCCTCCTTAGTCTGCCCTGCAACTGCAAATCATGTGAAGTAGCACCTGGGAAATGCCCAACTCAGGAACTATTTCACTGGGACAAGCCCTGGTCAGTGTGTGTCTCCAGGACAGGGTAGCGCTTGCCTCAGGCAGCCTGAAGCATGAATTGTCAAAATGTGTCCCCTCCTGACATACAAGCATCATGGGATTGGAGCCAAGGGCTTGGAGCTGCTGCTGCTGCTGCTGAAAGTCACTTGATGTGAAAACAGAGTGCGCTTTAAGCGTGTGACTTCAGCTGGCTATGGCTTGGCATGATGCCTGTTGGCGTGGCAGTCCTCCTTTGGCACTGGGCTTGGCTGGCATGGGAGAAAGAGAGATGCCGACAGACTTAAATGCACGTCCTCCTACTTGCCTTTCTGGAGTTGGTCTTGAAGGCTTTGCTCCCCCTGCCCCTGGGGTGCTTCCATTTGTTCAGCCAGAAGAAAAAAAGAGGCTTTAAAGCTACACATGAAACAATCGCGTTGCTTTTAGTGGGTGGGGAGGCTGGCCCTCCAAGCATATAAATATCCTGCTTTAGCATTTATCACGATGGGGTAACTTTTTTTTCTTAAATGCGTTTGGCATTAGCCTTGTTTCCCCTACATTCACCCATCCTTAAAAAAGGAAGAAGCCAGAGCTTGTCCGTTGGCTGCCTACTCATACGTGCTCCATGGCGCTTTAAATTAAATTAGAAATGCCTGGGTTTCAGTCAGGCCCAGACTGTGACCCCAGCAGCTGGGCTTTCTCCCAGCAACTGAGAGACTGGTGGTGGTGAAAGTGTAGCAGGTTCTTGTGAGAGAGAGGGGTGAGGGGAAGGCCCTCCACTGGGTTTCCTGCTGTGTTCACTAGGAAGCGTGTGGCCCTTACTTTGACTCCTACCCAGCCGCTCTGAAGCAGAGAGCCCTGACCTTTACAAAATGTGAAGAAGGCAGTGGTGCAGCTTTTGCTTTCTTGTCCTTTGCTGAGGGCACCCAACACTTTCCCCTCTTGATACAGTCACTGGTGTTTCCCCCCCCCCCCCTATTTATCAACCACCAGCATGCCCTAAGCTCTGGTTTTTGTGGTTTTGTGACATCTCCACTGTGTTAAATTACAGGTCTTAATTGGGGATGAGATAATGCAAGCAGGCAAGTAATACCTGATCAGTTCTCTAGCTGAGCATCTCCCTGCCCTAGCCTGGCGCTCTTGCCCCCCCTACACATTCCAGCTCCTGCCACTCCCTGCGCCTCATCCAGATGCATTATGGGACCCTCCTTGGGGAACCAGTTCCCTTGCTTTCTGAGCGAGGAGCTGACATCAAGGCCTCCTTCCCCTTGAAGTCCAAAAAATGATGCGAACCACTTGAAGACTGTGGGAAGGGGATTGGGGTTTTTTTTTTGTTTTAATTTGGATTGTCATGCATACAGCTATGAAGTAGTAGCTAGAGGGGGCAAACTAATCCCTATTTTATATTATAAAAACCATTTTAAGATTGCAATGAGCATCCAGCACATTGATCTCAACAACAGCAACAGATTTTCAGCTGGAGTTTCACAGTCATTCTCTTTAGATTTGATGGGGGCAGGGCTGATATTGGGAATTTCCACAGTCTAATCCAAGACTGATATAGGAAAATAGACTAAATTTGGGAGGATGGCCGATGGACATTCAAAAGACACCAGTTTTCCACAGATTGATTCCACTGCAGGCTCGATAACTGGGTCCCCTTTATGAATCCAGGAACATCCCAGGGTAGTTCTGAAGGACACAGAAGTGAGTTAATCAAAAACTTCACCCTTCAATCAAATTTCTGGGTTCCAGTGGGACCTTCAGTGTTGATCATTTTCATAAACTTTGCCTTAGTGTATTTTTAAGAATTTGTTCAGATAAATATAGTTGAAAGATTATTCTTCTTAAAGTAAAAAATAGATACGCTTTGGCAGGAAGACCAAGAAAGCCGCGGGGAAACCACCAATGAGAAAGAGAATTCCTCTTATAAAAGCAATTGACCTTAGGCAGGCTTCTTTTATGTGTGGCTTGTAGGAAGGTAGACCCTTCTCACACTAAGTAGCTATTGCTTTTCTTTTCTGTGCCCAGCTGACTGAAGCCATGAAGTGGAAATATGCCCAAATACATTCCACTTACACCCTGTCCATATTCTTTATTGACTCTGCATATCTCTTAATGATTGGCTAAGCCCTTTCCCAGGGATATCAGAGCCAAGACCCTCTGGCTTTTCCAGAGGATTGGCAAGAAAGAAAGAGTTGAGGGCTGGGTTTCCCCTCCGCGTGTTCCAGGCTTTGTCCAAACCTGGGGGAAGTGGAATAGACATCTCTTTGCATCAAGCTACATCTTAGTCAAGAACATGGCTTATACACAGTCAACTGTGTAGGGGATCCCATCCCATTGACAAACACTCTGCTTTGGGAGGTGGTCCCTACTGCTCTCCAGCTCCCCTTTGTTTCCAGAGGGCAGGACCCCGTGAGCCAAGACCATGCAGCTCCAGCAGCACTCGGCTGCACTGCTTTCCTCTCCCGAGGGAAGCAACATATTCATTCCTTTGTGTTTTATGCCCTCCATGCCTTGTTCCTCCTTCCTGTCTTTTGCATTGTGCCCTGCAGTTCCATCGCATGAAGCGCCAGGTTTGCTGTCAAGGCAGGAATGCTGAACTTGCAGTTTGGGTTTCCTGTTAAAAGGCCCACTGGCCCTTCACCATGTGCCCTCCTGTCTTGGCTGGTACCATTTTTTGAAAGGGAGGGGGATACAGATTTATCTTAAGGTTAAGCCAGCGTAGGTCCTTGTGGCTCATTGTTTTGATCCTCCCTCCCGCAGAAGGTCTGTAATTTGCACATCTGCTGGTCATTCTTTTGATGCAGAAGCCCCGTCCCCATTCCCCAGTTTCTGAATCAATGGCAGAAAAGGAGTTCTTTTGGAGGCCATGCGGTCCTGGAGTTCTCTGAGCTGGAATGGGTTTAAGGTGCCAGGCGCCCTTTTTGGTTTTTGTGTCTTGTCAGTGGCCTTCTTTCCCTCTCCCTACCATGCACACTTCCTCTCTCCTCCCCTCACCTCCTCCCATCACATAACTCCTTATTTTCAGCTTCTGGCTGCTGCTCCCCCCACCCCCCACCTCTGCCCTTGTCGCAGCTACACTCTCGCACTGCTGGCATCTGTTGTCTGTTATAATTTCTGGTGTACCGGGGCATACTGCAAGCCCAGGAGAGCATCAGAGATCCCGGTCCATTCACACTGATGACATGTGAGAATGAATCCACTCATATTCGCTTTCTGCCTTTTTCTGTTCTCCTGTGTGCTCAAACAAGCCCTTAAACCTCTAGGAAATTCACTACTGTCTTCTGGCTCAGTATTTCAAGCTGATCAAACTGTAAGTTAGCTTTCAATCACAGTTGATTGGCAGCTTCCACAGAAGCCGTGCTGGATGGCAGAAAGAGGCAGGCTCGTTCTGTTGGGCCATTGAGCATTAGCTTGGCTGGCTGGGTCAGCTTGGGCGGGTGGGGGGGAGGGGCAGGACTCCTTATCTGGCAGCCATCCTGAGACAGAGATGTTGCAGGCTGGTCTACAATGAAACTCAACAGCAGGGCCAGTTCAAGATATTTTGATGGCCCAAGCAAGGCACACCCATCCCCTCCTGGGTCTACATTGCTTCCGGCTTGGTTTGTACCTAGCTAGTGGTGGGACATTCCCAGGAAGGGGGATGCCAATGCCCTCTACTGCCACTGATGGCTGGGGGGGATCTGCCTCCTGCAGTGCATTTGGTGCCCCCCGCCTTCCACTCACTGCTTGGGTGGTTCAGCCAGAGAATGTGGGCAGTTCTGATCTTGCACTGTGTGTTTCTTTGCAGGAAAAAAGGATCCTGTCTTTAGAATCGGCAAACACCCGCCTGATGAACGCACTGACCCAAGTAAAAGATCATTACAGCATGCAGGCGCGCAACGGAATCTCCCCGACGAAGCTTTCAATAACGGAGAATGGGGAATTTAAAAGCAGCAGCTAACAGCCATTTTTCTCTCCCCACAACTTTCTCCAGCCTGACCATCTGCCTCCCCTCTGTGCTCCCTAAAGGTGCCTGCTTCAAAGCAGGACACTTCTCAGAGAAAGACTGGGAAACAGCTGGCGGGGGGGCTGCCACCCTCGTGTCCTTCCAAAGGCGGCCTTGCCCTAGTGTGGGGCCACCAGCTTGCCTCCCCCTTCCACCCCAGGGTACAGCAAGCCATCACAGTTGCCTCCAAGCTCAAGTGTGCATCAGTTGTTTTGAACATGGCAGCAGCCTGCCCTATGTTTTGTAACATCTGGGACAGGGTGGCCCTCAACCATCACCCACCAGGTCAAGGGCATAAAAGACTACAACAGCCTAAATGGCAAGTGGGATCGATTATGGCCCCCTCCCTGGGTTGCTGGTAGTGGGTCTTTTTTTGTGCCAGTCTGAGGATGGCAAATGTTTGTCCTGTGTGCATCTTTGCCACCCAAGCTTCAAATACATCCAAGAACAGTGTATTTGAAGAACAGCAGCTGTTAACATCAGTTTTTTCCCACTGACAAACTTGCCAACTCCCTTGTTTCTTCTGCTTACTCCATATCCAAAACTATAGCCGATAAGAGTTATCAGTCCATTCAGAGTGGGTGAGGGGGAAGAACTTTTGATAGATGGGCAGAGTAGGGTTAACGTAAATTCCTACAGTGTGAAACAGAGCTCATTAATATCTGTAAAGAGACGGATCCTCCTGAGCCTATTCTAATGGTTGTCCCTTCCTTCAGCTGGCTTGGTGTAGTGGTTAAGTACACAGACCCTTCTCTGGGAGAACCAGGTTTGATTCCCCACTCCTCCACATGCACCTGCTGTGATATGATCTTGGATCAGCCACAAGTTCTCTCAGAGCTGCTCTCTCAAGAGCAGTTTCTGTTAGATCTCTCTCAGCTCCACCTACCTCACAGGGTGTCTGTTGTGGGTTGGGGAAGAGAAAGGAGATTGTAAGCCACTTTGAGACTCCTTTGGGTAGTGAAAGGTAGGGTATAAATCCAATCTCTTCTCTTCTTCTTCTCACCTAGGCTGGGAGGGTTTTTGTGCACCTGCACTCAAAACTTGGTGTCCTGACTGATGTCAGTCAGGAAAAAATTGTCAACATTATGCTTTTCTTAGAATGCCACACCAGCAATCCAACCTGCTACTAAAACCACTGTCCTCCAATATAAGGAGCCTTCTTTCACTCACCAGCCCGATTCCATGCACCCCTTCTCAGCCAGCTGGCCTAGATGCATACCCCACTGTCTGTAAGCCCACCCACCCCAAGCTGTGGTCCAGGTGCATGCTGACCTGCCTAATGGCTGGACAGCTTAGAGAGGTGAGCCACCAGCCTGTCTGGTGACCCATGCAGCAATGTTGGGGGCAAGGCACCATGCTTTCGGTGCCCTTGGCATCTTTCACCCTCTGGTGCCCTAGGAAATCTGCTGCCCTTGCCTTCCCTTTTGGGAAAGTGTGTTGCATTTGGACCAGTTGCTTCTCTGTTGTGAGGATTCCCTGCTTTCTCTTTTCTCTTCTGCCTCCTTCCCCTTTGTAGGGCATTGCATATTCTATTGTATCCACCTCATCCTCATCTAGGGATGGGAGGGTTTTTGAGTGTTCTCTCCGGTGGCCTGAGAAACACATCACGGGACTGTTTCTCCGGCAGAGGTTGCTTCTGACTGCACTACCCCAGGCAGTGAAAACACCCAAGTATTTCTTCACAATGTGGGGAGGGGGAGATAGTATTGAATCTCTTAGTGGACGCTAATCCCAGATGTTTTGTCAGTAGCAGGAGAATAAAAACCACAAATCCAGCCCTGATAGGTGGCCTTAAAAATTAACAAAACTTCTCCCAGTTTAAGCTTACATGTGTCAAGAGTTCGCTTTGGTGACTTATACATGGGTTGGCCTGCATGCTGCTGGGAGGCAGGCTTTTCCTTATTGCTCCACAGCATAACAATGCTTCCAAGGTTCTCCCCATCTTTCTTGCGAACATGCTTTGTATGTTTTTGGGGAGCAATGCTGATGTGGCAGCCTTGTGGACGGAGAGGTCTGGATCTTCCCAGTCCTGCCCATATCAGTGCCATTTTCCCTGCTTTCCCCCATCACCATTGGATGTTGGCCATCAACATACTGTTATACACCATTCAAGGGCTGGTATGCCAAAAAACAGCACTAGCTAAGCTTCAGCAAGGGAAGAAATTGGGCCCTACTAGATCAGACCAGGATGGGCTTCATCCACCTGCAAGCTGAGTGACAGATGCTGCATGAGGAATGGGGCCGGCTCTCAGTGGAGCTCAAATGGAGCTTCTCTTTTAGAGAAGAAGGTGGCTGAAGTGCAAAACAAAGCGCAGTCCAGTCTCAAGGAAATGAGGGAGACAGCACAGTGCCCACAGGGGGCTTTAGAAGCAGAAGTGGCAACGGAGCAGGCACTGAGGCAGCAGTTGGAGACCACAGAGAGGCAGCTGAAGGAACTGCACCCAGACCTGTGGAAGGCCAAGGAGACCTCAGAGAACTTGAGGCAGGGGCTGGGGCAGTTGCAAGAGGAATATGAGAGAGCCCTGCAGGGGAAGGTGATGGAAGTGGAAACCCAGCTGCACAATGTTCTATCAGAAGTGGGGGGAAAGCTCAATGAAGCATGGCGGGAGCATACGAAGGCAGTGGTTGCCCTACATCAGACTTAGCGACACGCAGCAAGGAACAAAGCACATAGTGAAGAGCTGGCCAAACAGTAGGAAGCTGACACACAATAGAAAATGGCACACCTTGAAGCATGTCTGCAGGAGCTTGAGAAGGACAAGAACCTGCTGATGGAAACTTTATGCCAGGAAGGGATGTTGGCGCACAATCAGCAGAATTGGCTGGGGGGGGAGTCAGCAGAATTGACTAAACCAGGAGCAACTCAAACATCATCTAAAGAATCCATCGTTGCTATGCTGAGTGATCTGCAGGCCCTGAGTGCTGCCATCTTGGATGAAGAGAAGGCTGAAGGGAAGCCCTCTGAAGATGGAGGCACCAGTACAGGCACTTGAGAGCTGTTCACTGAGCCCTCTGACGCCACCTAAACAAAAGCCTGCTGGCTGGCCCCTTCCTAGGTTCTCTCTCTGGCAAGCCACATCAATTTCAAGCCCAGGGAGGGGAAACAGGGAAGCTGTAGCCCTCTTGGGTCTTCCTCAGCTCATGGGGGTGGGAAGAAAGAAAAAGGCCTGGGCAATGGCAGGGGCTTTGTTGCAGAAGGAGGATTGTGGGAGTTTCTATCTAAATCTGACAGATGTGAGCTGTATTTCCCATACAATATAAGAAAGCCCAATAAGAGTGGGCAGAAAGTAGTGAGGGAGATCTTGACTTTGTTATTCTCCGGGCTGCACCCCCCTCCAAAAAAAATCTGCTTCAGTTGTGCACTTGTGGAGGCTACAAGAGAAATCCCATTCCCCTCAAAGGTGATTTACCAGAAGGTAAATCTCATTGAAGTTAAAAATATATACGGGCATGCTGGTTGGTTGGTTGGAGTGAAATGCAAAACAATGGAACATTTCCATTGTATGAGAAAGGCAAGGTGGACAGTTAAATGGGATCAAAATCTATTCCAAGCCTATTGGATCTCTGGGATCATGGGGTGCTTTCAGCTACAGCATCTAAACTTGTTACTTTTGAATTGCCAGATTCCCCACAGAGTCACAAAGGGCAGCGGCCAGCCCTGCAGCACTGGCTACATGTCTCAATCTGGCTTCTTTGCTCCCATTCTCTGTCTTCCCTCCCTGTTTTCCTTCTCTCCCTCATCTCACACCTCCTTTCCTTCCTCTTTTGGCTCCCTCCCTTCCTCTTCAGCCCCTCTGCAAGTCCCTGGCTGAGCGTGCACCCTTTTCTTCAGCCTCCTCTCTGCTTTCTGCCCAGGATCCTGATGGACAGGTCCACCCCACACAGGTCACAACCAAAATTTAGCAGAAAATGAGGGTTTTAATTGTAGATGCAGAATGCATAAACAAATGCACAATAAATAAAGCAGAGAAAAAAGAATAGTGCAGAGGGCAGGCACGCAGGTTCTGAACAATCCGACATCTCAGATTCTCTAGAGTAAGCTACAGTGTACATGCAGAAAGGACCAATCATCCTGAATTTGAATTAATCAAGAAATCAATATGCCATTAGGATTCATCACAAGATCTTCTGGAGTGGGGCAGTCAGAGGCATCTGTGCTAGAGAAACAACCTCCCTTGATATGTTTTTCAGGCCATCTGTGCTCATACCCCCTCCCGGCCCAGGTGAGGAGGAGGTGGAGCAAATAGAATGTGCAATGCCCTCTTCAAAGGGGATGGCAGCAGGTGAAATTGCAAAGCATGTAATCCACACAAGAGGTTGGCAAAGCAACTAGTCCAGCTGCAACAGCACCCTTGTTCAAAGAAGCAGGTGAGGACGCCCAGGGATGGCCCTTGCAGAGGCAGACCTAAGACACTGCCGAGAGGAGTGCCAGGGGCACCAAAAGTGGGCAGAACTATGGTACCCCCATACCACAGTCTAGGTCACCTGGCAGGCTGGTGTCTTGCCTGCCTGGGCTGGCCAATCATTGGGCAGCTCCACATGCACCTGGGCTGGCCACTGGAGAGGAGGGCACATCTTTTGTTCTTGTGTTGGATAAAACTGACACCTCTAGCATGGATTGCTGAGATGGAAGCCAACGGTCTATCATTTGATATGAAAGTATAACATGGGATAATACCATTCAGTAAGCCAGGTTTTGCAGTGCAAAGGGCAAAGCTTTTTCTGCCTTGGCCCCTACCTGGTGAAACTCTCTCCTGAACAACATCCGTGCCCTGTGGGACTTGTTGTGTGCCCTAAGCCCTGTTTTTTCAGGGGAGAGTGGTTTAAAAGTTGAGCCAAATAAATAAAAGCAGGGATTCCTCATGAGAGGCTTGGGAATCAACTGGACCTGCCGCAGATGGAATGCTCTCTTCAAAGTTGAGTGGGCAGCAGAGGAAGGCATATATAAATCCTCACGAGAGGCTAGGGAATGAGCTGAGCTTGCCTTGCATCAAGTGCAATATATCCTCTTCAAAAGGAGAGTAGAGGGTACCCATGGCCAGGCCATCCATTTGGTGTGCCTAGGTGAATGCCTAGGAAACCAGAGGTGGAAGGGTGCCCAAACCAGCCCTGTTACCTGCAACAAGCAGTAGCTACAGGTGGTGCCCCCAGGGGGCCCCCAGCCGCAGTGGGAAGCCTGCAGTGAGACTATGACTCCTTTCCTCCTGCTATTGGGGGCCTTTTCTAGTGCAGTTTTTGCCTCTCAACCAACCCCATGTGGGAGGAATGACACAATGGGAAATCACAGTGTTGGCCCCAGTGAGGGCAACATGAGGAGAGGTGGCTACGGGAGAAGGTGGCACCAGAGGTGGCTAGCAGAGACACGGATCTTTTAAAGGACTCTTGCGTTACTGGGGAGTTACTGTTAACAGCTGTTTAAATTATTGCTATAAAAACAGGAGGGGGGGGAGATAAACAGGAAACTGCAGTGAAGTCATTCAGTTTATCCAGGAAGTCTTTGGGCTGACCTTAAGCATGTCTGATGAAGAGAATCCTTATAAGTGGGGGGGGGGGTTCTTTTTCATTAGCTGGTAGATAGATCAGTGAGAAAGATGGACACTGCCACATATGGAGAGTCAGATGTGGAAAAAGAGTCTGGCGTCTGGAACAAGAAAATGGCTATCAGAAAAGGAGTCCAAGAGACCTGAAAAGGGGTAGTGTGGCAAACTGAATCACTACTACATTTCTTCATGGAGAAATATATAACCAGCCATGAGGAGCATAGGAGAAGATGCTTTCGGTGCAACCATGAACATGTGAGACAGCTGCACCCAACCAACCGAGATCTGAAAACTTAAGCTCCAGGAGGCCCCACCACCCTTGTGTGATGACCAGGGCAGAGTACCCCTAAAATCAGCAGCCTCCCTGGGTTGAGTGAGCCAGAAATTAATAGAGAAAAAAAGTGGGGAACTAGCTGTACCTGTGGGCAAATGCATAACCCTCTTCAGAAGGGCAAGGGAGGGCTACTAAGCGGCTTTTTTATTTGCCAGTTGGTACCTCACAAGGCACTTTCCTGCCATTTTATGATTTAGCAATTAAGGGGGGGGTGGTTCTTGGCTGACAGGTGATGGTTGATGACCTTGGGTGGGTGATGGCAGGCTGCTGCCATGTTCAAAACAACTGCTGAAAACCCAGCAATGCACAATTTTGGAAGGTCTAGGGGAACGGCCACTGTTAAAATGACTTTGGGAAGCCTACTGCCATTCAAATGGCTTTAGGGAGCTTAGCACCATCAAAAGGCTTTGGGGAGCCTTCCACCTGTGAAATGGCTTTTGGGAGACTGCACTACTTTACAGGACTTTGAATAATTTATTTCAATAAAGTTTATCCAAGTTAACTACCCCATACTTTGTTCCCTTCCTCTCCCAATTGTATTTTTATGTCTAGGTTTGTTCTAAAAAAGATTTATTTTTGTTTTGTGAATATTTTTGGACAGTTTCTTGTATATGTACAAATATAGATACATTTGAGGTCTTTTATTGAAAATAAACTTTAACTTTAAAACACTTTTGATTCACCGTGTGTGTATTGATTAAAACACGAGTGATGATAAACTTCAGTTTGTTTATTTATATTGTTTATAGTCCAGCTTTTTCACTGGGACTCAAGGTGGATGACACAGAATAAGTCAATACAGTCAACAAGATGGGACACTTAATAAACAGTCAAATAGAATTTGGGTTGTAGAACCAACCAAAAGTTTAAAAAACAGAAGCCTAAGTGTTACGACACATTAAATGCTGCAAAATTACACAGTATGAACCAATTTACAGCAAACTATACACAGTAGTGTAGACCACGGTCTCTTAATAATTTGTCCAAATAACTTTGTGAATCATTCTGCACAGTGCTACTTGGCTGTCCGCGTAGAACAGTCCTCTGGAATAATTCTGTTTTGCATAGTTTTTAGAAATCCAGGAGAGGCAAGATTTTTCCTCCGTTTTTCTGTCCCTCCACAGACTAAAGGCAACATGATCTTCTTCGTGGTCTCTGTGCAGTCCCACACATGGGTCTTGCCGCAGGCAATGAATCCATTCCTCGGAGTTCCAATAGCTCGCCTATAGCGCTTTTGGCGCGCTCCCCTCCCGCCCTGGGGAGCAGGCAGCGACCGCGCATGCCTGGAGCGGGGGGGGAGCGCCCATTCCACTCAGTTTCTTCCTTTCCGCCGCCCGGACAACACCTTCCTCGCTGCGCTCTTCCTTAGCTCGTCTCTCCTCAGCTCATCTCATCTCTACTTTGACTGGTATCGTTCTCTCTTCCCCCGTTTCGTCCTAAAAAAACAAAAACAAAAAAAAAAAAAACCGTTTCTGCGCTTTTCTTCTCTTTTTCCTACCCGTCCCTTCCCTCCCTTCCCTCCCTTCCCCCCACCGTCCGGGTCGTATGGAAGGGAAGGTTACTTTCAAAAAGTGTAGGCACTGTGGGGCTAAAATTCCCACCACAGACGGCCACAGTCACTGCCTTTTTTGCCTCGGGGAAGGCCATCGAGTCGACGCTTGCCCGCATTGTGCGAACTTCGGCAAGCAGGCACGCAAAAACCGCGCTGCACGACTACAGGCTTTCCTCTTAGAACGGTCCCTGCGGGCTATGCCCACTTCCGACTCGCCGCCTCCCCCACCTCGAGCGGGAGATTCGGCTGCCCCGGCTGCGCCTCAGTCTCAAAAGACGCACAAGTCCGGGAAACGACCTTCGAAGCACGCCGAAGCCGGCCACAAGTCTTCGAAAAAGCTGCGTCATTCCGAATCGGAGTCGGCGCCTAAGAAGGCTCGACACTCGGATTCGGCGCCTAAGAAACCTCACCATTCCGAACCGGCGCGTCATTCCGAGTCAGCGGACGCGGCGCCCATAAAGCCCCGTAACACCATGTCCTCGACTGCTCAATCGAGTTCAGCTCAACCACTCCTGCCGTCCGAGTTGTCGACCCCGGTTGACGTCATCACGGACATGCCTCGGCTTACACCTCACACCTCCACGGCCGTGGAGGTGATTCCGATTCGATCCCGATCGCCTTCAGTACACAGCGTGGTACCTTCTGAGATCCTTGAACCCGACCGTACCACCGACCCGACAAAGACTTACCTACGCCCATCTTTGCGACCTGACTCCTTCCATGATGTTGCACTCTCTCCGCTGTACCGTGAATCGGCAACGCAAGTCTCCTCCCATCGGATTCGAATTCGATCACGCTCTCCGCGTAGCCGCCACGACTCCGGTTCCTCGGTCTACTATGAACAGCAAGATTACTACTCCAGGAGGCGATATGAATACTCTCTATCCAGATCGCCCTCACCTCGACAGGGCAGGTCCCGTCACCGCTCCGGCTCCCACTCCGAGTGGGACATCCATCGTAGATATCAGGAGTCAGACTCCTACTTCCACCGTGATCCCGCTACTCCACGGATCCGTTATGGCGGTTCGCCTCGGTCTCGTTACGCTCGCACAACCCGACATGAGGATTCACCTCAGCTCCACTTCGACCGCCCTTCTCGACTTCGTGACCCTCGAAGCCATTTCGAGTACTCACCCAGACTCCTCAACCGCCTCCTATCATCTGAACAAGAGGCTGCCCCTCGCATCAACGCCGTGAGCACCCTCGGTACCGAGACGTGGCTAAACCGCGTACTGCTTCTGCCACTGTATCCGTGGCCCCGGATTCTCGAGTTCGGTCTCCTCCCAAGACCTCGGAGCCTGCAGCCCCCATCTCGGAACCGACTGTTCATCCACCCTCCCCCTCCACGGGAGCCTCTTCCTCGGGTGGGGACTCCCCAGCCTCTTCGGATTCCGAGGACCACTCTCCATCTCTCCCCTCGGACTCTGCGCAACAGCTCAGGCTCTCTCCGTCTGATGCATCCAAAGCGTATCTCAACCTTATTACTTCTATGGCGGAGGCACTGAAGATACCTCTCCAGGCGGACTCCCCCAAAGTGTCGGACATGGTACATGACCTGGTGCAATCAGACTTCCCTCCCGGGTCCTTGCTTCCTATGCTACCGGTGCACCTGGAGGGTCTTCAGGAGACTTGGGACAAACCTGCACCGGTACCTCCCACTTCTAAGAGGCTGGACTCCCTCTATCGAGTCCATGCCCCCGACGCTAAGTTCCTCGCCTCACATCCAGCTCCGAACTCTATCATCGTTCATTCTGCCATGAAGGCCAAACCCTCCAGGCATCCCGCGCCGCCGGATCGTGAGGGAAGGAAATTAGACACCTTGGCAAGGAAAATCTTCACACTTGCCTCCACCAACTCGAAGCTTAACAATTACCTGGCTTATTTTGCTGCTTATACTTTTAATCTGGCGAACCAATTCACACCACTGATACCATCGCTTCCCGACTCCTCTCAGAGAACAGCATCAGCCCTGGTTTCCGAACTCTCCAGGGTCTCCAAACAACAAATTAATTCGATTCGACATGCGGTCTCTTGTTCATCCCGTGTCTTCGCCTCTTCAGTTGCCCTGCGTCGTCATGCTTGGCTGAGATCCACTAATCTTCAACCCGACATCAAGCAGAAGATAGAGGATCTTCCCTTTGATGGCCTCGGCCTCTTTCATGCCTCTACTGATGAGGTCTTGTCCTCTGTTGACGACGGGCGTAAACGGGCCAAGCGCCTAGGAGTCTCTCAACCTGCTTCGCAACCGTTTGGCCGCAAACAACCTTGGAAACCATCTTTCCAAAGACGCCAGCGTTCTCCTAAACAGTCTGAATACTGGAAAAGAAGACCTGCGCAACAGAAGCCTTCTTTTCAGCAAAGGCAACGCCCTCAGCAGTCCAAAAAATCATCCCCCCCTACCAAGCAGTCTCTTTGACTTCCCCATTCAGTCACCCTACCCCACGCGTCTTTCCCCATTCTACAGGACTTGGACTTCAATCACGACCGACTCCTGGGTACTCACCATCGTACGTCTGGGGTACGCAATAGAGTTCGCTTCGCTGCCTCGCCACCACTACTTCGTGGCTACCCCTCCATCCCATCACCTCCATCACGAGATTCTGGACTTGCTCCAGAAAAAAGCCATAGAACCGGTTCCCCTCCAACATCGGGGAATGGGACTCTACTCAAGGTACTTCCTGGTCCCCAAGAGGGATGGAGGCAAGCGCCCTATTCTAGATCTTCGGAAGCTGAACAAATTTATCCAGTACAGAAAATTCAGAATGATCTCGTTGCAGTCCATCTTGCCCTTGATTCCAAAGGATTCATGGATGGCTTCCCTAGATCTTCAGGACGCTTACTTCCATGTGACTATCCGACCTCAGCATCGCAGATACCTCCGGTTTGCGATCGGCCAACATCATTATCAATACATCTCCCTACCATTCGGCCTCTCCACTGCACCCAGGGTATTTACCAAGTGCATGGCGGTGGTGGCAGCGGCTCTTCGACTGCGAAACATCACAGTCTTCCCGTACATAGACGATTGGCTCCTCATTGCACCTACTCCAAATCAGCTCGAGGCCAATCTTCACGAAGCCCTTCTCCTCCTGGAGTCTCTAGGCCTGCGGGTGAATGTCACCAAATCGCACTTCACCCCCACTCAACATCTCTGCTTCATAGGGGCCTATCTTCGCACCTCTTTACACCGTGCCTTCCTTCCAGAGGACCGTGCTATGACAATCATCACCCTTGCCAGGATGGTCCAGCTACATCCCATCCAACCGGCCCTAACTATTCAGCGTCTTTTAGGTCTGATGGCCGCTACTACAGCAGTCCTCCTCTTCGCCAGGCTACGAATGAGACCACTTCAGCTCTGGTTCGTACGTGCCTACCGGCCTCATGTGCAACCTCAGAGCACCCTGCTCACCGTCCCCAGGAGAGTCCTTCCTTCTCTCACTTGGTGGACCAGCCTCGACAACCTCCTCGAGGGCATGCCGTTCTTACCAACTACTCCAACAGCTATCGTGACAACAGACGCCTCCATGTGGGGATGGGGAGCCCACTTAGAAGGCAAGACTGTCAGAGGTCTCTGGACCCCTCAGGAGAGGACCCTGCACATAAACTGCTTAGAACTGATTGCAGTACACAGAGCTCTTCAATCCTTCCTTCCTCTCATTGCGGGTCGCCACATCCAGATTTCCACGGACAACATGGCGACAGTATTTTATGTAAACAAGCAGGGAGGCACCAGATCCCCTCGACTATGTCGCATAGCCACACTGCTCTGGGAATGGTGTATCAAACACAGCATCCACATGACCGCCATCCACCTCCCAGGTGTACAGAATGTATTGGCCGACTCCCTAAGCAGGATACGTATAGACGACCACGAATGGTCCATCAATCTGACCTACCTTCGTCGGATTTTCAGGTGCTTCGGGACCCCCAGGGTGGACGTCTTTGCCTCCAGGGACAATGCCAAATGTCACCGCTTCTACTGCAGGAAGGGCGACGATGCCTTCCTACATCTCTGGAGAGGTCCCCTCCACTACATTTTTCCGCCAACCCCCCTACTGACACGCGTGTTGACGAAGGTCGCACGGGATGGCACGGACTGCATCCTTATCGCACCGTGGTGGCCACGGCAACCATGGTTCACCAAACTTCTGCAAATGTCACAACACACTTACCGCCGCCTCCCGATCGTGGGAGACCTTCTATCGCAGGCGAACGGCCAGGTACTTCATCACAACCCTCGGGTTCTGGCCCTCACTGCTTGGAGGATACACTCACCTGCCTCTCCACAGAAGTGACCAATATTCTTCTCAACGCAAGGAAGCCTTCCACTAGACTCTCGTACCAACGCAAATGGAAGCGCTTTTGTTCCTTCGTTGCACCCTATCATTTGACTCCTGAGGTAACACCTCTAAACCTGATTCTAGATTATCTCCTATCCCTGCAGAAATCAGGCTTGTGCTACTCTTCACTTAAAGTACACCTGTCTGCCATCTCGGCATTCCATGACACTATCGACGGCAGGACAGTGTTCTCTCACCCCTTATCTAAATCCTTCCTCAAAGGAATGCTGCACCTACATCCACCGGTTAAACCATTCGTCCCAACGTGGAGTTTATCCCTTGTTCTTTCCTGTCTAATGAAGGCGCCCTTTGAACCCATGGCGACAATACAGCTCAATCTTCTTTCTTGGAAGACAGCATTGCTAATAGCCCTCACCTCGGGTAAGCGGGCAAGTGACTTATGTGCCTTCAGACATGACCCTCCCTACACCATCTTTCATAGGGACAAGGTTGTCTTAAGACCGGATCCTACGTTCCTCCCCAAAGTTGTCTCCAAGTTTCATCTGTCTACCTCCACTGCGTTACCAACGTTTTTCCCTAACCCGTCGGACCAGGGACAGCGATCCCTGCATTCTCTGGATGTCAGAAGGGCGCTAGCCTTCTATCTGCATCGCACACAACCTTTCCGTAAGGACCCTAACCTGTTTGTGGCCTACGGTAAACCACGTAAAGGACACAAAATTTCTACCCAAAGACTATCCAAATGGGTAGTTAGTGCCATCAGGTTGTGTTACGAACTGGCTAAACAGCCTCTTCCCGAAGGCCTCAAGGCCCATTCTACTAGAGCGGTCTCCACGTCTTCGGCTTTTCTACAGGGCGTCTCCTTAGAGGACATCTGTGCAGCTGCATCGTGGTCCTCTCCTTCCACGTTCGTCTCCCATTACGCTTTGGACGTTCGTGCGAGACGAGACGCCTCTTTCGGCCAAGCAGTTCTCCGATCCATCTTCCACTGAAGTATGGTGAGTGTTTTCGCTTCTGCCTCTATGTCTTGGAACATGATCTGTTTTCTTATGTGACTAACTATCTTCTTTTACCAGCACCCTCCTCCAGGTTACTCAGCTGGCTAGTCACCCATGTGTGGGACTGCACAGAGACCACGAAGAAGATAAACAGGTTGCTTACCTGTAACTGATGATCTTCGAGTGGTCATCTGTGCAGTCACACACGCCCACCCAGCCTTCCCCGCTGCTGGCTTCCTGTGATTGTTATTTAACTCTGTACTGTGTTATGTCAGCGGCGGCTGGAAGAAACTGAGTGGAATGGGCGCTCCCCCCCCGCTCCAGGCATGCGCGGTCGCTGCCTGCTCCCCAGGGCGGGAGGGGAGCGCGCCAAAAGCGCTATAGGCGAGCTATTGGAACTCCGAGGAATGGATTCATTGCCTGCGGCAAGACCCATGTGTGTGACTGCACAGATGACCACTCGAAGATCATCAGTTACAGGTAAGCAACCTGTTTTTTTCTTCTCCCCTGAAGAAACCTTGGCTGTCTCACCCTGTCAGTAAGATACATTTTGGCTATTTGCTCAGTGGAGGAACCTGAGGCAATAAACCCTTGAAAATGACAGTTGAGATGTTTTTAAAATTCAAAAATAACAAAAGGTTTTATTTAACATCAAGGGGAAAGGTCAGATGAAATCGGATTGAAATTACTGAGGTAAAACTAGTACAAGCACACACTTTTGTTCTTATAATAAGGCTAGTGAGAGGCTGTTGAATTAGTCAGTTACTTAGATCTTTATATTGAGAGGCTTTTGTTCCAGTGTTTCCCCGAAGACTATAGTACACTTTGAATAATCACTGAGTCTTGGTTTCCAGAAGGCTGGTACCCTCTTTCCAGTTCCCAAACCCCTTTTCTTGGAACACCCTACTCTTCTTGAGTTTTTCATTGATTTTTAAGGTCTCTAAAGACAGTTTCTAATCACACCAGACAAAATCTCCATACTCTTCAGAGATAACTCTCCATGTTTGACTGAGTTAGAAATCTTCCACTCTCTAAAAGATCTATCCCTTTTCATTTGGCCTGAATGGGAATCTTCTCCACTACCCAAACCCTTGCCAGACTTTTCCCCAGCTCTGTGTTCACAATATTCAGTCACAGCTGAAAAATCTGACTTTGTCAGAATTAAACCCTTTTTCTATCAGGGCTAGCCTCAGATAATCATGTCTGGAGACATGCTTTTCTCAGTTAAGGCAGGACTCTGACTGAATCTCCTCAGTCACTCTGTCATTCAAGGCTCTCTGGCTCTGTAAAGAATTAACCCTTCACAGAGCCAGAGAGAATTAATTAGCCTTTATTAACTAGCTTTTATTAACTTGCTTCTTCAGCAATAATGTGGCTCCAGTATAACCCTGAGACTCTTAACTGCATCAGCAAGGGTCAATTGAACCTCATCAACCAGCATTACTTCTGGCTTTCCAGGATTTTTCAATTTCTTTGCTCAGCCATTTAACGACAGTGGTCAGGCAGTGATTTAAGACCTCTGGTGCATCACCAGGAGATTTGGATAAGAACATATACAGTATGTCACAGAAGTGAGTACACCCCCTCATATTTTGTAAATATTTAAGTACCGGTATATCTTTTCATGTGACAACACTGAAGAAATGACACTTTGCTACAATCTAAAGTGGCGAGTCTACAGCTTGCATAACTGTAAATGTGCTGTCCCCTCAAAATTATGCAACACACAGCCATTAATTAATGTCTAAACCGCTGGCAACAAAAGTGAGTACACCCCTAAGTGATAATGTCCAAATGGGGCCCAAAGTGTCAATATTTTGTGTGGCCACCATTATTTTCCAACACTGCCTTGGGCATAGAGTTCACCAGAGCTTCACAGGTTGCTGCTGGAGTCCTCTTCCACTCCTCCATGACAAAGTCACGTAGCTGGTGGATGTTAGAGACCTTGTGCACCTCCACCTTCCATTTCAGGATGCCCCACAGATGCTCCATAGGGTTTAGGTCTGGAAACATGCTTGGCCAGTCCATCACTTTTACCCTCAGCTTCTTTAGCAAGGCAGTGGTCATTTTGGAGGTGTGTTTGGGGTCGTTATCATGTTGGAATGCTGCCCTGCGGCCCAGTCTCCGATAGGGGTGTGCAAAAAAAAAAATCGGAAATAATCAGATTTGGAAATATATGGGGCCAAAATATTCAAATATCATATATTTCTGAATACCTGTACTCGGAATAGCCGTATATATGGTAGATGTACGGCTATTTCCGAATATACGGCCCCATTATACCCTATGGCCATTGAAATCAATGGCAAAATAGGGTATATTGGAAGCTGCCTGGAGGGGAGGGGGTTTGAGGGAGAGCCCCCAAATTTGCAGGGGACCTGCAGGGAACTCTCCCCTACAAACCCCCCAAGTCCCAAAAAGATTGGGCCCCAGGGGTTCCCATTCCAGGGGCACCCAAAAAGGGTGTGCCACCATTATACCCTATGGGCCATTTAAATCAATAGCAACATAGGGCATAATTAGAGGCTACTGGGGGGCAGGGGGTTTGAGGGGGAGCCCCCAAAACTGCAGGGGACTCTCCCCTACAAAACCCCCAAGTCCCAAAAAGATTGGGCCAGGGGGTCCAATTCTTGGGGCACCCAAAGCCAAACCTGACTTCATACCAGAGAATCTCTATAGGACCCAAGTGCACTACATCAACTATCTACTCTATGAACACTGCTGGCCTGGATCCAATACAAACCCAGTTGCCAAAGTCACTGCCACACAAAACACAATCTGCTCAAGATCTGCTCTGCAGACCTGGCTGCAGCAAACCCAGATGCCAGCTCTCCAGCCCTGCCCCAAACAACACAACTCTCAAACAAGAGAAGCAGTGGACAGATCCAAACAACAACAACAGATCCAAACAGATCACTGAGAAAAAGCCAAGAAACTCAACTGTTAAAAAGTGACCTTTTCAACAGTAAAAAAACCTCAGGCCAAACAGCCCCCCCAAGAACCAGAAGAGAAAAGGAACAACAGCAACACAACACAGCAGCAACAAATCAAACACAGAATCCTTTTAAAACACTAAAAAAACCTTGACTTTTAACAATACAGGAACTTTACCAACCCCTCCCCCCAAAAAAACCTTCACCCTAACCCCAAGAAATCCAAGCCACCCAAATCAGGAAAAGTAAAAGGACACTGCACTTTTAAAAGTCCTCTCACTAAAGTAAGATATAGGCAAATTGGCAAAAAAACCACCCCCAGCAGAACCCCCTAACCCTAACCCCAAATAAGCGACCCAGTATCCATCCACCCAGATCTGGATAAGTAAAGGGACTCTGAGTCTTAAAAAGTCCTTTTACTAACTAAAATAAAAACAAGAACCTCAAGACTGTCTTACCTTAGATGTCTTCTCTTCTCCAGGCAGGTCAGACAAGGCTGAGAGAGAGCAGCTGCAGCTGAGGCCAAGGGCCAGTGCAGCACAATCTCTCTCTCACACTAACACCAACACAGCAGCAATGGAATGGAGTCCAGCCAGGCAGACTCCTTAAAAAGGTTCTCTGGCCCTATACAGAGCAGTTTCAAAAAATACCACTGCTCTGTGATTGGCCGGAGAACACTGTTTACTTGGATACCCAAGTAAATAAAAGAACAACAATGTTGCTGATGGCTGGGGGATTAGCCCAGCCATCAGCTACACAACAGCCCTGCAAAGCATGCATTTGCTATGCATTTTGCAAATGCATGCTTTGGATTGGCTGCTGGGGCTCCTCTTCCCCTCCCCCTCCCTCCCTGATCACAGGGAGGCTATGGGAGAGGCAGGAAAAAGCTTCCAAAGGAGGGAAAGGAGGCAAGCAGCTCCTTTCCCACCTTTTCTATGGACTTCCGTATACTTCCAAATATTGATTCGGAAGTATATGGGGATCTGTATACAGCTCCCATATAATGGCTTCCAACTGGATCCAGAAGTATACTTCCGAATCAGGGGTGATTCAAATGTTTCTTCGATTTGCCCGAACTGAATGCACACCCCTATTCTCCAAAAGGAGGGGTTCATGCTCTGCTTCAGTATGTCACAGTACATGTTGGCATTCATAGTTCCCTCAATGAACTGTAGCTCCCCAGTGCTGGCAGCACTCATGCAGCCCCAGACCATGACATTTCCACAACCATGCTTGACTGTAGGCCAGACACACTTGTCTTTGTACTCCTCACCTGGTTGCCGCCACACACGCTTGACACCATCTGAACCATATTGGTCTGCAGGACTGTTGTCCCAGAAGGAAGCCTCTTCTAAAGATGATGCACAAGAAAACCTGCAAACGGTTTGCTGCGGACAAGCAGACTAAGGACATGGATTTCTGGAACCATGTCCTGTGGTCCGATGAGACCAAGATAAACCTATTTGGTTCAGATGGTGTCAAACGTGTGTGGCAGCAACCAGGTGAGGAGTGACCACATTTCTAAGCCTGTTTGCTTCATTCACTTGTTACCTTAAAACACACAGGCAAATGGACTGTCACATGTATTTGCATGTTATTTGCGTTATTTGGGTCTTAGCTGTACACATAAAACGTTTAATGTGTCACCTCCGAGAATTCTTTTCATAATTCAGAGGCGTGATCTTCAGCAGTCTTGACTGGCAGTCCTGCATCAGAATGAAATCAAATCAAAACTTTCATGTGGAAACAACTTCGAAGTTCACAAAACACTGCAGAAATAGGGGCAGTAATATTTCTTGTCAGCAGTGATGTCATAGGCATTATAACAATGCTAATATGACACATTTCCGGAAATGCACATGTAAAATTGCTGTAGAAATGGATATTCTTGCAACAAAAAGCACTTCCTTAAGAAAAAAAACTATCTGGATTCCTTAGCACAAATGAAAAAAGAAGCAGCAGCAAGCAAGTACTTTGGAAAGATCCTTTAAGTGAAAAAGATGGTCATCATCAACACTACAGAAAAAAAGCACAACAGCTCCTCCAAGTGGAAGGAAAAAAATACAGCTACAAACTTCCTGCTGCGTGCTGGAGGCTCTCAAAGAAAAACAGGCTGAATTGTATAGGGAAGCATAGTTCAAAGGAGAGACACAGTAAATATTGATGGTCTCATAAGGCAGCTATTTCCTGCACCCATAAGGTATCAAACAGTGAAGAATCCCACAATCCAGAGAGTTGTAAAGTAAAAAGATTTGGGGCCTCCTGAGTTCAACAGAGTATTGTAGTAACCTGGTTTATCTTGCTGATGATGAATCGGCTGCAAACTGCTGCAAACCTGCCATAGAGCAACTGCTAAAATGCAGTAAGGCATACCATTTCCTTAATACAACTGCTTCACATGCTGCTGTAGAACAGACATTTCCAGAGTAAAGAAATGCCCAGCAGGAGAAGCACCTTCAGCAATGCATAATGGAGAGCAGGGGGGGGGGAGCTGGTATGGTGACCCTGGTCAGCAGGAGAATTGTCTGTAGACACAAACATGCAGAACTATCCCTGTGAAATATCAGAAGGCATGAACCAGTCTGTCTGCTTATGTGGAGTTGTACAGTAATTGCTCCCTTTGCATCAAAGAGATTGGCAAATGGCATTTCAAGCTTATCAGCAGGGTGATCCATTGAAGCTTTTCCTGGAATGGAGAAATAAGCAGTATAGGAATATTCACATGTAGATGTTCTGTGCATCAGAATATTAAAGGCTAGGGATGTCAGCATCCAGATGAGACCTAGGGATCTCCAAGAATTACAGCTCATCTCCAGACTACAGAAATCAGTTCTCGGGAGCGGGGGTGGGGAATGGCTGCTTTGGAGGGTGGACTTGCGATACCAGATTCCAGGTTGGCCTAGGGATCCCACAGAATTACAGCTCATCTCCAGATTACAGAGATCAATTCCTCTGAAGAAAATGGGTGTTTTGGAAAGTGGACTCTGTGAGCATTGTACTCCACTGAAGTTCCTGTCTTCCCCAAGCTCAACCCCCAAATATCCAGGAGTTTCCCAAACTACATCTGGCAATGCTATCCCCGCATCCCCCACTGGTGGCTGGGAAAGACCTCGCAGATATGGGCTTGTCCATTGATGGGATTGTTTTTTAAGTGGAATGGGATAAAGTGAATTCTTTTGGTGAGTGTTATTGAAACTTCTGCCCTTGAGCAGCATCCCCTAATGCCAATCAGTGGCCCTGCTGACAGAAGGAAGCTGCCTACTTTGAATACTTTCCTTGTTCAAACTGCACATTTCCCCTTGGGATAGTTAGTTCCACAGAACATGGAAATTGTAGGGCTGTTCTTACCCGGCTCTCTGCAGAATTAACTTTGAAGATGCAAATTGGAGCTTTAGAAGCAGTGCTTAATGTTTACTTTGTGGCATCCTTTGACTATTTTCTCAAAAGTGCTTTTAGCAATTCATTTTAATCTCCCACACAGCAATGAGTTAGAATAGGGATCAGTTTTTGAGGATATATCTGTGAGGACAATTGGAATAGTTTTCCTATTTGCTTTGCAGAACTGGAATTCATCTTGGCTTTTTTTTTAAATTGTGTGGTGTATATTGTCTGTTTATTATTAGAAATTCCCTCTCACATTCCCCTAAATGCAAGTTTTCCAGAACACTCTTAATATTGGAAGGATCTTGAGAGCCGGTGCAGTTTGTCAAACTAGGATCTGGGAACCCAGGCTTGAATTCTCACTCTGTTATGAAAGCTCTCTGGGTAATGGTAGGCCAGTCATTCTTTCTCAGGCTGAGAGTCTCAGCCTAACATGCTTCACTTCCTTTTGTTATAACGATAAAATGGAGGGGGGAAGAACAACGTTGTGACAGTTAAGACATAAAAATGTCCCCCAGGAATACATGATCCGATCAGATCCATGCTCTGAATCAGCCAATAGGAGCCCTGTACTGGAGAAGTTAAGTTCTGACAGGGAGAAGTTTTGTCAAATTGTCAGTAGGTTTTGAGGGTGAAGAGGGTTAGTTTAACAAAACTGTGAATTAATAATCTGAGGAGAGAATAAGTCTTTGGTTCAGTTTTGTTGTCTGTTTGAGGTTGTTACAGCATGCAAGCAGCATTGTGCTGGTACTAGTGTGTAACTTAGTTGGGAACAGAGCGCTGTGTTGATTTGTTTATAAAACCTGCCTGAGGGGATGTTATCCTGAGGCACATGCTGTGTAAAACCTAACAGCCCCGCAACCAAGTGTTAATATTTATCTCACTTGAGTGGTTTTCTGCATAAACTTTGTTTTTACTCACTTTTTAAAACAAAACATTTTTCAACTGTCACTTTACCTCGGTCATCAATCCAAACAGAATGGGATGTTCCTGAGAACCAGGTTCTGTCCCCTCAAACTGTGTTGTTTTGTTTTCAAATCTTATTTCCCACTGGGAACCCTGGCAGGTGGTAACTGAGGAAAAAATCCAGTGGGGTAGTGACTAAGGCACAGGAAATCAGTTCCAAGCAGCTTTTGGGTTCGCTTGTGGAGAAAAAATAGGGATGCCAGCCTCCAGGTGGGACCTGGGAATCCCCTGGAATTACAGATAATCTCCAGACTACAGATATAGCTCCCCTGGAGTAAATGGCTGCTTTGGAGGGTGGCCTCCATTGCATTGCACCTCATTGAGGTCCCTGTCCTCCCCAGGCTCCATCCCCAAATCCCCTGATATGGCAACCTAAGCCCCCCCCCCTATTTTCTGCTGGTGGCCAGAGGGTACCTGGCAACACTAGAAGAACAGAGGTATAAAAACCTAAAGGATAAGGAGGAAAGAACAAGTCTCTTATATATTAAGGACATTAACTTGCAAAAGCAACATAAATTTTAAAATGTAGGGGCATTTTTAAGCTTCTGATGTATCATAACGATAAATATTTTGAAGTGTACATACTTCTTGAATGGGGAATACATCCTAATTACCATAAAACATATTTGTTAGCAACAAAATAGTTTTATACATCCCATAATTAAAATCCCACATGAACTTTAAAATATCTGCTTAAGGACAAGAGACACATTTCTGTTTTGCTCTCTGTGCATACACATTCAAGGATACAAAGTACAATGACTAAGTTGAAGGCTAGGTATCTAGAAGAAAGAGATAATACATTAATGAGCAAAATGCTTTTTCTTCACAAAAGTGTGACACCCAAGGGAATCTTTCCTGTTGTGGCCTCAAAGGGCAGAGCCCCAGCCTTCAGTACATGACCTGCAGGGCACCCAACTTCCTATCCTCTTGAGTCCGATAATTTACCTCATCACTGATGACAAAACATTCCTGTAGCTTATTTCCATGCGGTTAATTTTCCCACTAAATGTACACCATTTATAGCTTTCTGTGTCCATAAATACTATAAAAGGCAATTTAGGTGAGTCAGATGATTCAGAGTCCTCACATTACCAACTCCAAAGTAAGCTCTCCTTTGTGACTGTAAAATGGTGCTAGGTCAGAATCAACAATATATCTACAGCCTTTGACTCATGCTCTATAAACCTGAGCTAATACACGGTCTTTTCTTAGTTTCCTGTTCTGCTTTCCTATGAGTTCTCAAGGCCCTAGGCTTGCCAATTCCCAGTTGGGGGCAGGGGATCCCTTCTTTAGACATATGCCATACAACACACAATTCATTTAGCAGCCATTCACATTCCCAGTCAAAACAATGCTCTAGTGAGTGTTCTAAGCAGATGCTCACTCATGGCTCACGAATGGTCCATTCCAATGAGATATCTGAGATCCATTTTTCAGACATGGGGCAACCTGGAGGTAGACCTCTTCACATCATGAATAAAGTTGTGGTTTCCTCTATTTTTGTGCAAGAGCTGCAAATCTAGGAAACTGTCTATGGGACACATTCCTTCTCAGGTGGTCAGGCACCCTATTTTACTCATTTCCACACTTCCCTCTACTTCTAAAGGTACTGGTGAAGCTCCAGTGAGACAGGATGCAGTGTATCCTGATTGTCCCTTTTTGGCCTTGCCACTGTTGCTTTTGTCTCCTGCAGGCCCTGTCCAGAAATCGAGCCATTACTCTACCCATGACTCCCAATATTCTCTCCATAGGCTGAGTATGATATTACAATGTATGAATGCTCCACTACCACACATGGTACATTTTGCCATAGACAAATGTTCTGAGAGGGTGGCAGGGGGTTTGCTTGCTTCTCATAAGGCCTCCACTTGCTGTCCTACAACAAAAGTGGAGGTTTGCTGCCTGGGTGGGCAAACAGAGTGTACGAACCGAATCTTGCCCACTAACAGAGGTACTTAACTCTTACGTTTATTAGACATGGGGCTCCCTGTTTCTTTTAAAGTGCATTTTGCTGCCATCTCAGTATTTCATCTCAGTATTGATTCCAAACCTATATTTTTAAATGCCTTAGCTAAATGTTTCTGAAAAGTTTATTTAACATATACCCTCCTGTTACTCCACCCACACCACAATGGAGCGTCTCAGTTGTGTCAGTGCATTTAATGCATACCCCAGTTGAACCTATGCCTGTGATTTATCTTTCATATCCTATAAAGTTGCATTCCTTGCTACCTGTCAGAACTCAATGAACTTCAAACGGATCCCATACTCAGTTGCAAAGCTAGGATTTTATTGAAGAGAACTAGGTGCTGGAAAAGGCAAGATAACAGTAATGGCGAGAGCCAGCATCAGCTTGATTTTATACACGTAAAGCAAACATCTCACAAAGCCACAATTCACATTGTAGGGCGCAGCTGTCTTCTCACCATCACTATCAGTAGAGAGGATGCCTCCCTACTTCGAAGGCCATGCTGTTCGGCTTCAAAGGGTCCCAGTGTGAGAATGTGCAGAGACAAGACATAATTCATTCTACAGCCCCAAATATTTTGGATACCAGTGGGGCAAGGTTAATTACTATTCAGGCACTCTGGGTTAGACAGAGGTTACAACATGGAGTCAGTTTGGTTCAGTTATAATATAACTCTAAGACACAGTAAAACTACCATACAGCATTGGTCACATTATAGGGGACCAGCAGCAAAGATACAAGTTCTGACATACTGCCCCCCCTAAGCGCCCCCTCCCGCGGGATCGGCTTTGGGCTTGTGTGGGTACAGTAGGTGAAACTTTTTTAGCAGTTGCGGAGCCACTACGTTCTGAGATTCGACCCACTCGTCACAGCTCGGGGGGAAGTGTTTCCACCTGATCAAATAATACAGTTTCCCCCGTTTGACTCTGGAGTCCAGGATCTCCTGGACTTCATGGTGACTCTGACCCCTCACTGTCGTCGGAGGGGGCGGTGGGGCCCTGGGATGGAAGGACGTAGCACCAGGGTCTTTCCGAAGCAAGCTGCAATGAAAAACAGGATGGATCTTACTTAGAGATTTGGGTAGTTCGAGTTCTACCGTTACTTTATTTATCACCCTTTTGATTTTGAAAGGTCCGAGGAACTTCAGTGCCAGTTTGCGACAGGACTGAGGAAGGGGGAGGTTTTTTGTTGACAGGAAAACTGTATCCCCCACCTTTAGGTCCCACTCCGGAGAGTGTTTTTTGTCAAATTGTTTTTTGTATGCTTTTTTCGCTTCCTCCAGGTTTTCCTGAATTCCCTTCCAGCCTTCACGAAGTCCCTCCCACCATTGTTGGCACGATGTCGGTTGGGATGGGTTAGCTGGGAGGGCGAGCGTGGGGAACGGCTTGCCCTCGTAACCATTGATGATTTGGAAAGGGGAGGTTTTGGTTGAGCTATGGAGGCTATTGTTGTAGCCGTATTCTGCAAAGGGGAGGAGGTCTACCCAGTTGGACTGTTGGAAATTAATGAAGCAGCGGAGGTATTGCTCTAGAAGGCCATTAACCCTCTCCGTCTGTCCGTCCGACTGGGGGTGGTAGGCAGAACTCAATCCTTGCTCAATACCAGCCAGTTTGCAGAACTCCCGCCAGAAGTTGGCAACGAACTGTGTTCCGCGGTCACTAATGACCTTGTCTGGGAATGAGTGTAGGCGTACAATGTGAGTGAAAAAGAGCTGGGCAAGTTTCTTGGCGGTAGGTAATTGTTTGCAAGGAATGAAGTGAGCCTGCTTTGAAAAGGTATCGACTACGACCAAGATGACTGTCTTGCCCTGCGAAGGCGGGAGCTCTACAATAAAGTCCATGGAGACTACCGACCAAGGTCGGGTTGCTGTAGGGAGGGGGACTAGGTGGCCCGGAGGTTTGCCCCCCCTCCGTTTTGCCATGAGGCATGTGGGACATGACAGTACAAATTCCGAAACATCTTTTTTCATTTTCGGCCACCAAAATTGGCGGGTGAGCAAGTTGAGCGTTTTAACATAGCCAAAGTGGCCGGCCAAGCGGCTTGAGTGGCAGCGGTCCAAAACCTCTTTTCTGAGGGGATCAGGCACATAGATTTTTTCATTATGTAAATAGAGCCCGTTCTCGGCTTTGACCAAGTTGGGGGGGCGGTCAGCTTCTTGTTTGTACTCCGAGAGGAATCGAGCAAGCAATTCTAAGTCCGGAGGGTCGGTCTGTTTGCCGGAGCGGGTGGTGACTCCCCCCGCGATGGCTGAGGGGGAAATTAGTGAGTCTACCACCTCCTCTCTAAGACTGTCGTGTTGGGGCAGGCGGGAAAGGGCGTCCGCTAAAAAGTTCTTTGAGCCTGGGATGTGTTTCAGCACAAAATCAAACTTAGCGAAGAAGCCTGCCCACCGGATCTGTTTTGCAGTCATTTTGCGACGCCCAGTGAGGGCTTCCAGGTTTTTGTGATCGGTCCAAATTTCGAAGGGGACTCTTGCTCCTTCAAGCCAGGAGCGCCAGGTCTTTAGGGCAAACATGACTGCAAACGCTTCCTTGTCCCAGACTGACCAATTTCTCTGTTCATTGGAAAATTTCCTGGAAATATAGGCACATGGTCGGAGCGCCCCATTTTCCCCCCTCTGCATCAATATGGCTCCCACAGCGGCGTCGGAGGCGTCGCATTGGACCACGAAGGGCTTTAGTTCGTCAGGGTGTGCCAGCACGGGTTCGGAGGTGAAGAGGCGTTTTAGCTCAGTGAAAGCTTTTTGGCACTCCGGCGTCCACGTTAGGCGTGCGCCGGGTTTTTTAGCCTCGTCACCTTTTCCCTTGGTTTTGAGGAGTTCTGTAAGGGGGAGCATGACCGTGGCGAACCCCTTTATGAAGTCGCGGTAAAAGTTAGCGAACCCGATAAAACTTTGTAATTGCTTGCGGGTTCGAGGGGGTTCCCAGTCTAACACCGCTTGGACCTTTGCGGGGTCCATGGACAATCCCTCCCCCGACACCCGGAAGCCCAAATAATCAAGCTCGGTCTTGTGGAATTCACATTTCGACAGTTTGGCATACAGTTTGTGTTTACAAAGGGCGCTTAACACTTTTCTGACCAAAGGCACATGAGACTTTAGATCTTGTGAATAGATAATGATGTCATCAAGGTACACCACCACCCCCTTGAACAGGAAGTCCCGCAGCACTTCATTGATAAAGTTCATAAAAACGCCCGGGGCTCCCTGTAGCCCAAACGGCATGACAAGGTATTCAAATTGTCCCAGTGGGGTGTTGAAGGCGGTTTTCCATTCGTCCCCCTCTTTGATGCGAACGCGAAAGTACGCGTCCCGGAGGTCGAGTTTGGTAAATATTTTCCCCCTTGCTACAGTGTTTAACAAGTCCTTTATCAACGGGATCGGGTAGGCGTTGGACATGGAAATCCCGTTTATCGCACGAAAATCTGTGCAAAGTCTAAGCGACCCGTCCTTTTTCTTTCGGAATAGAACGGGGGCGGCATGGGGGGCTGTGGCCGGTCGAATAAAACCACGCTTTAGATTTTTGTCCAAAAACTTTCGGAGTTCCGCCTTCTCCGCCCAACCCATGGAGTACAGTTTCGCTTTGGGAAGCTGCTGCCCGGGGATTAACTCAATGGCGCAGTCTGTAGGGCGGTGGGGCGGTAGCTCATCCGCTTCCTTCTCGCTAAATGCCAGTTTTAAGTCTCGGTACTCCTTGGGGATGGAGGCGACTTCCTCAAGTGTGAGGCACGCCCGCATGTTTTGGGGGGGAGCGTGCGGCCCCCATTCGGGGCGCCAGTGGTGATGCTCGCACCTCCAATCTGGGAACCGGACGATCTGTTCCTCCCACCTTATGTCGGGTTGGTGGCGGGCGAGCCAGGCTGAGCCAACTACCACGTCGAAAGAGCAGGAGGGGGCAATTACGAAAGTCTCAATTCCCCAATGCTCCTCGGTTCCTACCGGGACCGCCTGAGTTTCTAAAACACATGGTTCCCCCCTCATGGGCCCCCCGTCCATTTGCTGGAACTGCATCGGTTGTGGCAGGGGCGAAGTGGCTAATCCCAGCGCCTCAACTAGGCGGGGGGTGATCAAGTCCCTGTTACACCCTGAGTCGATTAGTGCTCGGGCGTGCATGAATCTCTTTAGGTTCGGGTTTAGGAGGGTAACGGCCATAAAAAGTAAACCCCCAGTTGCTCTCACCGTGAGGAGTGCCGGCTGTTGCTGGACCTGCTTTGCGGCACCCATTAAAGCAGGTCGCTGTCGTTTCCCGCCGACTCGGTGTCGTCCGACTCCTCGGTCGATTCTTCGACTGCCGCCAGGCTGGTGGTAAAATCAATGGTGGTAAAATCAATGGTGGTAAAACTCAATGAACTTCAAACGGATCCCATACTCAGTTGCAAAGCTAGGATTTTATTGAAGAGAACTAGGTGCTGGCAAAGGCAAGATAACAGTAATGGCGAGAGCCAGCATCAGCTTGATTTTATACACGTAAAGCAAACATCTCACAAAGCCACAATTCACATTGTAGGGCGCAGCTGTCTTCTCACCATCACTATCAGTAGAGAGGATGCCTCCCTACTTCGAAGGCCATGCTGTTCGGCTTCAAAGGGTCCCAGTGTGAGAATGTGCAGAGACAAGACATAATTCATTCTACAGCCCCAAATATTTTGGATACCAGTGGGGCAAGGTTAATTACTATTCAGGCACTCTGGGTTAGACAGAGGTTACAACATGGAGTCAGTTTGGTTCAGTTATAATATAACTCTAAGACACAGTAAAACTACCATACAGCATTGGTCACATTATAGGGGACCAGCAGCAAAGATACAAGTTCTGACACTACCACATCCATCCACAGGGTAGGTGAATTACAAGCACTATAACATGATACACCATTTCTTAAGTTTCATACAAAAGTGTGTTACATCCTAGAATAGAATTATGCTCTGATAGTGTTAAAATTCCATCTTACCCAAGTCATAGTTCTGCCCATTTCCCCCCCTAATTCGTTCTCACCTGCAGAACAATCAATACACACATGAGATGTTCAGAAAGCTTTATTGTTTTATTTAGACCTGCAGGTATTAGAAATACTACTCATTTATTCATTTCATTTTTTGGACCAACAAAGGGATATGCTGCCCCGGCCCAGTCAATTTCCAGGTGGGTGACATTGGCCATTAGACTTTCTTATGATGCGGCACATTTGCCATGCCCTTTTCCTCTCAAGGCATCAACTGCAGCATTCCAGGCAGCAGTGGGCATCATAGAGATCTGCAAGGCTGCAACATGGTCCTCACTCTCAACATATATTAAACATTCCATTGATGTTGACTCTCAGAGGGATGTGGCTGTGGGGAAAGCAGTGTTTCAATCTTTGTTCAAATAAAATAAAACATAGCCCACACCCACCTCCTGTGTATTTGAGCTTGCTAATCTCCCATGTGGGACTGCACAGAAGACATGACAATTGTTGTGTCCTAGGCTCAAATGGGAGAACTGTTACTTTTGGAGGGAACTGTTACTTTTGGAGGGAAGCTGAACAAGCCAAAGCTTGTACTCCACACCAGGGTTCCAGAGAAGGCCTAAGCGTGCCCAGTCAGGGGAAGGATTGAAACATAAGTAGCCAATCAACATCTAGGCTCATACTGTACCCTGATAGGCCCTTAGGGCCCTGTAAATAGCCAATCCATGTACATAGTTAAGGACCAATCAGAAGGGGGCAAGAATTGTATAAAGGAGCGGGAAGTTTGAATAGAGCTCAGTCTGTGTGTGTGTTCCTGAAGTAAAGCTTGCTGAAATCACTCTCCGACTCTGGTCTTTTACTGCGCCAACCCCAGTACTTTACAACAATGAAAACATGATTGAGCTTACCTGTAACTGATGTTCATTGAGTGTCTTCTGTGCAGGCATACATCCCTCCCTCCTTCCCCAATTTTGGCTAATTGTAGATCTGCTTCCCACAGCAGCGGTCAAGGTCTGAAGGAGGAGTGCCTTCCCTCTCCCCTCATCATGTGACCCTGGATGGGAAAACAAGCTACAGCTCTCCTCTGTGAGGGGAGGGGGAGCACTCAATTATAAGATTCTAGAAGCTTTTGGAACCTTTTCCTATGGCTGGCCTGCCTTCAGGCAGTCCCATCTGTGCCTGCACAGAAAACACCTGATGAACATCACTTACAGTTAAGTGCAACCATGTTTTATAGGTAGGATTTTCCATTCAGTTTTAAGTATGATGAAATTTTATCTGCTACCATAAATCCCACATTCTGTTGTAGCAAGCTTGAATAGACAGTAGGTATTTTTTTTCCCTTCCAATTTTGTTTTGTTTGCATTTTAGAAGCTATTAGTAGCAAATTTATTAGGCCTTTCTAAATTGGAAGCATTTATGTTCAATATACACAAGAAGTATCATTTTTGCTTGTAAGGAAACGCCATGCCTTGTTATCTTTTGCATATGATGTTTAATCAGAGCTCTCAGATATTGAACTATTGGACAATGCCAGCAGAGTGATAAAAGGCACCATGTTCTCCACATTTATTAGAGCATTTGGTTGGAGGGGGGGGGGTTTTGGTAAATATGTGGGAGTGGTTTTGGAGTTAAACCTCATTTTGCGGAGAACTTAAAGATTGATTTGTTCTTATAAATCTTTTCCCCCATTTGAGAACATAACTAGGAATTGCTTGCCAAAATTTTAACAGTGTGTTAATATTAAAGACATCCTATTAAAAAAAGCTTCTCATGGTATGCCAAATAGCTACTATCATACTAATGTATAAGCTCAGTCCCTGGCATTTTATGGTTGGCTCCATCTCCAGTCACAGCCACCTCCTTGGGCCAGAATTCCAAAGATGCCTGCAAGTGCAAAAAAGGTTGAGGACCCCTGTTCTATTCCATAATAAACACAGCAAGTAAAACTTGGTGATGGTACAGATCTACCAGTTCAGCAGATTCAACATAACCAGTTACCAAGTGAAACATAACTCACATAGACACTATTGAATACATAACAAGTGATTGCTACACTACATTCTGCTCAGCCCAGTCTCAAGGCTTCCTTCAACCCCAAGGAGTTGTCCTCCACTAAAAGAGACACAGGCTCTTTCTGCATGGGGTTTTTCTCTGCTCTCACAGCTGCTCCACTTTGCAATACATTTGTCATTCTGCATTGCCTCCTGGTTTCACCTTGCTGTATATTTGTAATTCTGCATTGCCTCTGAGTTCCACTCCACATTTCCACTGATTTATTTTTTGACTCTACATTGTTCATCTGTCAGTTCAGTTTCCCACTGCTGTTTCCCTGGGTTTTCTGAATGCTGTTTTGCCAAGAGTCTTCCTGCCCCCGCTCCCCCAATATCCATGCCAAAGTATTTGAATGCAGAAACATTTCTTCAGATTTTCTTCCCCCTCCTCTTTTCCAGCCCCCTTGGCGGCCACTTCTCTGCCCACCCCATTTTGTTTCCTCCTGGAGAGCCCATTCTTGTGCTCACAAACTGAAGGGAAAGTATTGCATGCACACATTGAATGGGGCTTCTTCTCAAGAAGTTCCTCAAAGGCTTTCAGGTTTGTAAGCACAGGGACAAAAGCCTTCTCTGCATTCTGTAAAATTGTCAGGGTTCTGAGCTTGCTTACCTGTTGTACCCAGTGCAGGGAGGCAATCAGCAGCATGGTTGGGCTTAAATCTGTCTTCCCCCCCCCCCTTTGATTTGCTTTTTTTGGGGAAAGCAGGGGTGGATTTCTTGGAGGAGCTTTGCAAAGACAGGTTCTCCACACCAGCAATGCCAGTTCCCATTGCTGAGAGCTGCTGTCTGCACCACACACACACACACACACACACACACACACAGCTCAATGTGGAACTGGAGGCAGAAGGAGGGAGGGACCGAAACATCTACTTTCTATTGGACTCCTTCCTGTAAACTGAAAAACTCTGCCCCTTGGGGAAACCTGCAAAAACATGTGAGTTTGGGCTGTAGATGCAGAATACATTAATACACAAAAAATAAACCGGAGAAAAAGGGGGAGGACGTAAGGTGCAGAATCACAAACTGTGAACCCAGTACAGAACTGGATTGGGTATGGAGAAACAGTAGAATAAATATGCATGTGGAAACAGTCTTAGATAAGATGCTTCCTATGTCCATGGTATTTTCATTACCAAAGAGCTCACCAAGAGGCTTACAGTCCGGTTTGCAAACAGCACAGAACACAAGTTGGAAGGGTGAGAATCAACCAAGAGAGGGCAGAGTGGGAGAGGTTAGGGATGAATGCTTGCCAATGCAGCTACATGGAGAAGAGAAGTGCAACCAGAGTGACTTGGCTGGTACATCAGTAACGGTGGTGTTTGTCAAGAAAGCCCAATGTAAGGTGTGGCTGCATCATTCAAATGATACTCATATTATTTAAACACTGAGCTCCAGCCTTCTTGTCTGTTTCTCCTGGTCGACAGACATGCCAAGAGGGAAATTGGCAGGATGAAGTGGTGGAAGCTGCTGGTCATTTTGCTGTGCCTGTCAGGTAGGACAGAACAGAGGTCTGTGGGAAGTGGAATTTGTGACACAGCCAAAATTTCATCTTCACTGGGATACTGAATAAATCAGACTTGGTGTGGTGCTGACAGTTTCTGTTAGGAGCCCACTCATCTTGCCACCTCATTTGGGACTAGATTTCTGGATGAATCTTTGCTTAGACTTCAGGCAGATTTTTCTAGAGGTTTCCCACTAGTTCCAATTCACAGTGAATTCAAGAGGGAATCTAATGTAAAGCTGATACACATCTGGCAAAAGGAGCAACTCTGCCAATGCTTTTACTGTATGTCCCCTTTGCAAGAGGACACAGAAAATAAGAGCAAAATGGCAGTATCACCCTATGCAGTTAGGGTGAAGAAACTCAAGTTTTTTCTTCTGCCCCAAGGAAGGTGGAGGTCACTACACAATGAATCATTGTTATATGCTGGAGGATGGTTGCTAATAGACAACAGAAGACACAGACTTCCAACTTATAGTGATGCTTTGAATCAATTACCTCCAAAACATCCTATCATTAACAGCTTTGCTCAGAGATACTTACAGTATGATTATTAACTTAATTTATAGTACATCTTTCTCAATGGGACCCAAGGCAGAGAACAAATATAAGACTGAGTCATGGTGGGTCTTCTTTTACTGCTGTCTTCAGTTTTTCCTAGCCATTGCCAAAGTCGGTGCAGTCTAAGATACAAATTAGTTCCAAGTTCTGAAGCTGAGGTTTTTCACGCCTACTCGCCTGGACTCTTTTTAGTTGGAGATGCTTCTGATTACTTGGGGGAACCCTTAATACCATCTGACGCAAAATTATTTGCAGAAGGTTTACGTGCTCTTAGTTTTGCAGAGCCTCTTTCTCTGTGCTTTGGATTTCCTGATTTATCTAGCTGTGATTTCTGTATGTCATCCAAAGTTCTCCTAATCTCTTCCCTTTTACTTCAGGCTATCAAGGAAAACATTAACTTTACTGTTTTAATGAATAAACACCATTTAGCTTCATCCTTACACCTGTTTTAAAAAGATCCTACCTTTTTGTCTGGATACTCGGGGAATGCAGAACACCTCTTTTGTCCAGCATCTCAAATCCCATCACCCTATGTTATCATACCCTCAGGATATGTTTTGGAGCATAAGTATACCTGGTTTGTCATATTCCCAGTGTGACCTGCTCGAGTGCCCAGAAAGCAACCAGCCATGATCCATATCAGGCCTTTGTACATGTAAATGTTGGTTGTTGTCATGTACCTCCTTCTCCTGAACCTCAGGCTCATTCATGCTCCAAGATCAGTAAACTATCACCCACTGCTCCATTCCCATACTATTTTACCCGCTACTCCCTTTTTTTCTAAAACTCTGTGTGTATGCTCTCTAATCTGTTATGTATATTTAATTTTTTGCTATTTTTCTATAATAAACCATTTATTTTTATATTGGCCTGGTTTTTGGCTCCAAAAAATGGGGGGGAGAGTTAACAGGAATTATCTCTGTATGTATGGAATCATAGAATCATAGAGCTGGAAGGGACCTCCAGGGTCATCTAGTCCAACCCCCTGCACAATGCAGGAAACTCACAAACACCTACCCCTAAATTCATACGTAGTAGATCCCGTTTAGATACCCCGCCTCTTGCTAGCTTTGCCTTTTTGCTAATCTTTCCAAAATAAAATCAAAAGGCAACATTTTGCAATAAAGCTGTTAGGGGTAAGAATGCTCCCATGTTTTGCTATCATACATTTGTGACTTGTTCCCAACAGTTTTCAGAGAATGGATTTCTTGTGTCTGGTATGTCACTTTAGTAAAATACAGATACAAAAGTCAATCTCAGGCTCCTACTTTAAAATGATTTAAAAGGAATCTGGTCTGTGCACCTCCTGCTTCACCCCAGGCATTTGCTAATATCCATGCAACAGTGCACAACTTTCTGGTTGAAACCTGAAATACACTTGTCTCTTAGGGTGCACTGACTACAGAACTGGCCTATCAGCTGACAAAAGAATCTGTCAACTATCAACTCTCATTTTCAAGAAATATCCTTACTGTTGGCTAAGATTCAGGCATACTCCTTCAGTCTTGTGAGCTACACACCCACCATGAAAAAACAAACTGTACCTCCTGCCCTTCCATCCATTAATCCATCCTGCACTCATGCTTGCAACTTGTTGGATTTGTACTTCCTGTCTGCAAATATTAGGTTACGCAAGGAAGAGTTTTAATTAACCACCTGAACACATAACACACTTCAGGAAAATGTTATGTTTGTTCCCCGAACAGAGGAGAGGCTGTGTACAAAACAAATGACTCAGAGTAAGGTAATGGATGCCAAAGGCCAGATCTGAAGCCAGTCAGTACTAGACAAGAAATACATTTAATATTTCCATTTCAGCTAGAAATGTCTCCTTGGCTCTTTCTTTCTCCTTGGCTCTTTCTTTCTCCACCTGTAAAGCAGCAGTCATCTACTCAAGGAATCATATCTCAGTCATGAACTCTGAATGGTCTTAGGTGAGCCACTTCCCTTCTCCCTCGGCTCAACCCCCCCATTTACTGACTACCTTAAAAGCATCCACTCTGGACCAAGTTCACAGGCCTGCTTGGACTAGCATTCTACTTCCCTAAGAGATGTTTCTGAAAAGCACGTAAGCAGGGCATAAGGTTTATTGACAGTGTATGTGAATTCAAGAAAATTCATGAATGCAATCTATGTATTTAGCTACTATGTTATTTAACTGTATTGAAATTAGCACCTGAATATTATATTAATTAATGTTTTTATTGTTGTTTTATTACAAATTGTTGTTTTATTACAAACTGTAAGCTGCCTGAGCCTGCCTCAGCAGGGAGGGCGGGATATAAATCAAATAAATCAAACCAAAAAGTACTACATGTTCCCTGTCCTTGACTAGTAATCCCACCTTCCACTCTGTTCAATGTCTTTCTGGGCCAGGCATTAGAAGCAAAGCTGGTTTTGGAATTAGTAGCATCCTTGGTGATAGTGATGGGACCAGATCCAAAAGCAGACCCAGGATTGGCGATATCATCAGTGGAGGGATAGATGGAGTACTTGGTTTGTTTGGAGGAAGTAAGAACCAGGCTACCACGAGGAATCCTGCACCACGCCAGCCAGGTATTTAGAGACAATTTTCTTTATTCTACTCTAGACATTTCTGTTTGATAATATAGGTCTAACATATGTGAATTCCATAGACGGAAGGGAGCAGACTTGCACCCTTGGCACAGTGTTGGCAAAATAAGATCTTAGGGATAGTACTGCTTTCCTGTACAATGTATCTGCTGCAGGGCTGGTGTAACTCCCTTATTGTTCTCCACTGCAACTAACCTGTCGTTTTATGGCTATCCAGACCAAATGGCCAAGCCACACTGGTTTACCATGTGATCAGTCTGCATGCTGCATAATCAACAAACTGCTTGAATTTCAGCCCACAACACCTGATCCCCTCGTTTGATGAAGTGTGTTTAGAGAGCACACGAAAGCTTACGTTCTGAATAAAACTTGGTTGGTCTTAAAGGTGAAACTTGACTGCTGCTTTGTTCAACTACTTCAGACCAACACTGCTGCCCATTTGGATCTAACCTGTCCATGGTTGATGATGTTCTCTCAATGCAGATCCTGGATACCTGGTGCTGAAAGTGGACCTGCTTTCCCCTGACTCTGCAAATATTTCTGCTCTTATTCAGCCAGTCATGGCAGAGGTGAGGAGCCAGTGAATTAAGAGATGATTGATTCAGTTTTGTATTACTTGTGGAAAGGAGGGAATTGCCAGTGAAATCTGCATCCTTTATAGCTGCTTTCCAGATACTGCTGCCACCATCTATACTCTCTCCTCCAAAAAGCCTTGTCAACTCAGTGATTACTCAAGCTTCATGCATTGATGTTTTCAGGAATCCCCTAATTTTGCATTACTATGCGTGGGGTTTTCCTTAAGTATATCAATTTTACACTTGGAGTTCAAACCTTGTTTTCCTGACTGTTACGATTCAAGGAAAACCATCAACATTATATTTGCATTGCATAAAACAATAGACAATGGGGTTGCACCCCAGCATCTCATTTCCCTTCAATACTAGGGGCTTTCCTCCGATTCAAAAGACTCTCATGCTTGAGGAAAGTGTCACTGCTATTGGAATGGACTCTTGGAATCCACTAGGGTTGCCAGGTCCCCCTTGCCACCAGTAGAGGATGGAAGAATAGGGTTGCCAGATTCAGGTCAGGAAACTCTTGGGAATTTTGCGGATGGACCCTGGAGAGGACAGGGGCATTAGTGGGGTATAGTGCCACAGAGCCCAGCCTCCAAAGCATCCATTTTCTCCAGGGGGGTGGTTCTCTGTAGTCTGGAGATGAGCTGTAATTCCAGGATATCCCCAGGTCCCGTCTGGAGGCTGGCATCCCTATCACCTACCCAATGCTTCTAGCCCAGGAGTTTTCAAAGTTAGAGTGCCTCATCTTCTCCAGTTACCCAGTATATATTCATTTGTGCCTTTTTGTGTGCATTTATTCCAGACAAGGTGAAAGGGGGGGAGGGGGAAATAGAAAACCACCTATTTCCAAGCCATAGTTGGCAGCTGTTTTCAAACCAACCAATTGGGGGTGGGGGGAGAGGGGTTGTTGAGATCCCATACCATTTCTTTGTTTTGCAGAATCTGATCAACAGCACCAAGAGGAGGGAGGTCAAGTCTTTATCAGCTCTCTGGTTTTTGCACCTAGGCTTCTTGGAATGGGGAAGAACTCAGCTCCATATCAGAGGATGGGCTAATTAGTTTCAAAAGGCCAAAGGTGTTAGGGCTGATAGACCCCTTCAAAAAGTTTCTCTTGGAATTAACCACAGCTATGACTGGAGTATTTTTTTTCTTCCACCTGTGCCAGGTGAAACAACTGCTTGAGACGGGCTTGCCGAGAGGGACCTTCCAGCTGACATGGGTCACATACGATCAGTAACAACAGTAGAGCAACATTCACCAAGCAAAAGCCTTTGGCTCCAAGACAAAGCTGTCCTTAAGAAATTCTTGAATATTGACACAGATTGGGATACATAATTCTAAAATTCCAGGGCTGCTTCATAAACTCAGATGCACACAGTTGTGATGGTGATGGAAAACTGCATTCATCTCATTCCAGCGCCAACACCCTTTCCCCTCCTCAATCTTTTAAAAAGGTATAGAAAGTTATCCCTCAGTCTATCCAGTTTGTAGCAGGTTTTGGATCCCAGTCTGTTACTCCAATTATATTGTTGGATTCTCTGCTTTTTCACCCCATTCTGCTGCACTCTCTCATATGGTCAGTTTCCTTCTTCAGGATGCTGTCTTCAGGATGCAGACTTGTATGTCTTCAATTTCCTCTTTTAATTTCCTCCCTGAGTACCAGTAGTTTGATAGGAAGAGGGCTTAAACTTCGTTTGTACCTCACATGTGCATTTATTTCCTTTCTGTAGCACCACTATTTTTATTTACCTGATTTGTTTCTCTTTCTGCTAATTTAATAAATTTATGTTCTTGTTTAAGCAGCTTATTCCCTTTCATTGATTTTGAGTGTTGGTTTGTATCTTGACCCTGGTAGACAGAGGATCTGATCTCAGTAATTAATTCCCCGCAATACATGTGTTTTCTCTTTGCTAGCAGGAAAACACTTTTGCTAACTATAGGGACTGCACATGTTATAGTGATTTGGATAACATGTGACCTATATGAACATCCTTCAACTCAAGTACAGTGATTACTGTTCTGTTGGGCAAAACACTGTTCCTTCAATGCTGAACATGAATTCTGAACACTGTGTTGCTGTTTGGATAGCCTGTGATTCTGTTTAAATCACCTTGGTCAGGGATTCCTTTTCCTCAGGCAGCTGTTCCAGGTAAGGGGAACATTTTTTCCATTAAAAAAGCAAGTAAGCTCCCATAATAAGCTTGGCAATTGGCTATCCTGAGGTTGAATGAGGTTGATAATTAGGTCTTGTGACTCAATGCATCAATTTTTCTGCCTCTTATCAGTTGGAGTGGAGTGGGAACCTACTCTTTGTTTCACCTGCATTTCTTCTGCTCTAAGGGAAGATGGGGCAGGGTGAATGAAGAGGAAGGGGTTCCCATCCTGTTGAACTCTGTATGTATTCTCTACCTTATGTAATGTTTTTCCTAAGGTGATTTTGCCATATCCAGAATTTCCTCCAGGAGTGGGAAGGCTACAATTCCCAGTGTCAGAATAAAGTCACCTCAGGATCTTGTCCCGTGGTTTCATATAAATAGAAGGAATCTGAATGTCCAGAGACTGGGCCATCCTCACCATTTGCTCTGAAAATATGCAGAGAGCTTCACTTGGGGACACAGGGTCATGATCTCTGATGGTGACAAACCCCATCCACTTTCCTCCCTCAGAGGGAAGATTTTCCATTCATTTTTCTGTCCCTACACTAACTGAGGAGCCCTGGTAATGTGTTTTCTTCTCCACTGAAGAAACTTTAGCTGTCCCACCCTGTCAGTAAGATGTATTTTGTCTATTCACTCAGCCCAGGAACCTGAGGAAAGGGATAGGATCACCCTTAAACCCTTGAAAATGGCACTTGAGATGCTTTAAAATTCAAAAATAACAAAAGGTGTTATTTAACATCAAGGGGGAAGGTCAGGAGAAATCAGGTGTTGAAATTACTGAGGTAAAATTAGTACAAGCGCAGTTTTGTTCTTACATATCAGGTTAATGAAAGGTTCTTAAATTATTCACAGTTACTTATATCTTTATATTGAGAGGCTTCTGTTCTAGTGTTTTTCCAAATATTATTATACACTTTGAGTAATCACTATCTCTTTTGGTGCCCAGAAGTGTGGTACCCCCCTCCCCAATACCCAAACCCCTTCTCTTGGAATATCAGTACTCCTCTTGAGTATTTGACTTACTTTTAAGGTCTCTACAGGCAGCTTCTAATCACACCAGACCAGCCCCAATTTTTCCCACCAATTCATCTACCTCATCGGGTACACATCTGCGACTGCAACCATGTTTAACCTCTGATAGTCAACACAAAATTTTACCATGCTATCTCGCTTTGGAACTAAAATAACTGCTAAGGACTTTCTGAATGAACAATAAGTTTACAATTTCTTTAACCTCCTTCTCAATACTGATGGCATTTGGGCCAGTTATTCTGTAAGGTGGGAGAGCAATGGGCCTGGTCTCTCCAGTATTGAGCTTGTGTGGAGCTAACTGGAAAATTAGAAAAGATGAACTGGTAACTCTGTTAGATCCAGGTGGGCAGCTGTGTTGGTCTGAAACAACAGAACAAAGTTGGAGCCCAGTAGCACCTTTAAGACCAACAAAGCTTTATTAAGGATGCAGGTCTTTGGTCAGGGTTGGTCCCAGATATACTTGTTTCCCTTGGTTATCTTCCCCCAACCCTTTAATTCAGTTTCATCTTTTTGTGCACTTCTGGCGATAAGGACCAGCTTACATCTATCATGGTAAGGCTTTAGTGTATTAACATGAAACAATTTACATTGCCCCCCTTCCGAATTTACATTTACCAGATAGTTTACATTTGAAACCTTGTTCACAACTCTGAAAGGCCCTTCCCAAGCTTCGGCTCTTTCCTTCCTTTCCTCAGGAGACAAGGAGGGGAAGGAACCTCAGCCAATAGAAGGAAGAGAGGCTTGGCTCAGTAGTTCTGCTGTGCGACTGAGAGAGCCTGGCAAAGCAAGTTCTGCCTCCCCCCTTCCTCCCCAAGGGAAGAGCCTCAGCCAATGGAGAAAATGGAGGCTTTGCTCTGTAGCTCCTGTGCAATTGAGCAAGGCTGGCAAAGAAAGCTGATATGCAGAAGGAAGCAAGAAAGAGAGAAAAGGAAGCAGATGACAGCCAGTTGTTCAGGGGCCTCGTAGAAGCCCTCCGAGGGCCTGATTCAGCCCCCGGGCCACATATTTGACACCCCCGGCTTAGAGGGGGTATTGGTGGTAAGCTGTGGTAGTAAGGTGTCTGATTCCACAAGCCTGCAACTGTTCCTTCATTACTTGAGACATGATTGTGGTTCCCTAATCTGTGACCATCTCTTGCAGAAAACTTAGCCTGTTAATCAGTGTCAGTAATGCTTCTGCTACAGTTTTAACTTCAATGTTCCTTAAAGCTTCTGGGAAATTTATTGCTGGATTTGTGGCACTTGCTGCATGACTGTTGAAGTCTGGTTTTCATATTTATAGATATTTTCTTGGAAAGTTCCTGTGAAGCAAGTGGAATCCCTTGTATACTCTTTGCAGTCTTCCATGTCAGTTCTGTTTCTGGTGGACTTTTGATTTTGATTACCATTATATTGATGTTCTATTATCTTGTGTTGAATTAATTCTATCTTGCATGTATTATATTTCAGAATTTATACTGTTTTTAATTGTTCTACTCTTTTTCATTATACTACTGTTTGCATATACAAGGGAGTGGTTTTCATGTTCCTTTTGTATGACTGTTGCCTGCAGGTGTTTGTTCTGCACTTATAAATATTTCACTTGCTTCCTCAATTCTTCCAGCACTCAATTCTTTCTTCGTGAAAAACCTCAGCTTGAGACCCTGGAGAGCCACTGCCAGTCTGAGTAGACGATACTGACTTTGAAGGACCAAAAGTCTGATTCAGTATAAGGCAGCTTCATATGTTCACCAGATCCTTTATAAATTGTGCTGCAGTGGCTAGAATACAATAACAGCAGATCCAGCTTCAAATTTTGTCCCCTGCAAGAGTGCCCTTCCAAGTCAGTTGTCTTTTTGCCACTTTTTCAGTCAACAGTATAGTAATCTCTGCCATCTGCAAGTGGATTTGGGATCTCAGGGTTTCAACTTCCAATGTTTCAGTCAAATAATCCTTTTCTCTTAGCTGTTCCTCCAATCATTCAAGTTTGTTTTTCCATTCTTCTGCCTCCTTGCACAATTTGCTGCTGGCTGAATGCCATTCCTCTGAACCACATTGGTGCAGGAATTTTCCCAATACTTTCAGCAGATTGTAGTGGTCCATGTGTTGCTGTTTTCATTTGTCTAGCTTTGTACCATAGACTTCTTCTATGTGTCCTTCTTCCTGGCAGTTAAAACACACTACCCCTCTCTATTTAGCTTGGGAATGTTCCACCTTGCAGGGCTGGTCTTAGATGGTTTAGTTTTCCATGAGGTGCTCCAAATTTTAGGGCTTCTACAGGAGACCAGGGAGGGCTTCTACAGACTGCTACCACTCTGGTATGGGTCTATCTGGGAGGGCCCCAGAGCACCCAGCCGACCCCTGCATTTTCCTTCTTAGCAAGTGACCTTATCTGTGACTGAAGAGACATAAGGACCCAGGCAGTATAACAATAATAAGTTTATTGTAAGTGCTCAAGAACAAACAAGTGGGTTTTAATTATTAGTATAACAGTGAAAGGGAACAACGGTAAAGTTGGTGCAAAGAACATAAAAGCCCTGGTTGTCAAGCATCAGTATTTCGAATAGCCAAGCAGTTGCTTGATACAAAGACTCGTTTTATTGATAATCCGGTACTTGCCCAAGGTGCGATACCTTGGAAGTGATACAAAGGTTCACACGGTATAGATTCTTAAAGGCTACATCAAAGGCAATAGGGAAGATAGCTTCAAACCATAACATACAGATGTAAATTGCAACAGATGTTCAAAGGGTACTACTAACTACCGTTATGTGGTTATAACTTCTCCCGGTTCCCAGACATTCCTGCTTTCTTGATAAGATGCATGAATGCGAACTGTTCGGGGGAGGCACCTTTCTTCTATCATCAAGGTTACTTGCTTGATGATATATTCTAAATCTTCTACCCAGAGGTGAGAAAGAAAGGAGAGGAGAGAAAGATGGCGGGGGGGAGAACAAGCTTTGAAATGCAACTATGAGAGGGAATGATTTTATGGCAGAGAGGAAATAACTTCCAATACCTATATTGAATTAATACACAGAAATAGCATGCTTGACACTGGTGCACCTAACTACATGTTCTCTCCTTCAGCTTCCAACTCACTCACCCATGTTTGGATGAGGGGACTCTCCTGCAGCAGCATCTCTCCAGTTCAGCCTTTCCAGAGAGAACACACCTCCCTCTAGCTTGGCCTTTTATCCTTTCCTCCCAAGTCCCACCCCTCTACTTTACTTACTTTATTTGATTTGATTTATATCCTGCCCTCCCTGCCGAGGCAGGCTCAAGGCGGCTCTATTCTCCATTGGGCAAGTTTTATCTCCAAAACTGCTACCCACCCAATCAGAGGGACAGAAGGGATCCTGGGAGATGTAAGCCCACTAGCAACTCCAAGGTTGACTTCTCCAGGTCCTAGAGACCTCATGGCCTATGCCCATGGCATGACGGGTGGGTGGGGAAAAAGATCCTCCCAAGTCCCCTTCTGTCTCATCTAATAAAGTGGTGGTTTCATTTAGTGTTTTAAACTTTTTATCCCTCAGAAACCATCTAAGTTGTGTGGAAACTTGTTCCAAGCCTAGTAATAGCTTCAGTTCTTCAAATGTTTGTACTTTACTTCCCTAAATGATCTGTTTAAGACTCTGTCCAGACATCAACCTAGCCGTGTATATGTTTTGCTCGGCTTTCTTTTAATTTCCCTGAAATCGTTTCTGCTTCATCAGTCAGTCCAACTCTTAAGACTCTCTCCTTGAAAAGTAAATAATATGAAGTTTCCTCATCCCTCATCTCTGAGTAAATTTTACTCAAGGCGTTTTCGCACTGACCTTAATCAGCAGCGACGCCCCTCTTCACCACGCAGGATCTGCGCGAATTTCGCACCAATTGCCGCGGAGCACCCGGAAGAGCCACAAAGTCCCGCGGCTTTTGCGGCGCAAATGGAAACTGGTTTTTGGCGGTTTCCATTTGCGCCGCAAAAGCCGCGGGACTTTGCGGCTCTTCCGGGTGCTCTGCAGCAATTGGTGCGAAATCCGCGCAGATCCTGCGCGGTGAAGAGGGGCGTTGCTGCCGATTAAGGTCAGTGCGAAAACGCCCTCAGTCTTCTACAAATCTGTGGGTGCATATAAATCATTCTGTTGGTCTCTGTGTCTTTTGTGCAGGCATGCATGAATGGGACTGCTTAAAGGCAGGCCTGCTGCGGAAAAGGGCATTCAAAAGTCTGACTCCCCATGCAACGTGACATACATAATTCCATCATCTTGTATGCTATGAGCTATCAAGTCACTTCTGATTTATAGCAGCCATATGAATGAATAAACCTCCAAAATGTTCAATCATTAATTGTCTTGTTCAGGTTTCGTGAACTGATGGCTATGGGTTCCTTTATTGAGCCAGTGCATCTCATGCTGGATCTTGCTCTTTTTCTGCTGCCTTCCTAGCATTATTATTTTTTTCCCTCATGATGTGACCCAAGTACAATAGCCTCAGTTTAGTCACTTGCCCTTCCAGGGAGAATGGAATGCCACATAATTTTTGAATATTTCCTTTTTATTGCATTGTCTTTGAACCTAAATGCAAGTGTTTGGGCAATGTGATTCCATCTAAGGATACTTATATTACATAATGAGAATAACAATATACATTCATCATCCCCCCTGCCTTTTCAATACATAAGACTTAGTTGACAATGTCTATGGAACAATAGTTAACATAAACAGTTCGGGCCAATAGCGTCCAAGCAAGCCAGGGATCTCACTGTCTTTTCGAACTTGAATCAAGCCGGTCTCTTGGAGCTGAATGGAATGCAGCACTTCTCTGCCTTGGTGTATTGCCCGTCTTCTTCCTTTCCAAGAGTTTCTTGTAGTCCTAAAATACTGATGTATACTTTTGCAGATAAGATGGAATCCTCACAAGGCAAGCTGCCTGGCACTTCCCTCCAATCACTCAAGGAGGAGTTGGCTTTTCTACCTTATATGAAATCTCTCAACTCTCTAGTCCCCTAATGTAGAGTTAGGGTTAGACTTGCATGTGTATGCAGACAGAGCAAACAGAAACATCTATTGCCTCTAAGCAGAATTCTGATATTCATGTGGGACTTTAATTTTGGGTTGTATAAATACTTTGTTTAGATACTCACAAATATGTTTTATAGCACTTGGGAATGCATTCCCATTCAAGAAATATGTAGACTTAGAAATGCTTTATCATTATTATGACACATTTTTTATTTTATGTTGCCTTTACAACCTAGCCTTCTTAAAATATAGGAACTTTGCCCCTTCATGCTTGTCCTTTATGTGTTTATTTATTAGTTTTCTTCTCAGTGCATACCCAAAAGCAGCTTATAATATTTGTGACTGAGGTAAATGCTAACAGGTGTTGTGGGATGGATTGTGGAGGGAGGTGGCCGCCACCAAACTAAGCTGGCATGTCCACCTCCCCATTAGCCAATCATTCTGCAGTGAGCCTTGGTTGGCTCCTCCTTCCCTTGTAATTCATTCAAAGGAAGTGGGGGCATGGGCAAATGGTAGCCCCCACATCACTTGGTGGGAATCAGTCTTAGTCTCACAGGGCTTGGAAATGTTAGGGCTGTTCTTATTCTGTTCTCTGCAGAATTAAGTTAGCAGATGTGAACTGGAGCTTTAGAAGGAGTGCTTAACATTTACTTTGTGAGTGACATACACTGATTGTTATCTCTGCTTTTAAAATGTTTTTAATAATTTATTAAATTGTTAACTTTTTGAAATCTTGCTTGCATGCCAGTGTATATTCTATTCATATTGCTAGCATTGTTGTATGATTTGAATCTACAAGGTTTTTAAATATCTATATCATGTTGTTTGAAAGTGTTACATAAAACATCAAATAAATATTTTCCATCATGCTGTTCAATAGAAACATATTTAAGAAATCTATCACTTCTCCATTTTTAAGCACATAATCTCTCCCCCACCCCTTTTAAAGTATTATTGTCAATTGATCTGTATGGCTAATACTTCTGTCCAGTAGATACACCATCTCTCATTTTCCTTCTGCAACTCTGCATCAGTACTTGTATATTTTTGATGTTGTAACATTGATGATAAGGCACTAAGATGGTCTTTCAATATTTTTTGAGAAGTTCCGACATTTGCATTTTTCCAGTCATCAAAACCAGTTTGAAATTGATTGGATATTATGTCTGAACATGTGCTAAATATTTTGCATAAGTAGTGATATAGTTTACCACAAGATGGAGAATAAATCAACCAGTCTCTTGTTATTGCCTCTGCATTTTTCATTTGCCTGATCAAATACTCTCTTCATGCATATCTCATGTTATCAACAAATAAGTTTACCTTTTAGTAAAAAAAAAAAAAAGATTCTAAATTTTGCAAAGGGATAGATAGATTGATGATAGATTGATGATAGATTGATGATAGATAGATAGATGATAGATAGATGATAGATCGATAGATGATAAAGTGTTACAATTCCACTGGGGGAGCATACTTTGACTGCATTGGTATAAAGATGAATATAATCCAGCCTGGATTATATTAAACTTTGTACTAATGCAGTTATAATATATATATTTTTTAAAAAATTATGGAGGAAAGGGTCAGGGGCTCATGAAGGCAAATTGACTAGGGCCTCCAAAAGTCATAATGTATCCCTGACATTACCCATTCCAGTTTAAAAACAATCCTGTCAGTGGGCAAGTCCACACATTCAGTCCAAAATGCCAAACTTTGGTGGGTTGCAACAAAACTGAGGTGGTGACTAGGAATTTGCATTCCCATCACTGTGCCATGTTGAAGTGTGCAATCCTGACACCCTTAATTTCTATGCATTTATGACCTGTGTGGGATAAGATGTGATTGCCTGAGGATAGTGGCTGGTAAGGTAAGATGAACCTAAATTGGGCCTAGGAAATGGTAACAACCTTGGAAATGGGTCCCCAATTTATTAGGCTTTGGATCTGCCGGGTGCATGAACTTCTTTTGGGCTTACCTAGAAATCCTGTAATGAGTTCTGGGTTTATGAACAGTTGAGTCCTCTATGTTTGGATTCTGATTACTGTGGCATCAGTCCATCCCATGCCACAATTTATTTTTATTTATTTAATTTGACTTTTACCCCACCCTTCCCATGAACAGGCTTAGGAAAGGGTAATGCATTTTGACTATGACCATCTTTTTATATTTGACCAGCTTTTTATATTTTTTTAACTTACAGCACCCTCAACTTCTTCATTGTGTGGCCTAAAGTATACTGATGACCATCAATACTTACTGTGTCTCCACTGAACAATCCTTCCCTTTTACAATTCAGGCTGTTCTTCTTTGGGAGCAGCAGAAAGTTTGTAGTGTTATTTTTTCTTCCACTGGATGGAGCCAGTGTACCTTTTTTTGGTAGAACTGATAGTCTCTCTCTCTCAAGAATCTTTGCTGTGTACCAGCTTACTTTTGGGGGAGAAGTAACTCATTTGTGATAAAGAAACTAGATACTCTACTCCATCTATCTATTGATGGACGGCCAGCCTGGCACTGTCCCAGAAAACCTGTATCAGACGTTGAAAGCCGTGGTTGGTTGGCTTAAGATGAGCCGACTGAAGCTGAATCCGACGAAGACAGAGGTCCTTTGCCTGAGTCGCGGTGGCCTGGGCAGGGAAATCCCCCTACCAGCCTTTCACGGGGCGCCACTGTCAATGGCACCCAAGGTCAGAAGCTTGGGGGTGCTGTTGGAAGCCTCCCTGGCAATGGAGGCCGAGATAGGAGCAACTGTGAAATCAGCCTTTTTTCATTTGAGGCGGGCGAAACAGTTGGTTCCCTTCCTCGACCATCGCAACCTGGCAACTGTGATCCATGCAACAGTCACTTCAAGATTGGACTACTGTAATGCCCTCTACTTGGGGCTGCCTTTGTCGCGAACCCAGAAACTCCAGCTAGTGCAGAATAGCTGCTAGGCTGCTATTGGGACTGCCCAAGTGGGAGCACATATAGCCAGTGCTGCAGGAACTGCACTGGCTACCAATAGTGTACCAGATTCGTTACAAGGTGCTAGTTATCACTTTTAAAGCCCTGTATGGCCAAGGACCCATTTACCTGAGGGACTGTCTGTCCCCACACTTTCACCAGAGGGTACTAAGATCTGGATCCCAACATCTCCTAGTGATTCCCGAGCTGAGGGAGGCAAGATTAGTGACCACCAGGGATCGGGCCTTTTCAGTGGCAGCCCTGTCCTGATGGAATCAACTGCCGGAAGAGCTTAGGACCTTGCGGGACCTCGCCCAGTTCCGCAAGGCTTGTAAGACCGTTCTCTTCTGGCAGGCCTTCAACCTACTGTAGGAGAATTCTGGAATAACTGCCATCCTGGAACTATGAGGAACATCTAATGTGTGTTAGCACCAAGCTGTATATTGTTTTAATCTATGTGTTTTAACTTATATATTTAAGTGGTTTTATTGTTTTTATGACTGTGATCATAGCACGCTATGACTTTGATGTAAGCCGCCCTGAGCCCGCCTCGGCAAGGAGGCCGGGTATAAATGGAATTAAACAAACATAAGCATACTCTCCCTTAAGGAAGTGCTGTTGCAAGGATGTTCATTTCCACAGCATTTTTATTGCACATTTTTCTTGCTGGGGAAATCCTGCCAACGTGAGGGTTCATTTTGTTTGTGGAATGCATCAAATCACAGTCATATATCAGCATTGTTATAATGCCTATGATATTACTGCTGGCTAGCCATACAATTATTCCTATTCCTGCAGTGTTTTGTGAATGTCTAAATTGCTTCCAGGTGATGTGTTCTCCCTCTCCCCTGGGATTGCCAGTTCAGAGTTGGGAAATATATGGAGATTTGAGGGTGGATCCTGAAAAGGGCAGAGTTTGGGGAGCGGAGAGACTTCAACTGGATATAATAATACCACAGAGTCCACCTTCCAAAGCAGCCATTTTGTCCAAGTGAACTGATCTCTGTTGCTTGGAGATGAGTTGTAATAGTGGGAGATCTCCAGGAACCCTCTGAAGGTTGGCAACCCTCCCTTTAACAGTAGTGGTGGGGGGAGTGTTTCAGCATCTGCCAGACTTTGCTGAGCTAGTGTCCACTTTTTGTGCTTTTCCTGTTTGGAAACAACCCTAAAACTCTGATTGTGTTTTTTGTAAACCTGGTGGGTAACAGACAATTCAGGAAAATTCAGGAAAACTACAGAGAACCTTCAGCGTAGCGATATATGACTGGTTCTCTAGTTCTGCTAAGCACATTTCCAGCATGTTTTCTTCCTAGTTTAGATTATTCCAGGTGGATTCACTGCACCAGCTGTTAGAACCTTGGAGCCTTTATCCCTGTTCTTGTAAGAAAGCTTAGTTGGTGATACAAGGTTTACGTTTTAATTTTCAGGTTTTTTGTAATGGCTGAATTATTTTTGAATTTGTTCTTGTAGTGGCTGAATGCATTCCAGCACAGAAGTGCTCTTTAACAAGACAACAAAATGAATGGTTTCTTCTCAACTATTTCCTTCTTTTTTGCTTTAATTTTCCTTAGTTAATTCTTTAAAAGCTATGCCATCCCTTCTCCAGAGCAGGTCATGTCAGCCCTTTTTTTTACACAATAGTACTCCCTCTCATATCGCAAGACTGACTGCTCTCCTCCTCTCTGTTATTATGATGGTGACATGATGCCATGTTACTTGTCATGGTTCTGTGTTGCTGTAAAATTGTTCATGAAACCAGAGGCATTCGCTTTTATCAGATGGTTGTTATCAGAGTTTTAAAGAAATCGTAATTTGATTGTAAGCCCTAATGTTCAAAGGAGCCTGTTAAGCCGGGGGTGGGGTGGGGAGTCTAGAAACATGAAATGGTGTATCAGTGTCTCTCTCACTCTCTCTCTTCTCTCTTAGGGTTACCATTTGTCCATTAAAGTCAGTATTGTCTACTCAGGCTGCCAGTGGGTCTCCAGGTTCGCAGATACAGGTTTTTTACCTACTGCCTGATTTTTAAGCAGAGATGATGGGAATAATACAAAGCAGAGGCTCTTCCACTTAGCCACAGCCCCACCCCCCCACCCCCGCAAGCATCACATCTCATGGTAAAGAGTCACATCTAGTTTGATGTTTGGAAGACTTTGAATATGTTGTGCATCAAATGCTGAAGAGATGTCCAAAAGAAGCTACAGTGTCACATTTCCCTTTCTTATTTCTAGATGTAGATTTGTCATCCAGGGCAAAATAAAATTTAACAAAGGATAGACTCCCCGATCAGCAGTAAATTATTATATTCAAGAAAAGGTTAGGAATGAAGTTTCCAAACACCAGTATTTTCTACTAAGTGCAAAAAAGAAAAAAAAATATTGCAGTGATATAAATGCCAGTGGGGAGAAATTACATAATATTCTCCTGTAACCATTATTCAAAATGAGTATCTTTGGGTTTTGTAAATGAGTAAGCAGTCTGTTTACATCCAAGGTGACATGCCTTGTACCAGAACTGGTATCCTGCTTTATGTGTAATTAATGTGATTTGAATATATTTGCATTCAATTTCCACTTCATTTCTTGCCTATAGCCATTAGTCATCACAAAGCATTTGTGTTAAGTACTAAAGTTACTAGGCCAGAGAAGTTGAACATGTACTTGTAGTGGAATTCGATTTTTACTCTCTTAGACTAACCTATAAATACCTGCATTTTTGTTCCATATATTCTTAAAGATTCATACTGATGATGTTGCTGCCACCAATTTAGTTACTTTTAGGAAATGTCTTGAGATGTGTGGGAAAAGTGGGTGTGAAAAGCAGTCTGGGTATCTTTCATTTGCCCTGGGACCATTGAAGTACAAAACCTCTCATATTTATAGCAAGCCTAGACAGCAGAGGGGCCATGGCTGAGTGGAAGAACGTCTGATTGACATACAGAAGGTCCAAGTTTCAATCCCCGGCATTGGAGAGTCATTGCTAGTCTGAATAGACAATACTGACTTTGATGGATCAATGATCTGAGTCAGTATGAGACAAGATATTCTTATTCTTGTTTCCTGGGCTGTTCTTCCAGTTCTTCAGTCCCAGATCCACTACATTATTTTGTTTTAATGAGAATCTCTGTTTTTAGACTGAATTGTTTTTATCATATTTTGTACTCAGCTCACTGGACGACCAAATTCTTTCTCATATATCCAGCCCCTCAGCATTGGGCTTTTCCATTTTCTCATTTTACTCATGGTTAAGTTCCCATTTCTTTGTGTCTCCTCCCCCTCCCTGTTTGCACATGTTTTTCTCCCTCTAGAGTTCCAGATGGGCCGGTTCTGGTCCATGGGCCATAGGTTTGACACCTCTCCCTTAGAGTCCATCCACTGGGTAGGATATAAATCCAATATCTTCTTCAAAGCAGCTGGTTTCTCCAGGGGAACTGACTTCTTCAGTCTGGAGACCCACTTGGATGTTGACAACAAGACTTTTAAGCCAGCAGCAGAGTCACAATTGCCTGAAGGTGGCTCCAACAAGAAATCACCAAAATTTTGGGCTATGATTTTAAGAAAATTGCAGAGACGTTTTTACTTGGATTACAATTAGAAAAATACCCAAAAGAAGATAGGACTTTAATTTGGTACCTGTTATCAGCTGCTAGGACTTTGTACGCGCAGCTTTGGAAGCAAGAAAAAATGCCAGAGAAATGGGAATGGACCATGAAAGTTTTATCATGGTGTGAAATGGATAAATTAACCAGAACACTAAGAGACTATGATTTAGAGATATTTAAAAGGGAGTGGAGAAAATTTAAAGGATATATGGAGAAAACTTGGAAAGTAAAGAAATATTGGACAATTTTTTAGTTGTAAGAATATAAATATGGAACTTTGAGCAGTCAGAAGTGCCTTTAGTATGGGTTTGAACTTATAACCTCGGGGAAGTCAACATCGGAGGGAGGGGGGATGGAAATGTCATATGGGTTAATGTGAAAAAAGAAAAATTAAGAAATAGATAAGCTTTGTAACCATATGCTACCAATAAATTGTTTAAAACGACAATTGCCTGAAGGTGGCTGCAGCAGCAAAACCAACCAGGTCACTGGGAGCTTCAGCCTCCCATGTGATTAAAAACAACTTCAAAGAGCCAAAAAAGTAAACTGGGGGTGGGGAACGAAAAACCTGAAGTGAAAACTAAAAGAACAACAACAACAACAAAAGCATGCAGAAATCAGGGGATATACCAAAATACTATGGGGTCAGAACTGACAAAAAAAATGTGGAGAAGCCCAATAAGACAAAGAAGGTGTATGATGGACAGCAGGCACAGGCATGCTTAGAGGCAGTGCATATGAGTGACAGCTAATGGAACTCACTCTGATTGGGGAACTGCAGTTGGAGAAGCAGTTGGAGAGTGGATGGATAAGAGAGACTCTCGAATGTGAGAAAAGCCTGAAACAAAAGGAGAGTCTGTTTCAGAGCTACTAGGGTGTGGATTTGAACCTAGAAGAGGCTCTGGTGGGAGACTGTTCCCAAAAGTTAAACAATCTCTCTGTGTGTAAAACAAACAAACAAATCTTGAGAGGGAATTTTAGTTCTCCAGTTTTAAGCTTACTGTCCGGGGTGTAATAACATCTGCAATACCTTTTGTGAAAGTCAAACAACTTTAAGCATAAAACCATCTCTTGTGAATTCTGCAACCTAAGAAACCATTTTGTGTTTAACTTTCTGCCTATTTATCCCAAATCCAAACCCTATGTAAATATCGATTCCCTTCCCGGCCAGTTTGTTCCAATAAACCAAATACTGTTCAAAACTTTACCTGTGCATACCATACTATTTGCTCAGTTTAAAACAATTTTATTGGTAACATATGGTAATAAATCTATATCTTACATCTTTAAAAAATACTTCTTTTATCTACCCCATATATTACTTTCTACCCACCCTTCCCCCCGTTACTTGACCCCCGCCAGTGTTATTTACTTAAAATGCAAATATTTAAAGGTACCCTTAACTATTCAAACAAAAATTTATATTCTTCTTCTTTTTAAAACTTAATCATTATCAAAGATTGTCCAATGCCCTTTAATTTTCCACTCTTTTTCTACATATCTTCTTAACTTTTTCCATTCCGTCTTAAAAACTTCCAAATCATAGTCTCTTAATATTCTTGTTAATTTGTCCATTTCACTCCATGTCATAACTTTTATAATCCAATCCAATTTCTCTGGTATTTTTGCTTGCTTCCACAACTGCGCATACAATGTCCTAGCGGCTGAGAGCAAGTACCAGATTAAAGTTCTATCTTCTTTTGGAAATTTTTCCATTTGTAGTCCCAACAGAAAAGTCTCTGCAACTTTGTTAAACTCATATCCCGAGATCTTAGAAATCTCTTGCTGAATCATCTGCCAAAACATTTTAGCTCTTTCACAAGTCCACCACATATGGTAGAAAGAACCTTCATGCTTTAAACATTTCCAACATCTGTCTGGCATCTTATTATTCATCTTTGCCAATTTTGTAGGAGTTATATACCATCTATACATCATCTTAAAACAGTTTTCTTTAATACTTTGACATGTTGAAAGTTTCATAGAGTTCTTCCACAAATATTCTCAAGTTTCCATCTGTATTTCTTTATTTACATTAATTGCCCATTTAATCATTTGCGATTTCACTACTTCATCTTCTGTAGACCATCGTAGAAGTAATTTATATACTTTTGAAATTAATTTATCATTGTCTCCAAGCAGAACTTTTTCCAATTCTGTTTGCTCTTTCCTTATTCCTTCAGTTTTAATATCATTCTCCACTAAACTCTTTATTTGTTGCATTTGAAACCAATCATATTTATGATTCAACTCTTCAGCAGTTTTTAGTTCTATTTTGCCACTTTGTATTTTTAATAATTGGTTATATGACGACCACTTTTCTTCGCCTATCTCAGCCGTTATTTTTATTACTTCAGCTGGCGCTATCCATAACGGTCTTCTCTCATCTCCATATTTCTTGTATTTAATCCATGTATTTAGCAAATTATTTCTTATATAATGGTGAGAGAAAAAAACATCCATCTTCTTTTTTCCATAATACAAATATGCGTGCCAGCCAAATTTATTTCCGTGACCTTCCAACACTAAAAGTTTTTTGTTTAACAACATTATCCATTCTTTCATCCACACTAAACAAACTGCTTCCTGATATAATTTTAAATTCGGCAGTTGAAACCCACCTCTTTCTTTTGCATCTGTCAAAATTTTCATTTTAATCCTTGGTTTCTTCCCAGTCCACACAAATTCTGAGATTTTCCTTCGCCATTTATCAAATTGTTTGCCATCCTTCACAATAGGAAGAGTTTGAAACAAATACATTATTCTTGGTAAGATATTCATTTTGATTGCAGCTATTCTACCCAACAATGACAAATTAAGCTTATTCCATTTTAACATGTCTTCATCCATTTTACACCATAACTTCTCATAATTATATTTAAACAGATCAATATTCTTCAATGTTATCTCAACCCCTAGGTATTTTACCCTAGAGGTGACTTCACAACCCATTAGTCTCTGTAATTCTTGTTGCTTGTTCATCCGCATATTTTTACACAGAATTTTTTATTTTTCTGTATTAATACAAAGTCCCGCCAACTTCCCATACTCTTGTATTTTAGCTAGCAGCAAAGGTGTAACTTGTATGGGGTTTTCATTTATAAACATTATATCATCAGCAAAAGCTCTATATTTGTAAGTAAATCCTTTTATTCTTAATCCTTCTATTTCTCTTTCTTCTTGGATCTGCATCAATAATATTTCAAGAGTCATTATAAACAACAATGGTGAAAGCGGATAGCCTTTGCTAATTTTCATATCTTCTGTAAGATCTTTTATACACAACCTTGCACTTTGTTCAGAATATATTGATTTTATCATTCTTATAAAGTTTTCACCCAGCTCCATTTTTTCCATTACTGCAAACATAAAGTCCCAATTTAAATTATCAAATGCTTTCTCTGCATCTGCAAAGAACAATGCTACTTCTTTTTCTGGATGTCTTTCATAATATTCTACAATGTTTACTCTAATATTGTCTCTTATTTGTCGTTTGGGAAGAAACCCTGCTTGATCTTCCTTTATAAAGTTTATCAAATGTTGTTTAAGCCGTTCTGCCAAGATTCTTGTAAATATTTTATAGTCATTATTTAATAGCGAAATTGGTCTGTAATTTTTTACGTTCGTGACATCTCTATCTTCCTTAGGTATCAACGAAATAACAGCTTCTTTCCATGTGTTTGGTACTTTCCCCTTTATTCTTATCGTATTCATCAACTTCTGCAATTTTGGTATTAACTCATCTTTAAAAGTTTTAAAATATTTAGCTGTATATCCATCAGGCCCAGGTGCTTTTCCATTCTTCATTGCGTTAATTGCTGCTTCAATTTCTATTTTTTCAATTGGGTCATTCAAAACTTTTTGCATATTTTCAGTTAAGGGGTCTATTTTTATCTTTTGTAAATACTCATCCATCTTCTCTTTCTTTAACACCTTTAAACAATTTGGCATAGTACTTAAAAATTCTCTTTTTATTCCCTCTTGAGTAACCACTTCTCTTCATCTACCACAATTTTGTTAATAATTCTATTTTCTCTTTTTTTCTTCAATTGCCAAGCCAAATACTTTCCCAGTTTATTTGCTCCCTCAAAGGATTTCTGCTGAAGTCTTTTCAAACTTCATTCCACTTCTTTATTTAACAAATGTCTCAATTGAGTTTGTAATATTGTAATTTCCCTTAAAATTTTCTTTTTCCCTGGCCTTTTTCTCTCCTTCCTTTTTCTTTATTTCATTTTGAACGTCCAACAACTGTATTTCTTTTGCTCTCTTATCTTTATTATTCAAAGTAATCAACATTCCTCTCATTACTGCTTTATAGGCATCCCAGACCATCTGAAAGTCAATATCCTCTTTGTCATTCACTTGGGAAAAAGCTTTAGTTTCATTTTCTAGGTATGTCACTGTTTCTTTATTCTGTAGCAAATCTTCATTCAATCTCCATCTTCTTACCTTCTTGGACAATTTTGTAATCCACATTATTGGGTTATGATCAGCACCAATTTTAGGTAAAATCTCTATGTTCCTTGTTATAAGACCTAAAACTTTAGTTCCCCACAACATGTCAATTCTAGAAAAAGTTTTGTGTCTTGCAGAAAAGAAAGTATAGTCCCGAACTTCAGGGTTAAATTTCCTCCATATATTTTCCAAATTTTCTTGTTTAACCAGTTCAAAAAAAGACTGGCAATTTTCCTTCTTTACTATTGTTTTTTTTTTCCTCCCTGACCTGTCAAATGAGTTCTTAACTGTTCCATTAAAATCTCCCATTATCAAAACTTGGTCATAGGTCAATTCATCAAGCTGTTGTATAATGTCTTTAAAAAAAACATCCTTTACACCATTAGGCACAGAAAGTCCCAATAACAACGGGGTTTTTTCCATCTAATATTGTCTCTACTGCTACAAATCTTCCATCTTTATCTTTAAATACTAATTTTGGCTCCAATTCTTGTTTAATATAAAAAACCACTCCCCTATTCTTTTGTTCAGCCATTGAAAAAAATTCCACTCCCAATTGTTGGTTCCATAAAAATTTATAATCCTTTTGTTTGATATGCACTTCTTGCAAACAAATTATATTACAGTTTTGTTTCTTAATCCAATGAAATGCCGCCCTTCTTTTTTGTGGTGAATTTAGTCCATTTACATTCCAAGACAATAATTTGTAATCCATCATGGTGCAAATTCTTTATTTTCTTCAAAAAATCTACGCATATCCTGTGCATTTGTAATTGTGATTCTTTTCCCGTGGAGTTCAAAGCTCAAGCCTTCAGGTATTATCCATCTAAACCTCATTCCATTGTCTCTCAAGTTTTCTGTCAACTTTTTATATGTTCTTCTATCATTTATCACTTACCTTGGCAGAGCCTTCATGATTCTCACTCTACTGCCTCCCACTATCAGTGTCTTTTCAAAGTTTTTACTCATGTTCCTTCCCACCATTTCCTTTGTCATATATCTTATGACAACATCTCTTGGTAAGTTGTTTTTCTTGGCATAAAGTGAGTTCACTCTATACATATAGTCATACATGTTTTTAGTCTCTTCAGGGTCTTCCTCTAAAAATTCTGCAATTATTTTTATTATATATTCTTTTAAATCACCATCTTCCTTCTCAGGTACTCCTCTCAGACGTATCTGAGTCTCCATTAATTTGCAGTCATGGATTGTCACTTTTTCTTGCATTTTCAACAAGGTGGAATCATATACTTTCATTCTGCCTCCTGCACTTTCTTAGATGTTTCCTCTCCTTTCTGAGATCTTCCATATCTTTTTTAATCTCTGCAATAATTTTTTCCCCCGATTCATTTATCATCTCTCTCACCCCTTTCATCATTCTAGCCTCCATTGCCTCCAATTGGTCCTGCATTTTTTCCAATGAAGTAGCCCTTGTACGGGGCTGCTTGTGTTCAGACATTTAAAAAAACAACAAAAATTTGGACCTCACCAATTTCCAATTTGACTATCAAATTTAAAAGAGTAGGACTTGCCCTTTATAACAAGCCCAATTTTGCCATCCTCAAAGCTCCCAAAGTCAAAATATTTATTTTTAAAGTTTTTAAATCTTCCAAAATGGCAGTCGCAACTTTTTACTGCTCCTTACAATTTTTTCCCCTTTTAAAAACATCTGAGGTCCACACCAATAATATGACCAATAGTATTTAACTTCTTACCCTCTTCTCAGTTAACTCCAATAATTTTTAATGTCCCAAATTCTTTAAAAACATTGTTTTTATTTTAACCTCCCAGCAATGGCTGCCGATGTTTCTCAATGGTAATAAATTCCTAGAGTAGGTTTTCCTTCTGCTACTTCCTGCTTTTGTTGCCACGAAGTCTCATTCACACTGGTAAGGAGATCTCACAATACTTGACGTATGGTACTTCCTGTCTTGCTTGAATGTGCTGCAGGTCTGTGACGATGGTGCTCTTTTTTTCAAAACCACAAGTAGACTAAACAATAAATTCCTTTCCATTTTTTAGCACTTTTTTACACTGTCTTTTATATTTATAAAGTCCAAATTTCACCTCTTCCTCCCCTCTTCTTCCAGACTTTCTAGATTTTCCTTTCCCACCTTTTAAATTTATTCCATTAAGCTGTAAATAGTTCCAGAATGAAAGATAGTAATTTGTATCTTCTCTTCTAATTATCCAAGTTCCCACCGGTCTTGCAAAGCTTTAGATGTTTAGCAATGTCCAAGAAGGTTAGGATCCTGTCGAGCTTATGTCAAATAAATGACTCTGAAAACTTCTGCAGATGATGAAAATGCAACTCTTCCCGGAGACCCCTCAAAGGAGCCCCCCCCCCCCCGAGGACTCCCTTTTAGCCAAGGTAAATTTCCTCAAAGTTTCCTGTGCATATCTTGGACTAATCTCTGACTGAGAAAAGTAGGCAGTAGGCATTAAATTTCCTTCCACTACCCCAAACAGAAGTTCCAGCCTGCTCCCGTTATGAGAAGCAGCTCAGCTCGACATTTTCCTCCCCCGGAAGTCAACCATACCATGCTATTTGCTGAAGGGAAGTATTTGACAATTGAAGCAATGACAGGGTAATCATTTTAGTCAGGTAATGAATAAAGCGGTTGCCTTGTCACAAGGGGAGAACTATGCATGCTGTTCCTCAGCTCCTGGAAAGAAAGAACATGAATAAAAGTATAACCAGAAATGCCTGAACATCTCTCCTGAAATACTTTTATACCTGCTTTTAGAAAATAAACAGGGAGCCTGCCCCAGATAATCAGATGTGGGAGCAGCACTCAAATTAGAAAGGGGTGAGGGGCAGAGATAGAGACCCTCTTCTCATGGGAAGATAATAATGTAGAAGAAGATGATGATGATGATATTGGATTTATATCCCGCCCTCCACTCCGAAGAGTCTCAGAGCGGCTCACAATCTCCTTTACCTTCCTCCCCCACAAAAGACACCCTGTGAGGTGGGTGGGGCTGGAGAGGGCTCTCACAGCAGCTGCCCTTTCAAGGACAGCCTCTGCCAGAGTTATGGCTGATCCAAGGCCATGCTAGCAGGTGCAAGTGGAAGAGCGGGGAATCAAACCGCACACTACACCACACTGGCTCTCCACACTGGCTCTCCACATGCAGTCCTTTAGTTAGATTACATACCTAGGGGGCTGTCATGAGGATTCCATGAGGATTAGTCACTGAAAACACTTCTCTCAGTCCCCTTATTTCCAGTTCCAGTGCCAGAAGAGCACCTGTATACATATGTGCACCTAGGCAGAAATTGTTCTTTTTGGACGAATCTTCAATGCAGCAATTAGATAATGGACTACAGAGAGGGTAAGAGCCTTATTTTTACCAGGCAACAGATTTATTATATAGTAATTGTGTGAACATACTGGAAAGTGTGCAATAAAAATTGAACTTATTGAGGAATAACTAAATAAAATAATTGTGTTTCTGTCTCCACATTTCTGCATTGCAGGCTCTCTGTTCAATCGAACTGCCTGAGAATTGACCAAATAATTTGTTAAGGGGTACAGCATTGTGTCGAGCCAAGAAGAAAAGGCTTCAATGAATTGGAATTGTTAAAGATTATATTTATATTTGATTTATTTATATTTTTAAAAAATTCAGTTAATCTGGAAGCACTGGGAAAGAAGGGGGTACTCAGTCCCCCAAAAGAAGGTACACCTTTCCTTTTTGAATCACTGCATAACTCAAGGTATGTTGGGGTGAGAAATTCGGCATGCCTGGACTTGGAAGGGGTGGGGGTGCTACAGCACTCTAAATGTGTGTAGGTATTATCTCCTTGAATGGAATGCCTCTCTTTGTCTTAACTTGGAAGTTGCCCACCGACCCATCCTCCAACTTAGTCTTCTCACTCACATCACATGGCCTTCCATGGAGACACCAGCTACTGTGACTGGTGACTATGACTGAGCGAAACCTTGCTATATTAACCAAATATCCCAATAGTAATAACCCTTTGTTCTAGGCTACTAATTATCTTATTCATAACTAAAGGAAGATCTGAAGGAAAACTATGTGCCTTTATTTAGGGTTGCCAGCTCTGGGTAGAGAAATATCTGGAGATTTTGGGGATGGAGACTGAGCAGGGTGGGGTTTGGGATGGGGGGGGACCTCCACAGGGTATAATGCCATATAATCCACCCTCTAAAGCAGCCATTTCCTCTAGGGAAACTGTAGTCTGGGAGATCTCCAGGTACCCCTTGGAAGTTGGCAACCCTACTGAGTTGAACTGAGCACATTGAAGTGAGAAAGATGGATGGTTTTCAGGGTCATAAAGGAGCATATTTTTTCTCCCTGCAAAAAAAAATGCTGTATGAATTGGAAGTGCATATACTTTAAACATAAGATAGAAATTCTGCAGGAGACATTGCAGATATAATTTCTGGCTGAATAAAATATTAGAGCTTTAAATGATAAGTACATTAAATACATATAAATAGCATTGGAGCCTGTTAATTGCAGTGTAGGCAGCTGACTGTCAAAGCTTGTGAAACAGCAGACTGAAGTCAAGTGAGATGGAAACTGCTCCAAGCAAACGTACGTGCAAACACTGAGTCAAAAGCTCCAAGTTCCACGCTTCTGACAGTATTTTGACTCTTCCTGAAAACTTCTCCAGGCAAGTCCAACTTCATTAAATGCAAGTGCTCTTGCTAAAAATAGTTAAGCTTGCTGCATGGGGTTTGCCAAACCCCATGATTGTCTGACAGCAGAATGAATTGTAATGTTGCATTAAATGGCTGGCTTTATCTTCATGTTAACAGGCTGAGATGTACCTTTCATTTAAGCTTGGTGGAAGGCTCGAAAGCAGTGTGTGGTTAGAGAATGTGCTGCTCTGATCCCCCCCAGAATGGAGATGTCCCTAGTCAGAGGCATAGTCAAGATTTTTAAAGTTGGGGGGCTTTTAAGAAATTCAGGGAGGGCACTCAAATTTTTTGAAAACCCCCTGACCTACAAAGGCAGCGCTGGCAGGGTCTTCCTCAGGATTCTACAGGGGTGGCTCCTAAAGCAGCTCAATGTTTCACAGCAATTGACCCTGTCCTTCCACTTCCTGCTGGATAAGGCAGGGGAAACAAGAGGAAGGCATCAGGAGCTGCAGCGGCCCTGAGACTTCCTGAACACCAGTAGAGATAAGCAACCCCCACTGTGCATTCCCTCTGGGCTTGGAGGGTGAGTGCAAAGCTACTGCTCTAGATATAGGCTTACGGGAGAGGGTTTTCCAAACAGTGGGCATCACAGGAAGAGACTTTCCCCGCACAAGCAGCTGGATCACTGGAACTTGTGCTTTTGTCATTACCACTTCTGAGAACAGCATCTCCCAGCATCCCTTCTGTAGGTTTCTCTCTATTCCATCCCTTGTTCTTTGGGAGAGGAAAGGGAAAAAAAGAGTTTCTGGCAGAATTTCAAAGTCTTGGCTCCTCTGTTTTGAAAGGGTAGTTTGTACAAAGCACAGAGGCCAATGTTGGGGGAGAGGGGAAAGAAGTGGGCTAAGAGTGAGCAAAGAGTGTGGAGCTGTTGAGTGGACAGAGGGAGCAAGAAGGGCTAATAAGTCACCAGGTCCGGATGGCATACATCCGAGAGTTCTGAAAGAACTCAAAGTTGAACTTGTGGATCTTCTAACAAAAATCTGTAATCTTTCATTGAAATCTGCCTCCGTTCCTGAGGACTGGAAGGTAGCAAATGTCACCCCTATCTTTAAAAAGGGATCCAGAGGAGATCCGGGAAATTACAGGCCAGTCAGTCTGACTTCAATACCAGGAAAGCTGGTAGAAACCATTATCAAGGACAGAATGAGTAGGCACATTGATGAACACGGGTTATTGAGGAAGACTCAGCATGGGTTCTGTAAGGGAAGATCTTGCCTCAGTAACCTGTTACATTTCTTTGAGGGGGTGAACAAACATGGGGACAAAGGAGACCCAATAGATGTTGTTTACCTTGACTTCCAGAAAGCTTTTGATAAAGTTCCTCATCAAAGGCTCCTTAGAAAGCCTGAGAGTCATGGAGTAAAAGGACAGGTCCTCTTGTGGATCAAAAACTGGCTGAGTAATAGGAAGCAGAGAGTGAGTATAAATGGGCAGTCTTCACAGTGGAGGATGGTAAGCAGTGGGGTGCCACAGGGCTTGGTACTGGGTCCCATGCTCTTTAACTTGTTCATAAATGATTTAGAGTTGGGAGTGAGCAGTGAAGTGGCCAAGTTTGCGGATGACACTAAATTGTTCAGGGTGGTGAGAACCAGAGAGGATTGTGAGGAACTCCAAAGGGATCTGTTGAGGCTGGGTGAGTGGGCGTCAACGTGGCAGATGCGGTTCAATGTCGCCAAGTGCAAAGTAATGCACATTGGGGCCAAGAATCCCAGCTACAAATACAAATTGATGGGGTGTGAACTGGCAGAGACTGACCAAGAGAGAGATCTTGGGGTCGTGGTAGATAACTCACTGAAAATGTCAAGACAGTGTGCGTCTGCAATAAAAAAGGCCAACGCCATGCTGGGAATTATTAGGAAGGGAATTGAAAACAAATCAGCCAGTATCATAATGCCCCTGTATAAATCGATGGTGTGGTCTCATTTGGAGTACTGTGTGCAGTTCTGGTCGCCGCACCTCAAAAAGGATATTATAGCATTGGAGAAAGTCCAGAAAAGGGCAACTAGAATGATTAAAGGGCTGGAACACTTTCCCTATGAAGAAAGGTTGAAATGCTTGGGACTCTTTAGCTTGGAGAAACGTCGACTGTGGGGTGACATGATAGAGGTTTACAAGATAATGCATGGGATGGAGAAAGTAGAGAAAGAAGTACTTTTCTCCCTTTCTCACAATACAAGAACTCATGGGCATTCGATGAAATTGCTGAGCAGACAGGTTAAAACGGATAAAAGGAAGTACTTCACCCAAAGGGTGATTAACATGTGGAATTCACTGCCACAGGAGGTGGTGGTGGCCACAAGCATAGCCACCTTCAAGAGGGGTTTAGATAAAAATATGGAGCAGAGGTCCATCAGTGGCTATTAGCCACAGTGTGTGTGTATATATAAAATTTTTTGCCACTGTGTGACACAGAATGTTGGACTGGATGGGCCTGATCCAGTTGGCCTGATCCAACATGGCTTCTCTTATATTCTTATGTAACAAAAATGCAACAGAACTGGATTCCAGATCTTGAAAAAAGGAAAGGTCCCCTGTGCAAGCACCAGTCGTTTCCGACTCTGAGGTGATGTTGATTTCACGTTTTCACGGCAGCCTTTTTCGGCGTAGTTTGCCATTGCCTTCCCCAGTCATCTACACTCCCCCCCCCCCCGCAGCAAGCTGGGTACTCATTTTACCGACCTCGGAAGGATGGAAGGCTGAGTCAACCTTGAGCCAGCTACCTGAAAACCCAGCTACCGCCAGGGATTGAACTCAGGTCGTGAGCAGAGTTTAGGACTGCAGTACTGCAGCTTTAACACTCTGCGCCACGGGGCTCTTCCAGATCTAGAGAACAGTACAATAAACAATGGTGGGTAAAACTGGATGCATGTGTGAATTAGTGAACCTTGGTTATGTGGAGGAGGGAATATTGACCATGGTTGCGCACAGACAAAAACAAAGCAAAACACTTCCATTTGCTAACCACCTTCTGCAGGAGTCTTAAATGCACAGGAGGAGTCCTGTTGTCTTTTCTCCATAGAAGAGCATATGCTTGGATGTGTGAAACCACGATAGTAAACAAACCTTGAGTAAGATTATACACAATGGTTAGAAAACCAGCTACTGTGAGCACTGGGCAAGCAGCAACATGACAGCATGTAAAAGGAGCTATGTTTGTAAAATGCTGCAGTGCTGATGGATTGTGTCCTGGATTTCCACAGAAGCCTCTCAAAGATTTGGTTTATTACTTGGCAAACACGTAACTGGCAATTCAGGCTGCAGCTTGGAGTTTCTGTGGCCCCAGCTAGTCTAGAACGAGGAATTAGCTCAACAATGGGAGTCACACACTTTGTAGTACTATGGGCTGGTCTGTTAATTCCACACATATTTAATGTATCACCTGTAGCATCTGCATAAATTTACTGTGCAGAGAAACCGCTTCTGGTGTGTGTGTGGGGAGGGCGGGAGTTAAATTGTACAGGTTCATTTTTATTCGTCTATCTACAAGGTGTGTGGAAGAAGCTTCCAGGAGTGAATTAGGACCTAAAGAAAGATTGGACACCTACTGTGACTGGGTCAAGAGGATACCAAGACAGAGCAGTGTTGGACTGCTGATGTCAAGAGAAGGACCGCTGAGGAGGTCTTTGGTTGAGGGTCTCCATCAGCTAGCTCATAACCAACTGCAAGTCTGCCTGCTGCTACGGATAATCTCATGCATCCTCCAAAAGACCCAGGAAAAGGTTGTAAAAAGATTTGCTTTAAACTCTTTTATAATTTTATTTTAGAAGATATTCTCCATGTTACTTAGCAGATAGCTTCATGTCTGGTGTTCTCCCTAGTCCATTAGACAAAACAAAACTTGATAACTGCAGTCTCTGCACTCATCTGCTCTAAAAGAGACTCCAGCAAGGGACAACTTTGCTCAGGTACCTTTGAAGCTGGCAGTCCAACAGGAGGCCCTAGAGAAAGCGGCAAGGGCAAGGCTGCACCCAGAAATGCCCCAGCAGCATCTTCAGAGCCTGGCAGGCCCAGCACAGACCTCAGATGGGAGGCAGGGTCTAGACAGGAGGCTGCACTTGGGAACAGGACAGACAGAAGAGGAGGCCAGCAGCTGCTAGGGTGTCTCTGGACCTGTGCAGCCAGGCAGAGCATCCTGTTGAAACCACAGGGCATGGCAAGCCAGGGTGGGGAAGGCCCAGCTAAAGATACCAGAGGCCCAGATTCCCTTTAATCATGATGAACCTGCCCCTGAAGAGAGGGCATTGCAGGCATCCAGGGTCAGTCTACACTCAGACAGGCTTGTACATTCAGACAGGAAGGGATAATGTAAACCTATCCCATGCCAGTCAGGGAAAGGCTGCTGGCAAGGAATAGGAGATCTAGGGCTGTCCCCACAAGTTTTGAGACCCTTCATGAGACACAACAGACAGCAAAGAGGACCTAGAGGGCACAGTGGCCCCGGACCCCATCCTGGGCGAGGAAGAGCTGGATGGTAATGTATCAGTGTTTGTGTGTGTAGGAGGGAGAAGTCTTCATTAAAGAAAAGGTTTGCAGCACCTATTTTAGGTTACTACTCAAACCTATAGGTTCCATATATTTTCTGCCCATTTCTTTTGTATTAACTGTATTGTATTATTGTTCCTTTCAGCTGCGGGCAGGGGAAACCCAATCTACCAAATTATGTGCAGTTCTCTTGAATAATATTGTGCTGCCATGTAGCTTGATTTGCAGCATTAGAGCTGGCATGTAGGTGTCTGTACCTTTTACAAGTACATTTTGAGCTTGTCTTGCAAAGGTTAGGATACACCTGCCAGATTCCCTCCTCCTTACAGTTTGATGTTTGGCAGTCTGTATTAATAAATCTATACCGTTGGGTGTGTGTTCTCCATATCTGAAAATCAAATCATTTTTCCTTTTCTGTTAAAAACAATTGCAGGGAATTAGATTTGCACACTGTGCATACATTAGCACTTTGTCACCGATGTGGTTACACTTCTACAGTGAAACGTCTGACATTCAAAATCTAATTTAAGCTGTTGCTCGATGGCCTACTGATAATATTGAGAAGCTATATTAAAGAATCTGGAATAACTGATTCTGTCCTCCCAAGATTTTTAATTGATACATTCATGGAGAATATGTACATGAATTAAGGCAGCATACCCAGGATAGCCCAAGCTAGTCAGATCTTGGAAGCTAAGCAAATGCTGGCCAGTATTTGGAAGGGAAACCACCAAGGGAAGGGAAATCAGGGTCGTTCCTCAGAAGCAAACCACCTCTGAACACCTCTTGCCTTAAAAACTCTTTGTGGTCACCAGAAGTTCTCTGCAGCTTGATGGCAAAAAAGGGTGGTTTTAGGGGTTGGGTCTCAGCTGTCAGGATGGTTTGTTGAGATTTATGGCCCCACAGAGGGCTTACTACTAACTGGAAATAAAGAATGAATCTACTGCCTGGTTGCAGTAGAGGAAAGACCAGCCATGTTATATTTTCCCAGTTGCCTTCTCCAGATACCTATTCCATTGGGAAATGAGTGATTGTCCCAGAAGTCTGTGTAATATCACAGTGAGCTCTGGAACAATCGCCCATTCTCTGATAAGAGAAATAATGAAAGGAGTGCAGATCCTTGATGTTTTTTGTGTTTCTTTTTTGACAAGCTGACACTGTTGGGGGCAAAGACCTGCGAGGGGTGGGGGAAAGAGAATGGAGGCGTGATTTGGGGAGCCATTTAACACCCTGTGCATTGCACAAGAGTCCATAATAATCACCCTTATACTTAGGGTTGCCAAGTCCAATTTAAGAAATATCTGGGGACTTTGGGGGTGGAGCCAGGAGACATTAGGGGTGGAGCCAAGATCAAGGCTGTGACAAGCATAATTGAACTCCAAAGGGAGTTCTGGCCATCACATTTAAAGGGACGGCACACCTTTTCAATGCCTTCCTTCCATAGGAAATAATGAAGGATAGGGACACCTTTTTGGGGGCTCATAGAATTGGACCCCTTGGTCCAATCTTTTTGAAACTTGGGGGGTATTTTGGGGAGAGGTACTAGATGCTATACTGAAAATATGGTGCCTCTATCTCAAAAAACAGCCCCAGATACCCGTGAATCAATTCTCCATTATTTTCTATGGGAATAAATCTCCCTAGGGAATAATAGAGTTCCCAGCAGACATTTCCCTCCCCTCCCCTCCCCCCCCCGCTTTCTGACGACCCTGAAGCGAGGGGAGGGCCTCCAAACCGGGGGATCCCCTGCCGCCACCTGGGGATTGGCAACCCTACTTATACTGCAGCTTATTGGATGCTGGGAACAAACAGGAGAAGGCCATCCCTTTGTACTTGGCTTCCTGGAGACATTTTTCAGGCTGCTGCTGTAAATCAAGTGATGGATTATAGGGAGCTTTTTGCCCAATTGAAAAGACATTTCTGAAAAGGTGTTTATGTCCAATTGAAAGGTATTCTGGCAAGAACTCTTATTTTAAAAAAGGTAGTCCCCTGTGCAAGCACCAGTCGTTTCGAACTCTGGGGTGATGTCGCATCACGATGTATTCACGGCAAACTTCCTTTTTACAGTGGGGTGGTTTGCCATTGCCTTCCCCAGTCATCTACACTTTCCCCCTAGCAAGCTGGGTACTCATTTTACCAACCTCGGAAGGATGGAAGGCTGAGTCAACCTTGAGCCGCCTACCTGAAAACCCAGCTACCGCCAGGGATCAAACTCAGGTCGTGAGCAGAGCTTTGGACTGCAGTACTGCAGCTTTAACACTCTGCGCCATGGGGCTCCTCATATTCATGTAATACAAGGGGAAGATAGGAAGAAGAGGGCTCAGTGTTAGGTCCTCCATGGCAAGTGCGTGCAGGGCATTGGAGAACTAACTGACAGGAACAGGGCCAGGGGGAAAGAGAGAACTGATTTTGCTGAATGTGGGGAAGAGAGGGCTTTTCCACATTCTCATTTTTGTCACTTGTGTGTTCCTGTTGCTTCCGGGGGGTTTCCCCTCTGTTCTGCATGTTTTGCTCCCTCTAGTAATCAATTTGATACTATATTGCTGAATGTCCACAGTACACAGATTCAATAGTCATTGATATCATAACAATAATTGTGCTTTAAATCCTGAGCTGTAACAAACCAACTCTACACAAAACTTATCATTTAATATAAATACAATTCAATAGGTATTGGTGGAGCAATTTCTCTGGTTAATACCAATAATAAATGAGACTTTGGCAGGCTTACTAGTTATGCAACCCCCAAGTGTGAAACTGGATGCTCTTGGTTGACTATATTGATGTGATTTTTTGAGCTCTTTATGCCTTTGATGGATTTGTTATGCTGACAGATACATTGAAATCTGTTTGACTTTGAAGATTATGCATTGGAACAGATAAGGAGCTGGCAGCCCATTGTTGAATTGTTGAACTGGATTCTTGAAGTTCTTTACAGGTTGGATTATGACAGTATTTACTGGATTGGAGTTTCGCATTCATCAGACCTCTATGGAATTCCACACTGGATGAATTATAATACGATCCATGATAACTGATCCTAGAGAAATCTCTACACTATTCGACTTGTATTTTACAATGATCAGGCATTGATAAAGTTTGATAAAGGTTTCCATTCATTTATGGTGACTCAGGGCTTTTTATTTTGTAGCAGGAACTCCTTTGCATATTAGGACACACACCCCTGATATAGGCAATCCTCTTGGAGCTTACAGTAGGCCCTGTACTAAGAGCCCTGTAAGCTCTTGGAGCTTATTAGGGGTATGTGGCCTAATATGCAAAGGAGTCCCTGCTACAAAAAAAGCCCTCTGATGACTGAATATGGATAGTGTCCCAAAAGCTTTGCAGTGCCAAGATTGTTGTTATTGTTGATACTTGTTGACACTAGACCACTCTGACCCATTTAGAAAAAGAGTCTACCACAATCAAATTTGTTCCCAAGAAGAAAACCTGCAAAATCCAGATGAATTCTTGACCAAACCTTCTTGGTCACTTCCCAAGATATCTGGATCTGGTCTTGCCAGGCCTGTTCTCAGGAATAACCCCAGGGGAGGCTCTTCAAGTCGTCAAAGGAGCCCAACCCCTGGATCCAGTGGACCTTGACCCCATACTAGTGACCAAGCAACCCCTCCCACCTGGACCACAGCGGTTAGAGAAGGTCTGGAATTGCTGAAAAACTCTGTGGTTTTAAGTACAGACTGCCCTTGAGAGTGCCACTGGTTTTGTAAATTAGATTTTTCTTCCCCCAGGAAGATTTCTTTTTTGAGCTTGTTTGGGTGATGGTGTTGTGTTCATTCCTTTCAAGTGGAAAACTAAAGGAAGAGGCAGCATCTTTCAAAAAATGCCTCTTGGGGGACTGTTGGGCATGTTGTCATCTTGCTGTGTTCCTGTCTTTATTCCATGCTGCCGTTTTTTAATTCGTGTTGTTATGGATCAGTGACCCATCTGAATGCAAGTTTTCCTGTGCTCAGGTTGCATTCTGCTGTTATTGACAGACAGGGACAATGCAGTCCCCCTCCCTGTAAAGTCGTTTAACGGCTGCCAGCCGATCAAAGCCCTGGTCTCTTGAGCATCTGTCCAGTCTGCTTCCCTGTCACATGCCTCATTGTACGGCATAGCTTTAAATCATAAGTAGCTAGTTGCCTAATAGCTTCAGGAAGGAGGAGGGGGGATGAAGTGAGCACCGGAAGAACAAGACCCATTCAGAATGAAAATGACTTTAAGGATAATGACTGCTTGAATTCAAGTCAATAGCACTAAAAAAACCCGAATGGAACAGAAGATGCTGGGACTACAGAGTAAAACAGAGGGCCTTTCTGTCTGCCTCTGAGCCATTTAAGAAGCTTCTGAGAGAGCTTGTGCACAGCACATGAATGCTTTTGGTACATTAAAAAAAATGTTTGTTGTTGGAATCTGCCTCCAGTCACATCGTTGCCTTGAAGTTACTCAGTTTATGATTCTCCCACCCACCGACCCTATCTCCAAAGCAAAACTAGGGCAGTAAATGGAGAATCACAGAATAACATCGTGTGTTTAACAATGCATTTTGAGTTTGTATTTTCTTTTCATTGGTTGGTACTTAAAGTGTATTTATATTTTTAATTATATAAAATATAATCTGCTTCAAGAATCTAAATTGGCTAAGGAATTTATTAGGTAGTAGTAATACTAGTACTGTGTATTCCTAATTAAATCCAAAGTCTTTGTGGGCTGTGATATTTTAAATCAAAGAGTGACTGTGGAAGGTGGGGACAGATATTCTTTGCAAAATACCAGGATCCTTCATTTTTGTTTCCTCTAGGATATTTTTACTTTGTTCCCTGTAGCATTTCTGATTTATTTATACCATTTTCAATGAATAAATAAGGAATTCAAGACGGTACAGTCATAATCCCTCACCCCTTTCATCCTCAACAAAACCCTGATGAGGTGGGTTAGGATGAGATAGAGCCCAAGGTCATCAAATAAACTTAATGAGTATGAGCAAGGTGCTGTGTTTTTTTTTTGAGCAGGAATGTACAGGAATGCAGTTCCAGCTCGCTCAGCATCAGGGGTGTGTGGCTTAATATTCAAATGAGTTCCTGCTGGACTTTTCCCTAAAAAAAAGCCCTGTGTGAAATAATGGTGATATTGGGGTGTGGCTTAATATGCAAATGAGTTCATGCTGTGATTCCCCCCCCCTTACAAAAAAATTCCTTGAACCTGTCTGCTTAGCTGCTCATTTGCTTATAGTTTGTGTAGTGCGACACCTTCCAGACAGAGGACACTTTGGTTCTAATACAGTCTACCTTCTGCTCTCTGTGGTTCATATACTAAAGTTTCTACTTACAGTTGGTTAAGCATATTGGCTAAGAAACTGAATAAGAAGTTCTTGGTTTACTTTAGGTTATACCTCTGTCAGTAGGTAGTCTTAGGCAAGCTGTTCTTTCAGCCTAACATCTGCCACATGTGAATAATAATATTGGCCTAGCTTGCATGATGTTCTGACCCAGATAGCCTAGGCTAGACCAGAGTTATCAGAGGCAATTTGGTGTAGTGGTTAAGAGTGGCAGGCTCTAATCTGGAAAACCAGTTTGATCCCCCACTCCTTTCCATGCAACCAACTGGGTGACCCTGGGTCAGTGACAGTTCTCTCAGGGCTGTCTCTCAACAGCAGTTCTCTCAGAGCTCTCTCGGCCCCTACTACTTCACAGGGTGTCAGTTATGGGGAGAGGAAGGGAAGGAGATTGTAAGCTTCTCTGAGAACCTGAGTGAAGGGCAAAGTATAAATCCAACTCTTCCTCTTCATCTTGAAAGCTACGAAAGGTTGACCCTGGTCAGTATTTGGATGGGAGACCTCTAAGGGAATACCAGGGTCACAATTCAGAAACAGGCAATAGCAAACCACCTCTAAACATCTCTTGCCTTTGAAAACCCTATGAGGTCACCATAATGTGGCTGCAACTTGATAGCACTCTCCACCACCTTGCAGTAAGAATTAAAAAAGAAGGTGATATATATGAAGCATTTTGATCACCTTTAGTGCTATCTGTGCTTCTCTGCCACATCTACTTCACTGCAAGGGATTGGGACTCAGGAGTTTTACAATATTGTGATTTTATAATGGTGAACACTTAAGGTGAGTGCCAAGAGCGGACTGAAGTGTGCATTGGTAGAATAAAGCCTTTGTGTTAGGTGCTGCTGCTCCATGAACCCCTGTGCAGCATTAAGCTCCCTGCCAGGACCAGCTTGCCTGCCATGTACACCTAGGTGATTGCTTAGGGCTCCAGAGTTGAAGAGGTGCCATCCAGCCCTGTTGCTGCCCTACCCCCTCATGACAGGGTGCTCCCAGGCTCAGTGGTTTGTCAGTGGAACGCCTGCTCTTCCCTCCCTCTGTTGCAGAGGCAGGCCCTTTTACTCCAGGAGGAGAACAAGCAGTGGCTTTACTGCAACACAGGGACACCTCCCAAGGCTTCACCTCCCTAGCCTAGGGCACCAAAAATCCTTGAACCAACCCTGCTTTCCACCACTTCCCTTTGCCTATACTTGGGCAATACTACCCTGAAGAAGGAATAGGATTGCCAACTGCCTGGAGTAAAAAAAAAGTCCTGTCCCTTTAATAGAGGCTTTGTTGTTGTTGTTCAGTCGCACAGTCGAGTCCAACTCTTTGCAACCCCATGGACAAAGTCACGCCAAGCCCTCCTGTCTTCCACCATCCTCTGAAGCCTGCTCAAATTCATGTTTGTTACATCAGTAACGCTGTCCAGCCAGCTCATCTTTTGCTGTCCCCTTCTTCTTTTGCCTTCTGTCTTTCCCAGCATCAGGATCTTCTCCAGGGAGTGCTCCCTTCTCATTTGGTGGCCAAAGTATTTGAGCTTCAGCTTCAGCATCTGACTTTCCAGGGAACCGTCGGGGTTGATTTCCCTTAGGACTGACTGATTCGATCTTCTTGCAGTCCAAGGGACTCTCAAGATTCTTCTCCAGCACCACAGCTCGAAAGCATCTATTCTTCTGCGCTCGGCCTTCCTTATGGTCCAGCTCTCACAGCCATACATTACTACTGGGAATACCATCGCTTTGACTATACAGACTTTTGTTGGCAAGCTGATGTCTCTACTTTTTATTATACTGCCCAAGTTCGCCATAGCTGTCCTCCCAAGGAGCAGACGTCTTTTAATTTCATGGTTACAGTCACCATCTGCAGTGATCTGATTTCTGTGTTGCCCATCAGGTGATGTCCACGTGTAGAGTCGCCTTTTAGGTTGTTGGAAGAGGATGTTCTCTTGACAAAACTCTATTAGCCTTTGCCCGGCTTCATTTTGTTCTCCAAGGCCAAACTTGTCAATTGTCTCGGTTACCTTTTGACTTCCCACTTTGGCATTCCAGTCCCCTATGATGAGGAGGACATCTTTTTTTGGTGTTAATTCTATATGGTGTTGTAGATCTTCATAGAACTGGTCCACATCAGCCTCTTCTGCATCAGTGGTTGGGGCATAGACTTGGATTGCTGTGATATTAAATAGTTTGCCTTGGATACGGACCGAGATCATTCTGTCATTGTTGAGATTGTATCCCACTACTGCCTTCTTCACGCTCTTGTTAACTATAAAGGCCATCTCATCTACAGAGTTTCTTCTACAGGACTCTTGCCCACAATAATAGATGTAGTGATTCTCTGAGTTAAATTCACCCATTCCTGTCCATTTTTGTTCACTGATTCCCAATATGTTGATGTTCAGTCTTGCCATCTCTTGTTTGACTACATCCAGCTTACCTTTATTCATAGATCTTACATTCCATGTTGCAATGCAGTATTGTTCTTTGCAGCATCGGACTATTCTTTCACCATCAGACACATCCACAGCTGAGCATCCTTTCAGCTTTGGCCCAGCCATTTCACTCTTTCTGTGGTTACTTGGACTTGCCCTCCGCTCTTCCCCAGTAGCATATTGGGCACCTTCTAACCTGAGCAGCTCATCTTCCAGTGCCATATCTTTTAGCCTTTTTGTTACTGTCCATGAAGATTTCTTGGCAAGGATACTGGAGTGGGTTGCCATTTCCTTCTCCAGTGGATCGCATTTTGTTTGGGTTCTCAGCTGTGCCCTGTCCATGAAAAGTTTCAGCTGCTCTGTTGCAGACTCTTTTTTTTTTCATCCCTTGACTTCTTTGGTGGTTTCCTATCCAAATAGGAAGACCAACCCTGCTTAGCTTTTGAGTTCTGACAAGATTGGGTTAGCCTATGCTGTCTGGGTCAGGTACCTCTGTAAGATAGACCGATATTATTATTCTCATGTGGCAGATGTTAGGCTGAAAGTCACACCTAACTTATGATGATGATGACTCCATAGGGTGATCAAGGCAAGAGAGGTTCAGAGGTGGTTTGCCATTGCCTACCTCTGCAGAGTGACCCTGGTGGTCTCCTATGTGATGAGACAAGGCTAGCCTGGGTTATTAAGTAAGCCTCTATTAAAGAGATAGGATATTTTTTTTTCAGGCCTGTTGGCAACCCAAACAAAGACATGCCAGGGATCTTTGATGTAGCCTGTGCTACTGCTGACAAAGACAGGTATGTGGATGGGTGTAAAGTGTTGTCAAGTTGCAGCCAACTTATTGGTGACCTCATAGGATTTTCAAGGCATGCAAGACATGTTCAGAGAACATAAGAAGAGCCCTGCTGGATCAGACTAGTGGTCCATCTAGTCCAACATCCTGTCTCACACAGTTGCCATCCTGTTCCTCTGGAGGGCCAACAACAGGGTGCAGAGGTTGAGGTCTTCCCCCAATGTTGCCCCCTGGCTCTGGGATTCAGAGGTTTAGCATCTCTGAATGTGGAGGTTCCTCTCAGAGGTGGTTTGCCATTGCCTGCCTCTGCATAGCTACACTGGGATTCCATGGTGGTCTCCCATCCAAGTACTAACCATGACTGCTTAGCTTCTGAGACAGATCTGACGACACTGGGCTAGCAGGTCAGAGCGGGAAGTCCCAGAAACAGCATATTTGTCAGGAAGAAAAGTCCCATTCCTGAACCCAAAGTGACAGGGAAAGGGGGATTGAGATAGGCAATATTAACTGGCACATCTTACATCTGATGGGGGGGTGGGGGGTGGGGGTGGATCTGCCCATTTTTCTGGCAGCCAAATTAATATAACCTATATGTACATTTTTAGTATAAAAAGAAATATGCCTCCAATTTTAATCCAGAAAAAAAGAATAATACATCACAAAATGTGGGGAATACTAGTATGTACTGCTGCTATTGTGAACTCAAAAACTGCCAAAAAAGATTACTTTCCTATTATTTATGCCAGCCAGCAACAGCAGAGTTTATTGTTGCTGGTGGCATCACCATACCTTTAAAATACATACACTGAAGCAAAGTTACACCCACTGAAGTAGATTGGTCATTTTAGAAGGAAGTAATTCTGTACGTATTTCTTATAAGCACTGGCTGGATATTCAGTATCTTGTATTAGGGAGAATGAGGAAGACATTTATTCATATTATTAATATATTATTTTAAAATTTATTATAAATAAAGTATTATAAAACTTATTTATATTAGCAAATATAAACAAAAGGATAATAAATTGACAAAAATAATCTCTCTCCAGTTACACTTACAGTGTAGAGTTCAGTGTTTCTGTACACTTTAAAGTTGTATTGAATAGATATAATATTGATATCTTCCTAGTGTAATCTCTTCCTAGCAAGATGGGGCTTTTAAATTTTGGGCTGCTGTGGTTTTTTAACCATTGAACAGCATGCAAAATATTTTATTATAATTATATTGCTTGATCACATGACAGTTCTGGATGTTGTTCCTAAATTACTGGTGGGGAAATGAGGCAGAGGAATTACTAGCTCACAGAATTACTACAAATGCAGTGTTTGACCCTGGATTTGAATGTAGGGCTAAATCTACTTTTGCCTCATTGTGGGGAGTAAGATTGTTCAAAATTGCCTATGCATAATTTTGTCACATTTTATATTATAACCAGGACTTTTTTTGAGCAAAAACACACAGGAATGCAGTTCTGTCTGGCTTGGTGCCAAGGGGTGTGGCCTAATATGCAAATGAGTTCCTACTGGACTTTTTCTACAAAAAAAGTCCTGATTATAACACAGTAGGCATGCCAGCTTATTCTTTCCCCTATGCTCTAAAACCCATTCCTCTGGCATCATTCTCTCCCTCCCACATTAGTGCTCTGCTCCTGTAGTTCATCATGCACGACTCTTATGAGTTATTTCCCAATATGTTTCTCTTTTAGTAAATAACTTACAAGATTGGCTCAGGCTGATGGGATAAAGATCTCTCTGATCACAGTAGAGCTGTCTCATGAATGGTGAGCTGAATTACGAAGCAAGCCAAATATTTTCTCCATGAGACAATGCCTGCTTGTGAAGGTCATTTAAGTCAATCTTCAGACCCGGGGCCCATGTTTAACCTAAAAATGGAACTCATCCTAACTGTGTATCCCTAGACTCTTGTTCCCTCTCCCTTTCACTTTTTTTTTGTTTAGCGGTTTTAAAAATAATGCATTTAGTTACTTAGGTAATTATCCAGCTTTTCTTACCAATGGGGACCCGAAGTGGAACACAAATAAACCTAAGTACAATTTAACATGGGAATAATACTGGCCTACCTTTCAGGATTCTTGCATGAAAACAAGGGGATAAGACTTACAGCTTTCCAGAATAAGCTGAAGAGGATATGATAAGCACACAATCAAAATTATTTGGGCAGATTTTCTGCCAGTAAGTTCAATATTAGTATTTGGGTTACCGATCCCCAGCTTGGGAGCAGGAGATCCCCTGGCTTGGAGGCCCTCCCCCCACTTCAGGGTTATCAGAAAGCAGGGAGTGGGGTTTGAATGTTTGCTGGGCTCTCCATTATGTCCTATGGAGACTGATCCCCATAGGGTATAATGGAGAATTAATCTCTGGGTATCTGGGGGGCTGTTTTTTGAGGTAGAGACACCAGATTTTCAGCAAAGTATCTGGTGCCTCTCCTCAACACCCCCCCCCAACAAGTTTTAAAAAAATTGGGCCATGGCTCCAATTCTATGAGCCCCAAAGAAAATGCCCCATCCTTCATTATTTCCAATGAAGGGAAGACATTTAAAAGGACTGTGGTCACTTTAAATGTGATGGCCAAAACTCTCTTTGGAGTTCAATTATGCTTGTCTTGACCTTGCTCCTAGCTCCATCCCCAGTCTCCTGGTTTTACCCCCAAAGTCCCCAGATAATTTGTGAGTTGGACCTGGCAACCCTATTTTTTAATGTAGAAATGAAATAGGCCCAGTGGCAGCTCAGGGTGTTGCAATGGTCGCACAAAGAAGTTGCCAACAGTTTCAAATAGGCTTCCCAACCCCCCCCCCCCCCCGCCCTGCCAGGGGACCCCTGAATTAGCAGCCTCATCCCCCGCTCTCCAAAAATGTGGAAGCGGGGGGGTGGGGGTGGAGAAACGGTGAGGTGTCTCTTTCCTTGCCTGCCTGCCTCCCTCGCAGGCTTTAATCTTCTCCCTTCCTTCGGGTCACAAAGACCCGCCCACCGCCGGCCTGCTATTTGCTCCAGTCCGGCCTCCCTTCGCGAGGTGCATGCTGGGACTCATAGTCCTTGCGTCCTCTCTGGCTGCCACAGGCGTCTCCTCGGGGAGTCTGGCCAGCGGAGAGAGGGAGCTCCGCCCCCAGAGGACCATGTGCATTTCTACCTCCGGAGGCTTCAGTCGCTGATTGAAAGGCTTCCTCTTGGGATGGGGTGTCTGTGTTACTTTGAAGAAGTTGGCAGCAACTCATGAGGAGAGAGGCCAATCCCCCTTCAGTGTTGCCAGAAATGGGGGGGGGAGTCTGCTGAGTACTTCATTATTCTCTATGTGGAGATCGATTCTCATAGGGTATAATGGGAAATTGATCTGGAGGTTTCGGGGGCTCTGGGGGCGCTGTTTTTTGAGGTAGAGGCACCAAATTTTCAGTATAGTATCTAGTGACTCTCCCCAAAGTATCCCCCAAGTTTCAAAACGATTGGACCATGGGGTCCAATTCTATGAGCCCCAAAAGAAGGTGCCCCTATCCTTCATTATTTCCTATGGAAAGAAGACATTTTAAAAGGTGTGCGGTCCCTTTAAATGTGATGGCCAGAACTCCCTTGGAGTTCAATTATGCTTGTCACACCCTTTTCCTGGCTCCGCCCTGATGTCTCCTGGCTCCACCCCCAAAGTCTCCTGGCTCCACCCCCAAAGTCCCCAGATATTTCTTTCTTTTTTTTTTTTATAAAGAATTTTACTTTTATTAGAGAAAAGAAAAACATTACATCCACAAAAGAAAAAGAAAAGTAAGCACATAAAACAACATATAGCTTAGTCAATGACTAAGCCACAAACAAAATACATACATCATTCTCCCATTACCAATCAACCACAACAAATACCCAGCCAAACACACTGGGAGACGGAGAGGTTTCGATAAGGTAAAAAATATTCAATTATAATTTCACAATTATTTCATTCATATTTTAGTGTAAAAGCACAATGTTAATGTCAAAGCCTTTGCTTCTTAACTAGGTCTCATTGATCAATAATTGTTTCATATTTCAATAATGGTATCATATTTCAGTATATTTACTCCAAATCAAATCCTTTACTTTTGACCCATTTATAAACAGGGTTCCATTCCTCCTGACACTTTTGCACATTTCCATTTCTTAATCTTGTGGACATTAAATCGGCCTCTGCAGTTTCCAATAATCTGTTTATAAATTCATCTCTATTCGGGGTTTTGTCACTTTTCCAATATTTAGCATACAATATTCTAGCTATTGTAATGATGTACATCAACAATTTCAGTTTTGTTATGGGCATTTTCTGCCTACAGATATTTAAGAGATATAATTCCGGGACATGAGTGATTTGTATTTCCAAGATTTTTTGGGTCCAAATGTTAATTTGTGTCCAATACTTTCTGGCAAACTTGCATTGCCACCATATATGATACAAGGATCCTTTAACTTCTCGACACTTCCAACACTTATTAGAATATGTAGGGTAGATTTTGGCCAGTCTGTCAGGTGTAAGATACCACCTGTATACCATTTTGTAGAGATTTTCCTGGAGATCTGCTGGTCTTATCAGCTTTAAGTTCTGTTTCCATAATTTTTCCCATTCCTCCAAATCTATATTGTAGCCAAAATCTTTAAGCCAGCGAATCCATACTTCCTTCACCGTTTCATCACACATCTTAATTTGAAGCAGCCAGTCATACACTTTGGAAATTATCTTCTGCTTAGATTCTAAGATAAGGTCTAACTCAATTTGTGTGTTCACAAAGCCTTTTTCTTTATCTGCTCGGAATCTTGATCTCAATTGGCATTGAAGCCACCAATTTAACTTGACAATCTCTTCTTCAATCAATTCATTTTTATTATTCAGCAGGTATGCGTAGTCCTGTGGAGTGTCCCAATTATACAAATTAGGATGGGTCAAGGCTTCTATCGGAGATATCCACTTGGGGGTGTACGAATACTGTAACTTAATCTCACTCCAAATCTTGTACAAGGATCTTCTTATTTCATGCCTAAGAAAACGACCAGTTTTTATGGGGGCATGGTACCACATATAATTATGCCAACCTTCTCCCAAACCAGCCCCTTCAATAATCAAAAGTCTCTTATTATCCAGCTTGCACCAATCTCTCAACCATGCCATACCACTAGCTTTATAGTATAAGTTCCAGTCTGGGAGGGCTAGGCCCCCTCTTAGTTTACTGTCCTGTAAAACTTTCAGTTTGATTCTGGCCTTCTTGCCCTGCCAGATAAAAGTCTTGGTCATGGTATTAAGTTGTTGAAAAAATGTTTTGGGTACCGTGATTGGTATTGTCTGAAACAAAAACAAGATTCTCGGAAGAATATTCATCTTAATTGTGGCAATCCTGCCCAGAAGTGAAATCTGAAGATCTTTCCAATTTGTTATGTCATGCCGAATTTGTTTCAATATTTTTTCATAATTGTCTCTATATAAGGACTTTAAGTCATTTGTGAGATAAATTCCCAGGTACTTAATCTTCTTTTCATGTTTAAATCCTGACAATTCTTCTAATAGTTGGATCTGGTCTTCCGACATGTTTTTGGATAAGATTTTAGTCTTGGCAACATTCAATTTAAAACCTGAAACTTCCCCAAATTTTCTTGAATTGGACTTGGCAACCCTAGTTTCAAAGAGTTTTGCCACCCCCACATTCATGCTTCACCGCTGCTTACCACCACCACATCTAATTATCCTCATCTCTGCTTTCTTAAAAAGGGCATGGAAACTGGTACAGAGCTTCCAACTAATGTTTCTGATAGAATCTGATAGAACCATGTGGACAGAAAAGAGACAAGGCATCATATAACTGATTATTAGGAGTGTCAGAAGAATTATACAACATATGTGTATGGCACTCATGCAAGCACATTCCACATAACCTCAAAACAAAATCATGTTTAAGTTGGGTAGGGGGAGAATTGTGTATCTTCTGCAACAAATTATTGTTGTTTCAGTAACAAGCATGTTTTCTGTTGCTTTAAAAACATCATGGAAAGACTGTGCACAAATATCTTATACGTTTTTGGCTATAAATAAACAACCAAGTCTTTACTGGAATAAATTTAATTTTTACCCCAACCCTCACGCTTAAGCTGTTAAACATCTGTTTAATTGATAAATTTGTTTTAAGAGGTAGAATTAATATTCACAGATGACAAAACTCCCAGTTATTTCAGTGTCAACAGTGTCTAAGCCAAACTGAAAACTAATTTTTATATATCTTTTTTTTTTTGCCTTTGCCCCAAGGATTAGAATGGTATTTGATGTCATGGTTTGGATAAAACAGACAAACTGTATTTGAGGGCATTGTTTGAGAATGTTTTGAAGCCTTTCCAAAACATACAGGAAGAAGCCCCTGTCAACCAAGTTAGCAGCTGTCCCTGCAGAGAACAGAAGTTATGGTTACAAAAACTTTTTGGCCAGCTGTTGCATATTGGATGACATTCTCATGAAACTTACTTCAGTCTATCTCACGCTGTCATCTTTGTGATCCTTTTAAAAATAATGTCATTAACATTCTCTTATTCATTCAAAATCCATTTGGTATATAACGATTTGGTCAAATAAAAGGTATTATAGGATGGCAAATAGCAGCATTCCTACATTTCACATTTACAGAATCTTTTTTATATTCAATATGCATCCAAAATAGTTAAATTATAAATGCATTTATTCAAATTGAATTTAGAATTGGAATGCTAACCCGAAACCCAGAATGGAGTTTCCATTGCTGCTTTGGACCATTTTGCATGTGTAATTGGCTGCAGCCCCTGCATATCTGGGAGTCACAGAAGTCTGGGTGCATGGCTACTAGGACTGGTATCATGTAAATCAGCCCTATGACCACTGAGTGCAGAACAGCACCTTTGCAAACTATCTGAAATAATGTCATCACAGTGTTAATATGAGGTCATGCTGATGTAACCACATGTGGAAGTATGGGCCAAAGGAACACCACTACATTTCTGGGTGAACACCAATCACTTCATTGTCTGGGAGAAACCATGGGTTTCCCCTGAAAATTTCCTCCCTAAATTGAATCGTAGAAGTGACTGGGTGATATGCTCAGCCTGTCCATGCTTCCTTCCCTGTGTGTCCACCTGTCAAAAGGATCTTCATTTGCCAGAAGAAGCTATGATTCCTCATACAGAGGCCCCAGAAGTCTGGTAATTATAGGATTCTTGCTAGATATGTCCTCCATACAGTTGGGGATGCTTTGTTTCTTGGGGGAGGAAGCGGGGTGGCATCATGGAGTTGTGCTGGTGCTAAGTGTATTGATTGACTCGCTCCAGGTATGGTATGGTATGGTGTATGGTATGGTATGGTATGGTATGGTATGGTTGCCAGCCTCTTGCTGTGAGGTTATTAGCCACCCCCAGAGACTCTGCCATTGTGGTACAGCTATAGCTAAAATCTTACCTCATTTTGTA